>NC_138563.1:11120463-11486494 GCF_964273705.1 Natrix helvetica | reverse complement strand
CTCTCTTCCTCTCTCTTCCTCCCTCTCTCTCTCTCTCCAAGTCCTCCAAGAGTCTCATTAAGGAGCCATCTGGATCGAAGCTGCTGCTCAAGGAAGTCCCCCTGGGCCACTACAGAGACAGGTGTCTTTCACAAGCTGAGCTCCTTACTGGAGAGGCTGATTCTGGGACCTGGGAAAGAGCTGGCTTCTCTCTCCGGATAAGTGACAGCCCTGGTCTCCAGGGCATCAATAACGGCTCCCCAGGGCTGAGGAACGACTCATTTGCGTATCCTGCCATCGGGGCCTGTGTCACGGCTGACAGCCCAGGAGGACAGGTGTCCCTCTGCAGTGGAGAAGAGCAGGGGGAGAGACGTGACATCATCAACGTCAACTCTTCCTAAAGCTGCCAGTTCCTGGTGGCGACTCGGCCTGGGCCTCTCTCCTCCCAGGGCTGCTTTGTCCGTGGCTCTCTGGGCCCTCAGGAAACGGGGGGAGCAGAGCAAGCAGAGAGAGCGGCCGATTCCTCCTTTGCAATGCCCCACTCGGCATTCACAAGCCGGCTCTGAGAACTGTCCTCTTTTCCAGAGAGTGCAATCAACCCCCCACCCCCCACCCCTTCAGCCAAAAAAGACTCCTAGGAGGGACCTTCCCGCGTGAATAGCTTAGACACCAGAGGAAGAAGAAAGCAGTGGGGGAAACTGGCGCTGCTGTCCAGAGCCATTTAGTGCTGGCCCACCTGAAACCCATCGCGGATCCGCTGTTAGGCTCCTTGCAATTTGCCTCCCGAGCAAATAGATCAGCAGATGCTGCTGCTAATATGGCTCTGCACTACATCCTACAACATCCTGAATCTCCAAAGACCGACGCAAGGGTCTCCTCTCCGTGGAGCTCAGCCCAGCGTTCAATGCCATCATTCCAGGTAGTCTTCTACTTAAACTGATCCAGCCAGCCGTGCCTGACCACACTTGGAAGTGGATCATCAGCTTTCTCTCAGGCAGGAAGCAGCAGCTGGAGGTAGGCAAAATCACACCAGGTAGAATTAGCCCAGGAGCCTCCCAGGGCTGTGTGGTCTCTCTACTTCTCTCTCTCCTCCAATGATTGCATCTCAAAGGATCCCTGTGTTTAAAAAGTGAAACCTGCAGGTGATACAATAGTGATTGGTCTCATTTGAGGCAACGATGAAACCTCAGGCGGGAGGTTGAACGGCTAGCCCTGTGTTACAGCCAGAACAATCATGAACTGAACACACTCAAAACCGTAGAGAAATGGTGGTAGACTTTAGGAGAAACCCTTCCGTACTACCACCTCTTACGATACTAGGCAACACAGCATATCAACAGGAGGGACCTTCAAGTTTCTAGGCTCTGTCTGTCATATCTCAAGACTTAAAATGGACATCAAAAAAGCACAACCAAGAATGTTCTTTCTGCGCCAAATCAGGAAGCTCAAAGTGCCCAAGGAGCTGCTGATAGCAATTCCACAGAGGAATTATTGAGTCTGTCCTCTGCACCTCCATAACTGTCTGGTTTGGCCAAGTAACCAAACAGACATCGACTTCAACCAATAGTTAGGGCTGCAGAAAAACCAGCCGCTACCAGCCTGCCTTCCACTGAGGGCCTCTGTACTGGCCGAGCCAGAAAGAGGACTGCGAAAGTATCTACGGACATAAAACGTTTCAACTTCTGCCTTCAAGGCAACGCTATAGGACATTGCACGCCAGAACAACTAGGCACAAGGAGAGTTTAAGTTTAAGTTTTAAGTTTTATTAGATTTATAGACCGCCCCCTCCCCCTGAAGGGACTCGGGGCGGTTTCCCCCCCCTCCCCAATGCCATCGCTCTGCTAAACAACTAACTTCCACAACACTGTCCAACTACCTAATAAGGCTGTATTGCTATTCTTCTCATCTTTCCTATTACCTATCTCATTTTCTGCTTAGGTAAGATACAAGCAACAAACTTTACATATTTTTATTTAGTATCCTAGTATGATTTGGGTCATTTGCTTATTTAGTATCCTATGACTATCTAAGTGTTGCATCTTATGATTTATGGCATATTTTTATGATGATTATGACAATGGCTTATGACTTGTTGCTTCTATGTACACTGAGAGCTTATGCACCGAAGACAAATCCCTTGTGTGTCCAATCCCACTTGGCCAATAAAGAATCCCTCTCCTCTCTTCTCCTCTCCTCTCCTTCCAGCAAGCCTCCTTTCACAGAATAAGGAAACACTTCAGGCCTACCTTGGCTGCACCTGGCAGACAAGTACAGAAAACAACCAGGATTGTGAATGTGTCAAGGAAGGAAGGGAGGGAGGGAGGGAGGGAGGGAGGGAGGGAGGGAGGAGGAAGGAAGGAAGCCAGGAAGCCAGGAAGGAGGAAGGGAGAAAGGAAGGAGGAAAGAAGGAAGGAAGGAGGAAAGAAGGAGGAAAGAAGGGAGGAAGGGAGGGAGGAAGGAAGGAAGGAGGGAGGAAGAAGGAAGGAAAGAGTAAGGAAGAAAGGAGGAAGGAAGGAAGAAGGGAGGAAGGAAGGAAAGAAGGAAGAAGGAAGGAAGGAAGTTAGTTAGTTTCGCTTAAATTCTCCCGATTGTGGATGGCTAAGCCAGATGACTCTCTATGACACCCTCACACACGTTACCAGGCAAACTAAATATAAGCCAGTCTTGGGGAAGCCAAGAGCCCTGATGAAACCCATCGAACGCATATGCCCATAATATTAGGCAGGGAAGGGATGCCAGGTGCGACCAACCCATTTGCCCAAGAGCCAGCCTGGGTAAACCTGCCATTCCTCTTGGCCAAAAGCTGCCAGAAGGCACCGAAGCAGCTGGCAATTCCCGTCGCTCTGCGAAGGGTGCAGGGCAAACCCCGGATGGAAACGCAGGCCGGCCCCTCCCTCTGGCCCAGAGCCCCCCGTTCAGCAGAGCCCTTCCCATTCCTTCCCTCCTTTCACTTCTGCCAGGCAGACGTCGCTCTCCTTAAGGACAAAGGAAACAACCACAGGGAGGACGGAATTATATTTCCCACTTGGAGCTCAGATTCAAACAAGCTATGCTAGGAACAGATACAGGGAAATTTTAAACCTTCTACGTGAGTACAGCTAGTCCTCAACTTATGGCCAATTGGAACCAGCATTTCCATCGTTAAGCAAGAGGGTTGCTAAGTGAACTGCACCCGATTGCATCACCTTCTTTGGGGCTTGGTTAAGGAAATCACTGGGCTTCTTCCCCCATTGGCTGTGCCATTGTCGGGAGCTGGTTGGGGAGGGGGAGAATGGGGGGGGGGGTCTCACATGACCCCAGGACGCTGCAGCCATCATAGATTCATGCTAATTGCCAAGCAACTGAATTCTGATCATGTGACTGTGAAGATGCTACAACAATCCTAAGTGTTGTAAGTTATTTTTCTTAGTGCCAGTGTAACTTCAAGCGATTGTTAAATGAATGGTTGTAAGTCAAGGAGTTTCAGCCAAAAATAAATGGGGAAACCCAAGAAACTGACTGGCCGTCCGGCTGGCTGGCTGGCTGGAGGTGACGAGATCCTGAAGAAGTGATGAAAGGCCCTGAAGCTGCCTGTGGATGCTGCTATCAGTTACGTTCCCTTCCTTCCTTCACTCATCTCAACCGTTTTAACTTGTAAAGTTTTTGTATTTCTTTGCTCCGCAGAATGGTGCTCTCCACAAAAGATCGAAGCAGGACCGGCTCAGCTGTGTGCTTGTCGGTAAGACTACCTACTACTCAACAAGAGGCAGCGTCTGGCTGGCTGGCTGGCCTGGCCTGGCCTGGGGTGCTAAGCAGGGCATGGCTGGTTTTGGGTGGAGCTGGAGTCTGGGGGAAAGCAGCTGCCATTGTGCCTCTGTGCCGAGAGAAGGGCAGGGCCATCGCAGGGGGTCCTTGGGCTTGAGGCAAGGGGGCCAGCTGGTCTCTGGAGAGCATCCTGGCTCTCAACTTCGGAGACCTCCGTGGAAATTACTCAGATGAATGTTTTGCACTACCTTTTCTTATTTTTAACAAAGCAGACAAAGTGATCCCACGGCTACATCCTCCTGGGGAAGAACAGAATGCCTCCCCTCTTAGAGGAGCATGCCCACTGGCGCCTTGCGCTATCTTGTCTGTAGGGTGCTAAGAAGGCAACGGCAACAAGTAAACGAGCCTAACACGATGGTGACCACAACAGCGTGAAGGTGACGGAAAAGGCAGCCCTGGGTGAGATGGGTGGCTGTAGAAATGTGATGAATAAGAAATACCATGAATACCTCTTGCCTTCGAACCCACCTTCCCTCACTGTCTCTGCCTACTTTCAAAAGGTAAACTTAGCATCCAATGGCTGAGCCGTTTGTCATGAGCAGGAATCGCTTTCGTTGACTGTTTTGCCAACCTCAGGAACTTTAAGAAGTGTAGGCTTCACCTCCCAGAATTCCTCAGCTGGCATCCCAAGGTTCCCAACTTGTGCCCCACCGTCATGTCTTTGGACTTCTGGCCGTTGCTGCTGCTCAGGACGCTACTAAAGCAGGAATTCAGGCTAACCACGATGCCTTTGGTGCAAAGGGAATAACATCCAGGAGGCCTGTAATGAGGAGTCGGCCTCCGTCCCTACCAAAGCCAGCTGGTCAACTGGGCACCCAACTGGGATCCTTTAGGCTCAAGTGGGAAGACATTCTTGAGGCTAAGCAGCGCCAAATGCAGACGGAACTTGGCATCAGCTTTCCCAGGAGAAGAGCAGCACCGGCTGGCTCAGCCGCTCATTGTAAGATATTGACTTGACTGACCAGCTCCTCTGCAAAGAATGCAGAAAAGCCGAGTGACATCAGTTTCCTGACCAAGCAGCTCTCCACAAAGCCCGATTGGGCTGGGGAGGGCTCTGCTGCTGAGAGGCTAATTTCTCCCCACCCTCACCAAGACTCCTGCTAGGCTGACTCACCTCGAACCGATTGAAAACTGGAATGACTCCGTGCTTCCCAGTGACACTTACCTGGCCGATCTGCCATGGGCTGGCATCCATCAATACCCCAACGCTCCCCCTGAGGCAGCAGGTGTGAACCTCGGGGCTCGGTGTCCCTGCACACCCACCCACCCATCGGGAAGCCATCAACACCCATTAGATCCTTCGGAAGTGGGACATTCAGTGTCCGGAACAAAAGTTTACAATCTAGGCAGCAGATGCAAATCTCGGTAAGGCAAGAAAGTACATAAATAGGGTCACTTGAACAGATTTGATCTGTAGGATGGGGAGACCAAGAGTTTTATGGCAAACAGAAAAAAATATATATACTTCACACATGCAGAATTTCTGGCTGCCAAAAGTGGCCAAGTCCTTCCTTTCTTCTTTTTATCCCAAGGAAGCCCACAGCTGCACAACAAAGCCTCAAAGGAGGAGGGGGCCGAACGGGAGTCCCAGCATATAGGTAAAGGGAGCTCTGAAGAATCTGTGGCTTCTCTCTCTCTCCAGACTTACAAGGGGAGAAACCCCAAACGGACTGCAAAATCAAGGAACGAGATAGCATGACTGTGGTTTTTATCACACCACATATCCAGATTTGCTAATGCTCTGGATGGTTTTGTTGAAACTGTTCAGAGATTCCTCTTTCTGCATTCCTCTTGCGAAGACTTCTGAACCCTTTTGCCTGTCGGCAGCTGGTAAAGGAAACTGGGCTCAAGGAAGGGCCCCCCCCCCCTGGAGTTTGTCCTCCACATCTCCTGGCTGGGCAATATTTTCAGGTCTTGGAGAAGCCACTCTCCAGCTTCCCAGCACACTTGGAGTCACCGTGCAATTCGCATACCTTTGGCCTAGCGTATTTTTTTGGGGGGGGGGGGGGTTGAGCTACTACTATTTTTAAAGCATAAATTCTAAAGCATTGCAACATTACGCAAATACAGCCAACTGTGGCTAATAAGTTAATAAACTAAAGTGTGATTAAGCAAACTGATGTGGGAAGCCAGAAAGTGCTCTTTTTGGGGCACACTTTCAGCCTATTCTTCTGTCTACACAAGTTATTTAAAACTGAACAACCGAAAAGTGAATCAAACCATTAAAAAGTAAAGAGTTAAAAACCAAACGGAAGCATTAAAAAAAGAAAAGAAAATTATATCTCACCATAAAAACAAAATAATGAACAGCAGCAAGAAGCACCAAACCTTAAAAGGTCAGGGCACCCAAGGGCAGAAGCAAAACCATGGGGCACAGCCAAGGACCCCAAACGATAGGTTCCTCGCAGCTGCCAGCAGAGTTGGGGGCGATGGGCGCCTTGTGCTTTTCAAGGACCAGGCAAAGCCACTTTCGGGTTCAGAGAAGCCCTTCGCCCCCAATCTGCCCCCTGGGCAGCCCTGACCCTCTGTCTCCCTTGGCCAGCTTCAGAAAGCGGTTCAGCCTCTCTGCAAAGGGGGCCCTTCCGGACACCACAACAGACAACGCTTCAGCCGGGCGGCAGAGTTAGGAAAGCAGAAGGCAGGGACACCACCAAATATCTTCGTTAAGACCGAAGAAGGAGAGATAATAAGCAGGGGAGTGGGCTCTCCTGTGGCTACAAAGGAGGAGGGGATTAGGTGACCTCGTTTCCCCTCCGTCTTTGCCCTTTGGAGCAGAAGGCGGCTGGCATCATTGAGAAGAGTTTCAAAACCAAACTTGACAATAATGCAAATTGTCAAAATGCAACTAATGGAGCAGAGGAGGAGGAGGAGGAAGATGGGGGGGAGGGGATGCCAGGCGAAGGCTGCCAACCCAAAACGCTGCCCAGAGGAGGGGCAGAGGGGGAAACCGGCAACAGCCGGAGCTCCTGCAACCACCTGCAACAGAGCTGCCTGGCTTTGCTGAAAGTGCCCACACGCTCTGCCTGTCCAGGAAGATGGCAGCCGGGTCTCTCCCAGGCCAGGCGGGGGTGGGCAGAGGGGATTGCCAGAATAATGAAAGCGACAACTGGCAAGCCTGAAGCAAGGCAGCGGGTGCAAGCGGTGTGTGTGGGCCTGTGAAACCCACCCAAAGAAAGAGCTGGGCCAGGCGTTTGGGCCCCTCGGAGGCTGCTGCTCCAGGCAAGCCCAACCGAGAGAGAGACACACGGGAGGGGAGGCGGCAGAGGGAAGGGCCAACTGTACCCCTTGAGACGTGGGGCAGGGATGGGGTTTTTGTAACCCAAGGCTGGGCAAGGTCTCTCTCCCCCTCAAGCCTTTACACCAACCCTTTCTGCACCAGCGCCTGAAATGGGCCAAACTGCACCAAACTCTCCTTCTCGCGCACCAACCAAGCGTTCCTTCCTTCCCTCCTCCCTACCGAGACTGCTGAGGCTTCTCCTGGGTGCTAGATCTGGAATCCAGCACCAGCACCAAAGCTCTGGCAGCCCCCATCAACCGAGAAGCCTGGAAAGGGGGCACTTACGAAACCTTTCAAAAGAGGCAATTCAGGCCTGTATTCAAGGAAGAGGCCAAAAGGATGCAGGAGATGCCACCATGCAGCTGCCGGGTTAGAGAGAAGGCTGAATTTCACACCCACACTGCCTCCTCCTCCTCCTCCTCCTCCTCCTCCTCCTCACACAGCCTTCCTTTGCGGGGAGCAGATCCAGAGACAAGGGCAAAACCGTTAGGCACCCCTAGGCAAAGGATTCCCCCTTCCTGGGAAGACCCTGGCCCAAATTCAGGGGAGGGCAACCCAACCCAAAGAATGTCCTCCCCTCCATGCCCATCGCTGGCTTGGCATTCAAGGACTCTCTCGGCAGCTGAAGCAACCGTGTTCCCATGGCACGGAGAGCTACAGATTATTCAGGTGCTGCGCAAACTCTCAACTTACATAACCAGAATAAATGGTGCCTGCCAGCCACACAGAGCCGTGGTTAACAAGAGGCAACCAGATCCATTAGGATTCACCCTCCTCACAGACGTGTTTGTGCCCCGCTTCTCCACAGGGGCGCACCCCAGAAGACGAGGGCTGCCGTTCCTCCCCCTCAGGAGACTCGCAAAAAGTGCAACATGGGCTGTATCGACACAACATGTTTCAGTGGCTCAATGGGAGGCCCAGTGGCTACACTCCCACCTGCTCAGCGTGGCTAATTTTAGCCCTGTGCAATTTGGTGTGAAGCGCCTCCTTGCCCGGCTGAGGGTTCGGCATGTGGTGTTCATTCAGGAACCAAGCTAAACAAGTTGTGGGGACCCGGCTATGGGGACGCAGCCCCTCCTGGGCCCTGTGAGAGCCTGCACACACACAGCTGTGCCAACCTCCGCCTGGGTAGCAGAAAGGAAGGTTGAAGACAAAAGCCTTGTCATATTTCACGGATCCCCCCCGCAAGAGCAAAGACTGGTGGGCCTCCTTGAGCCTTTCAATTGAGGGATCTGCCTCCCGCTCCCCTCCCCGGGTCCTCTGCCCCAAAACAAGCTTTCGGCCAGCCCAGGGCTTGGTGTCCACTGACGCCCCCCCCCCCCAATGATACAATTCTGACTGGCACAGCTGGCTTGTTCACGGGGTGGGCCAAGGGGCAAGGCACCACAAGAGCCCAGCCTTTGCGGCCCACAGGCCAGACACTGCCTGCCGCCTGCCAGAGACCCACCGCCAGGGTGGCAGCAAGCGAGGTCTGAAATGCTGGCAGAAGAGGAGCCCCCTGACCCCAGGGGACAGAGGTGGCCACCTCCAGAAAGTGGAAAACCCAACCCAGTGGCTGTTTCACAACAGGCTTACTCCACTCTTAATAAATTTGGCCACGGTTTAGGGAAATAATCCAACAGGAATACATTGGCCAATTTTGCAGGACAGTCTGTCCTAAAATGGCATTGCCCGGTGGTGGTGGCTCAGTCCCTGTGTCCGCATGGCACCCAAAACCAGCTACCCAACTAGCCCGGCATGTCAAACCCACCTGGGGGTTCTTTACATAGACCAACTTCACCCAAACTCATGGAAATTCAATTTGAGAAAAATTATCTTACCCACGGATAAATACATAACCACCAAGAAAGGCAGCTTCAAAGAATCACCACATTCAACAGGAGAGGAACAAAATGCACACAAAGAGGCAGGGGAATTGTTAGAAAGCCACTTACAATCCTATGAGAACGCTTTCACACAGAGGCCTGCTTACTTAGTCCATTAGCCCAATTGGGAGTTTGCGTGACATACAGAAGAATGACAAATTAACCACAACGGCTATCGCCGGGTCAAAAAAACTCATCAAGATTAAAAGGGAGACAAGTTCACTTCTTATGGGAATGCAGTCAAATTGGTTCAAGGGCTGAGCCATTAGGGATGGGCTAAATCATAGCGCACCAGATAGAGGCCACACTTCTCACGCACATGAAGACAAGTCCCAAGCAACCCCATTGTAACGTTGGCGTATCCTGCCAATGAAAGGCAGCCATCCGAGCCCATCGTTCACAACTTAGTACACCAAAGCAGTTACCGCTCATCCAGCAGCTCCGGGCTTATGAGCTCAGCCCAGGGCGGTTTATTCGGTAAAATCTGGGTTTAAGAGATCCCGTCTTAGGAGGGGGCACCTCAGCCCAGGCCCCACGGAAGCCTCTGCACGGCTTCCTTCTCACACCAACACACACACCAACACACACACAGCGGCTCCGGGCCAGAAGCACAGCCTCCTGTGAAAGGGGGGGGTATTATTACAGTCCCCCCCCCAGCCTTTTCTTTTCCTTCCACTCGGCAGAGCAGGCTGGGCATCAGTCCCGCATCCCGTCAGGCTCCCTCCCGCCCCACCGGCGCCCACGGCCCCCCGCCCGTCCCCGGAGCCCGCAGCTGCCCCGCGGGACGCCAGGTGGGGCTGGGGGCGCTGAAGGGCCGGAGCTCCGGGGGCGTCCACAAGGCCTCGGCCACTTGGCTAACGGGGCGGGGGGGGGAGGTCCGCCAGCTGAAGCCCCACGGCGGGCTCCGGGCTCCCCCGCGGGGGCCGGTCCCGCGGACCCCCCGGCAGCGCCGTCCTCGGGAGGGCCGTCAAGGGCGCGCCGCTGCCCTCCGCCCGGCCAGCCGACTTCCGGCGGCCCTGCAGGCTGGTGACGGCGACGGAGGGACCGGCCCGCTCGCCCTCCCTCCCTGCCTCCCTCCCTACGCTGCCCTGCCCGGCGGGCGCTGCTCACCTGCGGGCTCCGGCCAGGCGCCGGGCGGCCTTCTGCACCTCCTGAAGGCTCCGGCTCTGCTCGGCTGCCTCCCTGCCTGCCTTCCTTCCTTCCTTCCGCGTGGCTGCTCCGAGGCCGCCGCGGCCACTCAGCCCCTCCGGCAGCCAGCAGGGCGAGCGGGGCGGCCGAGGAAGCTGCGGCGGGGACCAATCGCCGCGCCCGGGCAGGGAGGGAGGAGAGGGAGGGATGGGGGGGAGAGAGGGCGGCCTCCTCCGCCGCCGCCGCCGCCTCGCCCGTATCCCTCCGCCCGCAGCAGCAGCAGCCCGGGGCAGGCGGGGCGCTTGGCGGGCGAGGCCGGAGGGGCGCCCGGGGAGAGGCCCCGCCGGAGGTCCCTTCCCTCAGACCAGCCGCTCCGCCGGGGCAGCCGCCTGCAGAGCCGGGAAGCGGGGCGGCAGAGGGGCCCGGGGGGAGGGAGGGGGGGTCCCGCCACCCTTTGCCGGGCGCTGCGCTCTCGGGGGTCGCGGGGGGGGGGCAGCCGGCGGGACCTTCGGCCGCTCGTCTCCAGAGGCTCCCGCCGCTCCCCTCAGGGACAGAAGCGGGGAAGCCGCCCTGCTTAGCCGGCCGGCCGGGGAGTCCGGGGCGAAACTCCCGGCTGAACCGGCGGCGGCAGCAGCAGCTGGAGTGTCACATTGTATCAGGCCAGCGACGCTTGCCGGGTGGGGCGCATTCAGACGACACGTGTGGCGGGAAGCGGGTCGGCGCCTCGGGAGGCAGCCGGGCCGGGAACTACATTGCACGCGCGGCGGAGGGACACGGTGTTTACGAGCGGAGGCCGGTGATGAAGCCTCCGCGGGAGGAGGGCGGGGCTAGCCGGGGTCTCGGAGGAGGAGGAGGACGCTCTGCCCCCTCGCGGCCGCCCGACGACTCTGCGTGGTCCGGCCCCGCGGCATTGGCGTCACGCGTGCGTCACCGTCTCCTGCGCGACCAGACGGCGCGCGGCTTACGCCCCCTAGCGGAAGACGGCGGCCCCGCCCTCCCTGCTCCGCTCCTCCGGGACGCGGCTTGTTCGATGCCCGCCAGACGAGCGGAAGCGGGCGGGGCGAAGGAGTCGTGGGAAGTGGAGGGTTCCAAGCCCGTGTTTAAAAGCGTGTAAAGCAACGCTCCCTTCTCTCTCCCTGCATGTCTGCCGGGGCCCCCCAGGCTACAAGCGAGAACGATGTTGCCTTCCGGAAAATGGAGCCCTTAAACCTTTCCTTCTGGAATTACTTTGTTTCCCCTTTCCTACCGCTACAAATTTCTTGGATAAAGTAGCAGGGTGAATGGATACAGCAGCTGCATTTTGTAAAATAAACACCCTGTATGAATTCGCTTATTTATTTTAATTGGCTGCCGAACAAAAAGCCAAAAGGGGAGGGGAGGTTTTGGGTTATCCCAGGGTCTGACTTCCCCCAGAGGGAAGGGGAGATGGCCCCGCTTCAGCCACCTGAGGTGTCCTCCTGAGAAAGGGTGCTCTTGTTGGAAAGGGCCTGGCCCCAGTCAGCTTCTAGCCAGGGTCCCTTCTTCGCTTTCCTTTGAAACCTCTTGCCAGCCAATAAATACCTCCCTCGCTTCCTGTATCTCCTCTAGACTACAATCTCTGGATTATTGGCAGATTTTAACTCTCCTCTCCTGGGGACGGTTGGCTCTGAACTGGTCTTTTCCAGCTGTTTTCCACTTTCAGAAGAAAAGCCTTCTTCTGCCTTCGCAACTAGACAAAACTGAGCAAAGTGCCAACTTCTGGATTCATCCTGTCCCAAGTATGTCCGTCTCTTGTGCTGACCCACTGCGGAAGAGACTCACCTGGGCCCACCTGGTTCAGGAGAGGCAGAAGTATCAAGATGACCTAAATGGGACTTCTAGAGGGGTATCTCCCCACCTTTTTCTCGCATCAAGAGCTGTGACCTCACTCCCAGGACTGCCTTGCCTGGCTGTTTAGGTTGCCAGTGACAACCCCCCCCCCCCCAATTACTCCTGCTGTCCTACCCAGAATATAATGGAACCATCTTCACTACAACTCACATTGCAAGAAATCAAATTAATGCGATTTCTCTTTTCTGACTGCTGATCTTTCTCCTCAAACCTCCAGTCCGCCTTCAGTAGACCTCAAGGCTATTTTTGGCCTGCTTAATTATAGGGGGGAAATCCATCAGCACCCAGGACAGATGCCTTCAGAGAGAAGCTGGGAGAAAGCTGCTCTCTCCACCAGAGTCTCTGTGTGCAGCCATCAGTGGAGAACTGTGAGGTGGCAGCACTTCCCAAAGGCTGGAGAGAAAATAAATAGAATGAAGCATGGAGGGGGTGGGGGGGTGGAGGCAAGGGCTGAACAAGATCTTCATCATCTGCCTTTGGGGAATTTCAGTCTGCCAATCTATCTGACCTGCTTCTTGCTCGGGGGAGGAGCTTCCTCCTCCTCCTCCTCCTCCTCCTCCTCCTCCATCTCCTAATAAAATATCCTGGTTACATTTGCCCAACACCATTAATATCTACTTAGGGTATTTCCTTATCCAACGTATACGCTGCCAAACCGTAAATGATTCACATTGGCTCACCACAAAATTAAACAAAATCAGCAGATCAAAATAAACAAATAAAACACAATTGTAAATTTTATATATATATATATATATATATATATATATATGTATGTATGTATGTATGTATGTATGTATGTATGTATGTATGTATATGTATGTATATGTATATGACGTGCGGTGAGGTTTATGACTGGTGAGGCACTGACACAGTGCTGGGTTTCAAATATTTTTAGACTTGTTGACTTCAACTCCCAGAATTCCACAGCCAGGCATGCTCAGTTCCAATTTAAAGCGACAGCATTTGTTTTTCTCCTTTGCTCCTTCTTTCTTTTTCTTTTTCTTCTCCTTCCCCTCCTTCCTCCCTCTCTCCCTTCCTCCCCCTCTCTCAAACACACACACACACACACACACAGAGAAGTTGGATTGGACTATCTCTACTACCCCTTCCCTCTCTCACTCACTCTCAAACAAACCCCCCCCACACACAAAAGTTGGATTGGATATCTTTTCCAGTGGCTTGAAAGCAGCTCCTCTGCCATCCCCCCCCCCCCATTCCTCTGCTGCCTTTCCCAAACACCTCCACCATTGCAAATGCAGCCTGCTGTCTGGGTGGGAAATGCCTGGAAAGCCCACCCACCACCTCCTGCTGGCAGGCTGGGGTGAGAGGAGAGGCAGAGAAGCCGGAGGGGAGCCGAGCCGAGCCTTCCAAAAGAAAGAGGCTGGGGGGAAGTATGTGTACTACAGCATGGCTCTGCCTGGCTTCCTGCCTCCTCCTGTGGTCTCCTCAGTGCTCGCTTGTGCTCTCCCTCCCCAAGTGTAGTTTGATTGCAGATGGAGCCACGTTGCCTTTTCAAACTTGTAATCAGTGAAGCTGGGCTAGATTTTTATATAGTTTTATCCATCCATATATATATATGTAAATTAACTAACCAAGAAATCGTGCTCTAGCAGCACTCACTTAGTTCCCAAAATCACCCTGGAAGAGTTTGGCCTTTGCTATATAGCAATGAGGCCAGCCAGAATATGGGAGCCCAGAGAGAAAAACCAGCCGTTTCTGGCTCCCCCACCCGGCCAAAAGCAGGAACTGCAAGCCCCCTCTGACGGTAAGCAGTGTCAGGCAACAGGTGTGAAATAATCAGGAAAACGCAGCCCTGAGAGACCCAAGTAGTGAAAGGGGAAAAGGTCTACAGAGACCCTTCATGCCTTGGTCCCTTCCCTCCTAGATTACTGCAGCATCCTCTACAGGGGGCTGCCTTTGAAGGCCACCCGAGTTACAACTGGTTCAGAATGTGGCAGTACATGCCCGGAGGGGTTTCCCCATGTACCCCCTGAGGGTACATTAAACCCCTGTTGTGTGAGCTGGACAGGCTCCCAGGATGCAATTCAAGAGGATGGCTATGACAGTAAAGTAGGGGGCTCCGAATTCGGCTACTTTAACACCTGTAGACTTCAACTCCCAGGATTCCTGAACTGGCTAAAGAATTCTGGAAATCGAAATCCACAAGTCAATGGCAGCTTCCCTAACCTCCCTCTTCCCTCCCCGCATAAGAGAAATGGGGAGAGGTCGGTTGCAGGTGCTTTGCTGGGCACTCAACAGTCCCAGCTTCCTATATTCAGATGCTCTCATGGAACCCACTTTTGCACTTGTCCCCTTCGTTCTTTCCTCTCCTTTTCTTTCAACTGTCTGCAGCGTATTTGGAGCAGGCCACATTTGCCCACCTGGAAATGTCTTCATGCGCTATCCCATTCCCAACATACACACTCTAGAAATGTAGGCATGTGCTCTGGTTTCCACCATTTATGAATAACGTCCAATTTCTTGCTCTGTTTTTGCCGGCAAACACAGCTGCTTTGATCTTCATTGATACATTCGTTTTCAAAGCTGTGGTTGTCACTTGCCCAGCATAAAATGGCTTCTCAGCCAAGAGCACAGCTTCGTCTGCCTGCAAAAGGGTGCACATTTTCCCACGTGCAACCAACAAAATTCTACCCCCTTCCTCTCTCTTGATGGTCGGGATGCCTTTTAATCTCATTCAGGTCAGGGTCAGCTTAAAGACCGGCCCGTAGAGGGGAGAGAAAGGACCTGAAGCAGGAGAGCCTTGGGCGAGGGCTGCACGGGGCTGAAGTGGCACCGTAGATCAGGTCCAGAATGGCAAGTGATGATAAATCCTTGTGGAGAAGAGGCAACTTTAGGGAGGCATCAAAGCTGCCAGAGCTGACATCTAGAAAGTGGGGCCTGCTTTGTTCCAGAAGGCAGGATAAGGAAGCACCTGGTTGGACATCAGCTGTCCAGGGGTAGAGCCTTCAGGACAGGGTGGGTCTCCTTCCATGGAGGTGGTTATTAAATCCTCATGGTGGGGGCTGGGGGTGGATTCCTGGGCAGACTGGATGGCTCCAAGTGTCAGGCCTGCAGTCATATTCCTTTTAGGGTCTTTGGCCTGCCACACACTCTATTATTTTACTAGTCTGTTTCATTAGTGGGGAATTGGGAGGGGGAATAGTAAGGAGTAGAATGTGTTTGTTTTCAAAATAAAAAATGCCTTTCTAGAAGCCCAAGGTCATTCTTTGCCTCTGCACCTCTGCACCTGACCGGAACTAGATGGGTGGAAATGCCAGCGTGGCAGAGGAAGATTGGGCCATGGGATGGACTTGTGGGGGTGGGGGGGTCAAGATCATGAACTTTCAACTGGGTGGGAAACCCAGGAAGCTTTCAGATTCGGGTTTCCACAGTTTGTACCAACATGTCTCTCCTATTAAATTGGAACTTTGATGAAAGGTCTTTCTCAGCCTGGGTCAGAATTAGTGGAGAAGTAACATTCGACCTTTAAGCCCCGTAGGGGGTGGAAGAGCAAGAGCAGCTAGGAATTTGGGGAGCCATTCGGGGCTTGCTGGGGAGGCAACCCCATGCAACATCAACCAAATGAAGGGGAGGGGGGAGGAAAGTGTTCCCCACCTCTTCTGTCCCTTCCCATGTGATGCTGCCCATGTGTGATGTAGCCCTCTGGGAGGGGCCAAGAGGGGACGAGGGAGGGGACGGTGGGCAGCAGCAGCTTCTAGCCTTAAACTCTGCACCTGCCTATGGGTGGCATCCTGTGCCCCCCCCTTCTTACACCCCCCCCCATTCTCCCTCAGTTTGCAACGTGACCCTTGATGAAACTCAGCTGGCTTCACCCGGCTGCGGTTGCCAAGGAAATCAGATGTCGCCCTGGCAACCATAGCCACCTTATGTTCCTTAATTTGAAGAAGGCTCGCTGTCTAACAAAGGAAACGGCTTTGGCCAGTTGTGCCAGGGTAGAAGGGGGTGGGGGTGGGGGTGGCATCCCACTGTCACAAGGACCGTGAGGCAAAGATCCGATATGGTTCTGCTTTGGCCAGTTTCAGGTTCTCTGTGCAAGGGAGGGACATTGCCGGCAGGGGACCAGAGTGGGGCTGGGCAGGGATGCCAGTGCCTGCACAAGAGGGCACCTCCTCTGCCCACACCGTCCGGCCAAGGGGAGGGAGGTGGAGCAAGGCCACTCCATTGGGGACCAGCCAGGAGCCTTTGGCAAACGGCCACGGTCTGGCCATAGTTCTGAAGGCTCTCGGAGAGGCAAGGAACCATCATGGTGGGAGCTGAGTGCGACTTGCAAGGCCACAGAATTCGAATTGAAGGCTAGGCTGCTGACCCTCTCTAGAAAGAAGGACATCCAACCGAGCTGACCCACTCCTCAGTTGCAAGCAGCTCAGCTCCAAGATGGGAAGGATCAGGAAGGGCCCCCACAACTCCAGCCAAAAAGAAACAAGAGACGCTCATCCCAAAACCACAAAGTGAACAAATTGCAATTTAGCTCCCTCTGGCATCGTTAATATCCATATCCTTGAAAGTACTAGGAGCAGCCACGGATGTTTCCAGAGAAGGGGGGGGGTCCCAGCCCCCATGTATTTCCCCAACTGGGTAGCAACGGGGGGTGGGTGGGCTCCCTTTGCAATGGCATCGTTGCAGCTGGCCTGCAGCCAGATCTGCGGGGATGAAGCTTAACAGTTCAGGGTAGCCTTTATATTTCCTCACCTGTCATGGGGGGGTCTTTGCCCTCTGGCCCTGCAGGGGCTTCCCTCCTACAAAGAGGGGGTGGGATGTCTCACCTCAACAGGGCCACTTAAGGAGACCTCGGTGAAGGAGCTGAGGAAATATCAGTCAAACACCCTGCAAGGTTAACATGATGCCATCATGCTGAATTTTGGTTGGGGCTGCCAGGATCAGCACCAGGTGTGTGGAGCTGCTTCTCCGGATCATCCTGGCTCAGAGGATGCTGTGCCCTCTCCCTGGACAGCTGCACATCTGGCTGCTTGACCCTCCCCCTAGCCAGCCTTTCCAGGATCAACGTCTTGACCATCGCACACAAAGCAGCCCTTGCAGGCCACCCTTGGGGTCAGTGAACTGAGCAAAGCATCAGTGGGCCTCAACACCCCCCCCCCGTGTAGGGCTCCAAGCTCTGCTGGGCCCCACTCTTTCTCCCCCTGTTTTCAGGGGAGTCGCTCCCTGCTCTTCCCCTGCCCCATCTGCTCTGGCTGGCTGAGCCACACAGGCCACAGATGCCCTCTTCTCCTGCCAGGGCTCTGTAGCCTTGGGGGCCCCAGCCAGCCAGCCGACCAGCGGTTGAAGGGTGCCTCTGCTTCCCGGCTGGCTCTCCTCCGAGCCCTGCCCATCAGTCGGAAAGAATGCACGGGAGCCTTCCAAGAGGCAGGAGGGCTGGAGCCCCCTCTGGCTCAGGGCTTCCTCCACCCAGAGTGACCCTTGGGCTGCGTGGGGACAGCCCCCTCTGCCACTGCCCAGCTCCTGGGGCAGGTGATCTGTGCAGCCCAAGGACCAGGAAAGAACTGGACATTCAGGCTGGTCTTTGGTTTCTAAGATTTGCAGGCCCTGAAGGGTCCAGTTGAGCTCCCCTCACCCTCAGCGTGGCCAGAGGAAGTCCAAGACCGGCCCAGTCCTAAGCAGGTCCCTGGGCAGTGGCAGAGGCCCCATGGCTTGACCAAATCGATGGGGAGAGGCAGGCAGTCAGCGGCCAGGCTCTGGCCATCCTTAGCGTCCTCCGTGGCCCCATCCAACCGGCCCAGACCCTTTGCATTTGTGGGGCTTTCTCAGTGGGGCCCCCCTTTAGACTCCCACTCAGCTGTCCACAGTGCAGGGGAATCAAGCAGGCTTGGGGGAGGGGATCGCATGGCACAATTCCCTAATTGCATTGCCCACAACTACCTATAAATGCCAACCCCCCCCCCAAAAAATAAACGGATTTTGGATTTAGCCTATGAAACTCATCACCACCAGATTATGGCCTTCCGCTCCAAAGGCTTGGAAATGGGATCAGGCTAAGCGACTGGTGGCACTTCTTGGGCACCCCAGGGGGGCTTTCCTGGGCCCCTGCGTGGGTGGGCCAGGCTGGGTATCTCCCCCACTTCTGTCCTCCCAACCTCTGCCTTGCTCCCTTTTCTGGCTTCCCTTGAAAGCAGCGCCACCTAATGGACACATCGCCTCTGGCAGCGTTTTTCCTCAGGCCGAGAGAACTTTTTACATTCAAAGCTTGGGAGTATTCGGAAGATACAAAATGTTTGTTTAATGCTGTGGCCTTTGGATATTGCTAGGAAATTAAGAGAGAAACAGGAAGAGGCATAATTTGCCCTCCCTCCCTGTCTCTTCTGTTTCCCAAATCGACTGGGTAATTTTTACCAAAAGCCATTTTAAAAAAATTCCCAGTGTGTCTCAACAACAGGAACATCATTCAGCTTTTCATATTCCTGTCATTTCTTTTAAGTCCCCATGTTTTCCTTATCCGCTGGACTTGGTTTCTTCCATTAGATTTTTCTGTTCTCAATTATTAGGTTTAAGTTCTGCATTTTAACTGTGAATTGTATCCTGGTGACTGGTGTACAAAACATAAATCAGAATTCCTTCAGTTACACCCATAGCAATTTCTAGCAGACAACATTCAATGATCACATTTTTAAAAAATTGAATAATAGAGTTTATTGTAGATCTTAATAAAATGTCTGATTATATTAACAATCTGTGTAAACATTTTATCTTATTCTTTTGATTGAATACTTAAATTATCAGGGAAGATCCAATGAATTCAGTTTTCAATAGCCTTCCAAGCGCTGGTATAAAAATAATTGAGCTCTTTAACAACTTTGTGGCTTGTTTCAAACTAGCACTGAGCGAAAGTGGAATCCACAAATTTGAATTTCTAAAACTCTCCATTTGAGGAAACCTGATTTTGTGTGAACTCCCACTGGCAGTGACAAGTGTTAAAAAGCACACTCGCTCTCTCGCTCTCTCTCTCAGACACGCACACCACTGCTCCCCCCTCTCTCAAAATAACGGGCAGCTGCCAGGCCTGATTCTTGCCAGCTGCCCTATTGGTGGGGGAACAAACTGCCCTCCAGGAGTTCAGTGCCAGGAACCCCGTGGGGTCCAAAAGGCGGAGGAACCCAGGGGGAGACCACTGGCCTTCTCAGAGTCTAGCAACTGAGGGAGGCAGGCATTGAATCGAGAGACTGGGTCTCCAGGCGTGCAACCTTCAGTCTTCCTGAAGCCCGAGGTTCTAGGCTTCCTGGGCTGAATGACCGCTGTGTCCTTGTGTTTGTGCTTGAAGAGGGCTGGACTGCGGGGGAGATGCTTTGCACTCAGAAAAGCAGCCTATCCTTGATATACTGGTCTAGTGTTCTACATGCAAGAGGTTTGTATGCCAAGGAAGCCTTCGGCCATGCAAGGATCTGCCCGGGTGTGGGGGAGTCCAGTCAGGTGCCCTGAGGGTCCCTCTGAGGGGGGGGGGATCTCCTGGGTTTCTTTGAAGCAGGACTGGAGTGAAGCAAGCACCACTATATCTCTTTGGCATTTTTCCAACAGGGACCCCAATCATCCACAGTTGTTGCTCAAAGCACATTATTTCTTGAAAAACTTCTTGTTCAGGAGGAAGATTAGAAGGTTGACGTTGATTTTGGCCCTGTCAAACATCTTCATGACAGCCACACCTTCATACTGGAGCTGGAGGAGGTCCTGAAGGGAGAGAAAGAGGTCTGGCGTGGCAGGGGGGGGGGGTCAGACTACGAGGAACCTCCCAGGTTCCTTCCCACAGCAGAATGTCTCCACGTTCTAACTATTGCTGACGGGGCCCAGAGTGCCCAGGTGATGGGTCTACGGTAGCCCTGCAATGTGCCTGGGCCTCACCCAGTCTCCCTCTCCCACCATTGGAAAGCTAGCAAATAATTAAACAATCCAACTCCTGTCAGTCGGCCCCTTACCTGGTAATTAAGCTGAAAGTTTTCCATATCGACCCCCATAAATTTTGCCTTCACCTGGAACTTGCCAGCTTCTCGGGAAGGGAGAATATCAAAAATGACATTTCTAAGCCTGGAAAGGGGGGGGGGAACCAGAGAGAGGGGGAGGAATTAAAGGCCTGAAGCTGAGAAAATGTCATTGGGGATGAAAGACGCTGCAAGAAAGAGATCTGCTTTTCCCACAGAACGAGAAAGAAAAGTTCAGCCTCTCGTTCAGGACAGCAAGCTGAGATTTCGGGCGTTTTGCCTCCCTGCCCCCCACAGGCAGGCTCAGAGGACACCCGGGTGTGTGTGTGTGTGTCCACATGGAAGAACGGGGGGCAGCAGGAGTCAGGGGGGAGTCAGGGGGGCGTCCGGACTTACTGGTTTGGCGGGAGGGCCTCAATCTCCAGCAGGACCCCCTTCTCAAACAGGCGGGCTGCTGTGTAATGGAGCACAGCTTGTTTCTTGCTGGGCCTGAAGGGAAGAAAAGGGGGGCAGCCTGGATATGAGAAGTGGGGCAAGGGGGAGGGAGAACGCCAAGCCTCGCTTGCCCCCACATTGGCGCTCCTTCTGCCTGGGCCCCAGTGTGGTCAGCAGGCGAGGAGAAGAGCAGTTCCTGAGCCCCACTGGGCTCCGGCTGTACCTGGGCACAGCTGCCGGACAAGGAATGCCAGGGGAAGGGGTTCTGCTTGGGGAAGGGAGAGGGGCCTTTCGGGTGGTGGGGGGAGAGCACCTGCAATGTTCTTTTAGTGGCTGCCCTGAAAAGTTGCAAAAGGTGAGTTGGGTGTGTGTGTGCTGCACCTTCCCTGCCAAGGAGGGCCGAGGCCATATGGGGAAAGGCAGAACCTCCCTTGGTTAAAGAAAGAGCTGCCCCATTAGCAGCCTTCTTTCCAGGCAAGGAAGCCCCAGGCAGAGGCCCCCAGAACTGCTCCTCATCTGGACCGGGCCACAGCCGGCCGGGCCCCATACCTGTCTGCAGTGGCCAGGTTGTCCAGGCAGGTGCGGAGATACTTCTGGTAGTAGTCCACCTGCTCCTGGTAGAAGCGGCGCTTGGAGGCCAGGCCTCGCAGGGTCTGCTGCAGCTTGGCCAGCTGCCTCCTGCGGCACTGCCGGTGATGCCTCTGGGAGCGGATATCCTACGGGAAGCGGAGAGCGGCCCAATGCACCCGGCAATGCGCCGAATTGGCCCCCCACCGGCCCTCCGCTGGAGTCCTGTTCTCAATCCCGGCAACTTTAACATGAGTGGACTGCAACTCCCAGAATCCCCCGTTTAACGTGAGTGGACTGCAGCTCTCCCACTTCGCAAGAGAAGGATAAGGCTGGCTCTCCTCCGCCTTGGCGACTTTGTGGACTCCAACTGGCTGAGGAGTTCACGGCCTTAAAGTCGCCAGGGTGGAGGGCCCCCCTGAGCTAAAGGCGCCTCTCTCTGGCCCTTCCCCACAGCCGGCCTAAGAACGGTTTCTCTGCAAGTTTACAGCGACTGTTAACCAGGATGCACGACAGCCCCACCAGGTAGGCCAGAGAGTGAAAGAGGCCAGGGGTGGCCGACCCTTCTCTGCTGCCCGGGTCACCTGGGCAATCTCGCTGAGCAGGGCCCGGGGCTGGCCGGCCGAGCCCACCAAAGCCAGGCGCTCCAGGTCCCGGAGGACTTTCTTCTTCTTCTCGGCCAGGGAAAGATGGCCGTGCAGTGACCCCTCTCGACCCTGCGGGTGTCCAGTGGCCCTTCCCTGCAAGAGCTGTCGGTGGAGCTGCTCCTGCGGAAAAGGAGGTTGCAGCTTTGACTGGTCGCTACGTTGCCGGTCATAAGTGGAAGACCATCAATTCAGCTACAATCCAACCATGGAGACCCAACCAGGAGATCCCACTTGTGTCTCCGCAGCTGATTTTTCACTGGCCTCCTGAAGGCAACCGTGGTTGAAGCCGAACTGTCCTGGGGGGGGGGAGGGGGGAGAAGACCACTCCCCACCACAGGAAACGTGAAGGAAGACGGCCTTTTATTCTCTTCCGGTTCCAGAAGTCATCCAAATGGCTCAGAGCTTTTGCGGGGGGGGGGGGGGGGGGGGAAGGAGCCCTCCAAGCCACACGGGACCCTCCCACTTCGCCTGCAGGAATCTGGAGTGAAGCCCCTGGGCAGACCCACCCAGAGGCCCTTCTGGGCCATCGGTTCCCCTGCTCATCGCTCCGCACCCACCTCCGCTTCCGATGCCTTGGAGTGCAGGATCTCAGCCAGGGAGTCTCCGGGCTGCGACTGGATGACGTCCACCAGCATCTGTTTGGTGCTTCATCACAAAAAGAGAAAGACAAGGGGGTCACCGGTCACTGTGGGCAGAGCGCAGGGGGGGGCCCTCAGGCCGTCTCAAAGGGCCACTGAGACGCTGCCCAGCAGGACAAGTGGAAGACGGTCACCCCGCCTGAGCTCTTTTTGCTGCGATTCTAGGAAATGTACTTGGGTTTAATCCTGTTTTGCTGCCAAGTAAACGGGCAGAAGGGTAGTTGTTGTTAACCAAGCGGTGGCCCTTCTGGGACAAACAGGGGCCCGTCCGGATTCTGCTCTGAGAACAGATCGCTTGGCAAGCAATTCTCCTAATGAGCCTTAATCCCCGTGCAAAGCGCAACCACAGGACTCGGGCACAATGAGGGTGAGTGGGGGGTGTTGAAGGACTCGCCTGCCTCGGACTTCTCCGCCAGAGAAGCTCAGCTGGGTCAATCCTGCTTACTGCTTGGATGGGAGACGTCCCCACTACACCCCCCCCCCATGAGATTAGGAAGGGAGAGGCGCGAATCACCCCACGTGAACTGAACAGAGACTCTGCCAGCTTTTGCCGAGGGCAGGGGGGGGGGATTCTCCTGGCAGCCCACTTTTGCCGCAGGGAGACAGACTGGTGAACCTCTGGTTCAGCAAGATGCAAGGTAGTCCTCGCTTACCGACCTCTTGTTCAGTGACTGTTATGAGGGTGCTGAACTAAGGGTACTTTACCACCAGTCCTTGTTTCTCCCATCCCCCTTGCGGTCGAATGTTTGGGATTTGGGATTTTGGCAACTGCAACAGGACAGCTGTGCCCCCCCCCCCCAGGGCCACATGATCGCCACCTGCAACCTTCCCTGCCAGCCTCCCACACACAACGCCCACGAGAAAAGGAGCAGAGAAGGTCGCTCTGGTCTGTCCCCCCCCCCCCCACACACCTCTAGTGGTGTGACATGCTCACCAGCCACCCCTGCAATCTCCCCAGGTGGCAGCAACTGCTTCCTGCCCTGCTTGCATGCGACTTGCCACTTCCCCCTGGCTTCCCCAATGACCTCCACTTGTGGGAAGTTGCAGAGAGGTCCTTGCTTAACAACCACGAACATCACTTAATGAGGGCCATGGGACTGCCGTTGCTAAGAACGCACACAACATGACATCATGCTTGACGGCCACATCACTTAGCGGTAGTAATTCCAGGCCCAATTGAGGGCTACCTAAAATCCTGCAGTTTGCCCTTCCCGCTGGCTTCCCGTATCGCTGAGTGTCCGAGAGACTCTTGGTGCTCCTGGCCGTCACCCACTTGCCATTCATCAGGCTTGAGGTGGAGGGACGCAGGCCCGACCACCTTCCCTCGCAAGGGGATGCAGGCACCCACCTCAGCCACAGGCCTTCGGCAACCGCTTCCCCCTCGGCTTCGGCTTCCAGCCCGTCGCATTTGCCGCTGAGCGTGAGCGAGAGCTCCGTTCTGGAGAGCTGAGGCAAAGCGTCCTCCCAGGTCCCGATTGCCCCCCGTCCCAGGCTGTGGCCTGCAAAAGGACAGCAACCCAACAGGTCCCGGGCTAGAAAGCCGGCCAGAAGCCCAGGGCTCTTTTGGGGCAGATGCTTGCATGGATTGGGGGAGCCTGAAGTCTGGGACCCCAGCCACAGCCACTGAAGGGCAGGAATGGCCAAGAGAAGAGGGTCTCTGCAGCTCAGGACGGAACCGCGAAGGCCTTTTGGGGCTCCCTGAGCTTGGCTGTTTTCTTGAAGATGTTTCAGTACCCAACTAGATAACCACATCAGTGCTAGAAGGGGGTAGGGTTTGTGGAGAGGAGGAGGAGGAGGAGGAGGAGGAAAGTGGCTGTGGAGCCCTTATTGCTATCTGAGGTTAGTTTTCTTGTGGACGTTTCGTTACCCAACTAGATAATATCATCAGTGCTAAAAGTGGGTAGGGCTTGCACTCTTTTTATATGCAATGGTTTGTGCTGTCAGTGTTGGTGGGAATGTGGTTTTCTTCTTGGTGGTTCCTTGATTAGGTTGTTGAAATACTTGAGAACTATCAAGTCAGGCAAACAATCCAGCAGGAAACAACAGCAGAGCCAACAGGAAACAGCTGGTCCTGGCATCAGCACAAGGCTGCCTGAGCCAATGCCAGTTTCAAGCAGTTCGCCTGAGGGAAACTGGCGAAGGGGGCAACCCGTGGGGTGAAGCTCCGTGGCCTCAAATGGGGGCCAGTCAGGGATCATCCCACAAGGACCTCTGCCAGACTGACTGTGTCCCACAAGGACCCTTACCCAGAAGGGCTCAGCCTCAGAGTAACGGCGGGTCCTGAACTGCCCCAGCCCTGCTTTTGCGCCAGCTGGCTACGGCCCCTCAGGAGGAGGCCCCAAAACCTGGGAGTGGGCTGCACACAGCAGCCCCCCCCCACTCTCTCGAAAAACCTGGTTTAGGTTTATAAAGGGCCTTGTTTTTTGGCTTCACTATTAGTTGATTAAACATCAGGGCTGCCATTTGCATTTATTCATTTTTGTGGATGTATTTACTGTTTTAATGTTTTGTAATTGTTTTATAATTTTAGAATTATAAGCCACCCAGAGTCACTTGGCAGAATTGGGTGGCTGCAGAATGAAAGAAATGCAGAAACAGACACTGTGGAAGGAGAGACACGCTGGTCTCTGGCAGGCCAAAATTAGGAAGTGTCTTCTTCAAGCAGCTTCTTCAACTGGCAACCTTTATTCGGACTGTAAGTTCTTTTATAGAACATGCAAACTGGAAAAGGTGCTCTCAGAGCCCTCCTCTCTTGGGCAGGAATAGTGCCCCACCCCATGCCAGAATGGTATTGGGAGGGGAGGCTGTCCGTCTGAAGAGCGCCCTCAGCTTACCTATCAACGAGGCAACGGTCGGCACCTCTCCAAGGTCTTGCAGAAGCTTGTGCAGGGCGTCCTGGGGGTCGGGGGCCAGGGAGTGCTGGTGCTCCAGCAGCAACTGTGTGGTTGGCAAAGAGGAAGAAGCAGAGAGGGGGACATTCCCCCGTGCCCCATTTACCCCACTGGCCTCCCAAAGGGCTTTCCAGGTGGGGTGAAACAAAGATCATTTGGAGAATCAAAGTGCAGCCTTAAAACTATGAATCAACGAAGGGATGAACAGAAACAAGGCAGCAAAGGTGAAGAACCTGAGTAGCAAGAAAGCCACATAGACCCTCACTCTTAAGCCAGGGGTCTCCAACCTCGGCCACTTTAAGGCCTGCGGACTTCAACTCCCAGAATTCCCCAGCCAGCTAGCTGGTCCACAAGTCTTAAAGGGGTCAAGGTTGGATGCCCTGCTGTAAACCCAAAGGCTTTGTGGGAAAAAGATACAACCGGGGGGGGGGGAACCGGGGGGGGGGGAACGTGGGTCCAGGGTTCAGGGCTATAAACACTATGGGCTTATTTTAAAAAAAAAACCCCACAGATTGTTGGATTTCCACATGTGTCGAGCCACAAAGCCTGGCTTGCAAAATCACAATCAAGAAAGCCAGAGATTGGCCTACGGGCAAAAGCAATTATTTCCCTCTCTTTTAATTCATGTTTTTTCCCTGACATCTGACATTGCACCTTGTGGGTGTTGACCAGCTCCCCAACTGTTATGTAGACCACTGGTTTGGTGATGGCCACCAGCTCCGAATATTTGTCCACCTTAAATCTCTCTTCCGGTTCAGGGACCGAACAGGCTGCGTGGATGAATGCTCTGGAAGAGACAGAAGGAAAAAAAGAACATGGAATCATGGGAGTGGAAGGGACCTTGGGGGTCTTCTAGTCCAACCCCCTGCTCAAGCAGGAGACCATTCCAGACAAGTGACTGTCCAGTCTCTTCTTAAAAACATCCACTGTTGGAGCACCCACAGCTTCTGGTGGCAAGCTGTTCCACCGGTTAATTGTTCTCACTGTCAGGAAATTTCTCCTTCATTCCAGGTTGCTTCTCCCCTTGATTAGTTTCCACCCACTGCTCGTTCTTCCTTCTGGTGCTTTGGAGAATAGGTTGAGCCCGTCGTCTTTATGGCAGCCTCTCAAGTCTCGGAAGACTGCCATCATGTCACCCCTGGTGTCCTTCTTTTCACTAGATTAGGCACGGTGGGCCCCTCCCCTCCCAAACAGCCAAGGCCAAGTTCTTTGATGGGAGGGGAATCACGCCTCTATCACACCTTCCCATATTTCATTTATTTATTGGAATTTATGGGATGCTTCAGGACCAGCTGCCATTTTGATCGTACGGAAGGACTTCACCCTTCATCCAGCTGCACCTTTTCCTTTGGCCAAAAGCCCAGGTGGGCCACAGGCTAAGCAGGGGGAGCAGACTATACACTGCCCATATAAAGTGGGCACGGGGGGGGGGGGGGACGATGACGACACGGGGGACACGCCCAGTTAACAGGTCAGGAATGCCAACCCAGACACCCAAAAGCTGTGAATGGGGCAGGAGTCCCATTGCACCAAGAGGGGTGAATGGGAATGTCACCTTGCTCCTTCCTCAGGGTTGGAGGGGGGGGGGGGGGGACCTTAAGGCAACAACGCCAGGCAAGACAGGCGGTTCGTCTCCCAACCAACCTGAACTTCTGGTGCGTTTCCTCCAGGTACTGATTGACCACGTTCAAGTGGCTGTTTTCTCCCTCGAAAAGCTGGTTGGCAGCTGCATGCTGCAGGACCTTGGCCACCGAGGCCAGGTTGCGCCTCTGGTCGGGGTGCAGGGGTGCCCCAGCAGAGAGGTCCACCACATCAAAGCCATCTGGGGCCACCACCGCCGGGTTCAGGAAGCGATAGTAGAGCAGGTTGCCCACCACCTAAGACGGGAGGGAGGGAGCAGAAGGTCTCACCCCGAGGAGCACGGCTGGTCCATGGGAAGCCCACCGTTTCTGGCGTGGGGGGGGGAGGAGGAGTGCCCTGACGGGTCTTCTGCTGACCCACCCCCGTCCTCGATCCCCCCATTCCCAGGGCTGACATGGAGAAGATGGAATCAAAATACCGAGCCTCTGGAGAGCTGCTGGTGGGGTGGCCCCCTGGGGCCGTTTCCCTTAGACGCGCCTCTAAAGGCAGCTCCCTGTAACTCCAGGGAGACAAACTCCTCTTGGCACCCGTGGAGCGCAGGATGGGAGGTCCGAAGGTGGAATCCTGGCTGCTAGACTGACCCCCTCTGGATCTCTCCCTGAGGACTCACCAGGTTAAAGTTGGCTTTGAATTGCCAATCAAATCCAGAGAGCGGCTGGGACGTTCGTACTCTCTTTACGCAGAGCTTTCATTTTTCAGGGACCGACAGAAACAGCCATGGATCCCTGTAGCCCCCAACCTTTGGGCCACCAGGGACCGGTTCCAGGGGGAGGTTTTTCCATGGACCAGGGGCGGGGGGTGGTTTCACATGCTGCCTGAACCCCCTGGATGGGGCTTTGCCTGCTTGTGTGGACCGGTGGGCCAGTGTCGGCCCAGGGACCAAGCGTTGGGGACCCCTGGTGTGGCCCTAATCCAATGTGCCCTCAATGTTCTCATGTTGGCTGAGGAACCCATAAAGTAACCTTAAACGGAGGGAAAAGAGCAGGCTCTGAGAGGGAGGGGTAGGTGCCGGTTCTGCTTTTGTGCCCTGCCTCCCCCCCCCAGCCCCCCACTGACCTTGTAGATCTCTTCTTTGGAGGCATCTGGGAACTTCTCAGTCAAGGTTGCCTTCAAGACTTTGGCCATGTAGCGCATCCCGTACCTGAAAGGAAAACCGTATTTTATTCCTGGGTGGGGCAGGAAGTAGCCCCCACCCCTGACACAACTCCAGTATACGCAAAATGGGCATACTGCATGGGGTCCATCTGTGACACACCCACCCCTCTACTCTGGAGCAATTCGATGGACGGGAACATTAATCTGATAGGTGAGAAAACTGTCCTCTCTGGCCAAAAGGGTGCTGTTTTCATTTATTTATTGATTTAGCGTATGGCATCTACGGAGTCATCAGTCACTGATATACACACTTAGTTTAAACAAAGCACTGGCATAAATATCTGTACAGTACAGAAGATAATATATTAAACTAAGATAAAACCATGCTAAGGTTTTATAAGGGTGCTGATGAGGGAGGGGGATGTGGGGAAGGGCAGGGGTCCCACCCAGCCAGGACTTTGCCTTTTCTCTCTTTCCTTGACTCAGTTCACCCCACAGGGTTGTTGTGCTTGCAAAAGATGAGTTGCAAATGGGAGGAGGGAAATTCTTTGGAGGAAGCACACACAGGTACGCCCCAGGAAACGTTATCAGCAGGCGGGGTGGGTGGGGGGGTTCTATTGTTGCTTAAAGCCTTGCAGGGGCCGCGTGGCCTGAAACAGGGGCAACTTTTCCCAGGCTGTCTAAAATCTCAGCCCGTCGTCTTCTCGTCTGCCAGTTGTGTGGATGCCCCCGACTGAAGCTCTGCAAGGGCTGAGACGGTGCTGCCACCTCTAGCAGGATTTCATGGGAGAGGCCTGAAATCGCCTGGCATCGCGGCCATCTCCTAACACCGGCAGTTCTGTTTCTTGCCAGAAGCCAGGTGCCAACCCCAGGGGGAGGAGGAGGAGGAGGGCAGCAGAACGGAAGCCGTACGGGATCTTGTCCACCGACGAGAGGATAGCCGAGAGAAACTTGTCTGCCAGCACAAGGAGATGGCCGAGGGAGACGTCCAGACGCCTCTGGACCTCTGGGTGACCGAGGGCTTGTTGTGGGGTAATGTTGTACGGCAGATTGCTGGGGGGAGAGAAAACAGCAACAGCATAAAGTCTTTCACCAGCTTTGCTCTTTCTACCTCCCGCAATTGAGTGACATTTTGCCTCATGCAGAAAACACGTTGTGGGTGCCTGCCATGGCCCCATTTCCTTCCTTCCGTCTCTGTGTGTGTGTGTGTCCCCTGTTGCTCCAGCCCCCCTGCGGTCTCCATGGGTTCCGTAGGCTCCCAGAGTGTCAAGCCGTGAGCTCCCGCTGCCGTCCCTCCCAGTCTGAAGGGAGCCAAGCGGAGCGGAGCAACGTGGCCACCCACCTCTTCTGTCCGCTCTGGGACTCCGTCTCGTTGATCCACCCCCTGTAGATCTCCACGGGGCTGGTGTGGATGCTCAGGCTGCGCTTCTGCAGCACCTCCCGCACCGGCTCTGCCAGGATCTGGCGCAGGGCGTTCTGCCCACGGGCGTTGCGGTAGAAGCTCACCACCATGCGGATTACGGCTGGGTTCCCCGTGAGGATCTCCCGCGGCCGAGTCACTCTGGACCTGGGAGGAAGACAGAGGCAGCACCTCTACCACCTGGCGGGCGGAGGGCGGCCGCTCTGGGACCAACCCCCTCTTGTTCGGGGGCAGCATCTCGGCATATGCGAAGAGACGCAAGGACTCCAGCTTCCCCTCCGACGTTGCCGGTGGGAATCCAGCTGGAAAGGTCGCCAACAGGGGCCGTGATGCTGCAACCGTTGTAAATATGCGCTGGTTGATGCAGCACCTGAGTTCTGATCGTGGGGATGCCATGAGGGTTACAAGTGCCAGGACCCTTGGTCTTATTTTTCAGTGCCATTGTTACTTTGAATGATTGCTAAACAAACAATGGTAACAATTGAGGACTCTCTGCATATGCCAGCCTGTTTTACTCAGCCCTGGAATCAGTCAACCTCAGGAGACACAAGCAAAACCTTATTTAAATGAAGAAGAGGCTCGGCTAGAAGCCCTCACAATGGCAGGAAAGTTGCATGAATCCATAGTGGATCTCCCTGGCCAGGATGCGTGAGGAGAGGAGGCGGCTCTCCCTTCATCAACCACGGTTGCTTCTCCCACCGTGTTTCCCCCCAAAATACGACACGTCCTGACAATAAGGCCAGGCCTGATCTTTGGGGTGGGTGTAAACATGCCCCCTCCCCTGAAAATAGCCCCTAGTGAAAGGGTGGCATGGCCAGCACAGCGGGAATCCCTTCCCTTCCCACCTCAATATCAGATCGGCTGAGCCAAACTGGCCGCCATTCACCAAAGAGCTGATTTGCGGGGGCTGCTCAGGCTGCGGCCTCTGAGAAGTGCTTTGGCCATCGACTGCAGCCACAAAGGCAGCGGGGGGGGGGGGGGGGGCAAGCGGTGCACCCCAGGCCCCCCACGATTTCATAGGGAGCCACGGGGATTGGGACAAAGTAAGGGTAAAAAAAAATTGTGGGTAGCAGCTGCTCCAGGAGCCTCCGGAAGGCCGCCTCGAGTCCCCTGCTGAAGAAGCGGCTTTTGGGTGAGAAGGCAAAAAGGGAGCGATGAGCTTCACCTGGCCCTCAGCGCCCCCCTCTCCACCCCCCTCCCCCGGCTGGGCTCAAGCAGAGAAAGAGGCCGCAAGGGTTTCAGAGGAGCAAAGCGGAGGCTGAGAGGAGCCAGGCAGGGCAGGGCAAGGGGTGGGGGTGGGGGGGGTGGGGAAAGTCCAATGCTGCCCCAGCGCTCTTCTTTCCTTGGAAATGGAATCTTGGGAGGGGGAAACGGCATCCCCAGGCAGGGTGGGTGTGTCGGTACGTGTATGGAAAACACACAAGCGAGGGAGCCGGCAGCCGCGGATTAAGGTGAAATGCGTGCAGGCATGACATATTGTGAAATGCCATGCCTACACGCATAGTTTGGCAAGGAAGGGGGAAGAGATACTTCCCTCTCTTGACAGTGTTTTGCTTGAATCAGACCAGAGAGGAGGAGGAGGAAGGAGCCCTGCGAGGAGAAGCTGCCGCCTGCAGAGACACAGGCAAAGGGCGAGGTTCATTGAAGACCTCTCCGGCCAGCCCACAGGACTCTCTGAAGGAGGGAGGGAGGGGGGGAGATTTCCTGCACATGGGCAGCGGCGTCTCCTCACGGGGCTTCTTCCGACATCCCAGTTGTATGGATTTCCATGCCTTCCTTTACGGGATGTTGCTTCGCACCTGGGGCATCGGGAGAAGCCCTGCGAGGAGACGCTGCCGCCAATGTGCAGGAAATGTCCCTCCCCACCACCTGCAGACCATCCTTTCAGAGAGTACTTTCACCAGGATGAAGAGGTGGCCGGAGGCGGCGTTTGCGTCGGGTTGGGCTTTCTTTGCGAGGGGGGCAATCTGGGGAGCGAGAGATTTAGGAAGCCCAGGCTGGCGTGGGGCGCCTTCTCCAGTGAAGCGTCTGATTCATCCCCAGGGGTGAGCCTTTCGCCCTCTCTGCCCCGGCCTGGAAGCTGCAGAGGAAGCCTGCCAGGCCCAGCGAGGGGATGGGGGTGGGGTGGGGAGAAGAGACAGCAAGAGGACCCCTCTCGCGAAAGAGGCAGCGGGGAAGGGGAGCAGCCTGGATTCTGTTAGCATTGGGGCGGGGGGGAAGGTGTTGGGCCGCGAGACACGCATCCTACCCAAGGCTTGCAGCTCCGTCGCATTCCTCGCTGTTTCGTCCAGGGAAGTTGAGCTCGTGAGGTTTTTTTTACAAGGTGCTTCCCTGGACGAAACAGTGAGGGACGCGACTGTAATAAGCTCTGCAGGAAAAGGGGAAGCAAGAGGCGGAAGCCAGCCTGGCCAATGGCTGCCTGGCCTGCCAACCTCTGTCCTGTCCGCTTCAGGAGCCCCCAAGGGAGCCTGGCTGTTCTCACGGGGGAGCAGCAGGGAGGGAGCGCCCAGGACTTACGCGATCTCCTCCTGCAGGGCGCGCCGGAAGAGCTGGAGCAGGAGGTAAGCCTCTCTGGGGGTGGAGGCGTAGTTGTAGAGGCTGAAGACCACCGACTCCATGAACTTGGTGGACTTGTTGGGCGGCATCTGCATGAGCAGCCTGGCCAGACACACCGGCTGAGTCTGGAGGGAGGGAAACAGCAGGAAAGGGATATCTAGGCGCCAACGGCTTCCCTGGACCGGGCGCCACATGCGCCCACCCTGGCTAAGGGCAGCTACCGACCACCACGGAACCCCCCCGCCGGAAGACCCGGCAGGGCAGAGAAGCAGATTCCCAGGGCAGAAACGGTGGTCCATTTGTCCAAGCTCTGTTGTCATTTGATCAAGAATAATTTACATAGACAAATCGACAAGACTTAATTCTTAACAAAACAAAGATTAAATATCTCAAGATGACTTTTGAGGATTCAATTGTATACAACCTACCCACATTTCTTTATTCCTTTTCTCTTCGTGGCTATGCTAACCCCTAACCTTTACAAAAGAGGTGACAAGGGGGGAGGGGCCCCAACTGTGGCGATGGTCACACACACCCATCGCAAAGCGGAGGTGGTGGCCTGGGGTTACTCAGGAGGGGCCCCAACCGAGAAGCTCCTCCTTGGGTGCAAGTAAAGCTTTGCCTTCCCACAAGGGGCCTTAGTCCAAGGCCGAAAGGTGCCGCCCACCTGCAGGTGGTAGAAGAGGTGCTGATAGGCCTCCAGCGCCTTCCGCTTCTCCTTGCTGAGCGCCTTCAGCCCGTTCTCCTTGCCCCCGTCCATCCTGCTGGAGAGCTCCTCCTTGTTCTTCCTGGTCAGCTTCTTGCAATGTGACACCACCTCCTGCCACGGGGAGAAGCCGCACAATGGCACAACCCCCACCCCACCCCCAGCTCTCTTCTCCACCCAGGAGGAGCCTGTCTGGGTCCCCGTCAGACCCATAAGGCAGGGAACAGGCTGTCCCAGGATGGGGGCTTGGTGAGGGTGTGGCAGGGGGGACACATCAGGCTCCATTTCGACAGGCACAACACACACACACACAAACACACACACAGAGCTAGAGAAGACAAGCTGAGAAGCAGCTTCCGAAGAGGCCGGCAGAGGTGATGCTGGCAAGAACACCTCCGTCACTACCACCTGGCCAGGGAGCTCATTGGCTCGGCTGCTCAGTGAGGGTCACTTCGGCCTTCGGGTGGGAAGGTCAAGGACAAGATTATTCAACCTCGGCCACTTTCGGACGTGTGGACTTCAACTCCCAGGACTCGGCACTGCTGGCCATGGAATTCTGGGAGTTGAAGTCCACACGTCCGAAAGTGGCCACATGGTTAGGAAGACCTGGCCTAGGAGGAGGGTTAAGCGCTGCTCTCCTCTTCCTTCGGGGGCTAAAGTCTGCATCTTCAGGTTGGTCCCTGCGAAATATTTACTTATTGCTATTCCGTGAGTTTTTATTCGATAAAGCAGCAACTCTCCTCCAAAAGTGGAAAAAGGCCCCGAATTCCTGCCCTGCCTTGATGGATCTGCTGGGACTCCCACCCAGAAGCCGAACAGCCTCCATCGGCTCGGAGGATGCCCAGAGCCCCCCCCCCCCTTGACCCTTCCTCCCCGCAGCTGTAAACAGAGACCCCTCCTTCTGTCCCCTCCTGACCTGCAGGGTGATCCTGTTCTTGACCAGCAACCCAATGTTGATGTCCATGAGGTTGAGGTCGCTCTCCAGCTGCTGGTTGGAGCGGATCCCCCTGACCAGCTTCTCCTGGAGCCCCAGCAGCTCCGTCTCCTCCTGGTGGTCGTGCTGGCTCTGCTCCAGCAGGTGGGCGAAACGCCGGATGACGCGGAGCGGGGGGTCCCTGCTGTGCACTGGCAGCGGAGAGAGCGCAGAAGCCGCCATTGGCCTCACTGGCCCCCAGAACCTCTCCCCTCTTCAGGGCAGCGGAGGGCTCCGCACTGACCCTTCAGAAGGTCCTCTGGATCTCCCCAGGCCCAGCTGGACCCACGGGCCAGGCGTTTCATTGGAGCTCACCTGCCCATCTTGAAGGGAGGAGCAATTCCCACCAAGTTTGGGAAGGAGGAGCACAGCCAAGCCCCTCCCCAAGCGAAGACCCGGTCACTCACCCAGCATCCTGTAATCCTCTCTCGCCTTGTTGGCTCGAACGAAGGCCTGGATCTTAATCACAGCTGCAACCTGTCCAAGGCGCAGGAGAAGAGGCCGCCTGCTCAGAGCCTGCCCCGGGCACCTTGACCAGCTCACAGGAGCACAACCGGGGAGGGGGGAGGGGGATGAGGATCAGGCCAATTCACCCACAACGTAGTTTGGAGTGAACCTGGTTGGGTTAATTTAGTGATTTTTTCAGGGATTTTTCATGACAAGACAGCTGTCCGGATGGGCGGAGACTACAATTCCCAGAATTCACCAGCCTGGCTTTACAAGAATTCCCACCCCAGGAGCAGAGAATGAAAACGGTCCCAGGGATTTCCTGCCCTTCTCAAGACCTCCAAGAAGCGGCAGAGCCTCCCACACGGCAGAGAGCAGAATCAGGGGAAACGGAGAGCAGTATCAAAACGGTTCACTTGGATCCTGTTGACTCCAAATTAGCTGGCTATAAAAATCTGCTTGCTAAAACCGCTGCAATCCACTTCTTTGCCCCTGACCTGAGTGGGATCCCTGCACATCTGGAGCGCAGAGGTTAGGGAAGATGAGTGGCAACAAAAGGCACTTTCTTTAGAGAGGCGCCGTTAATTGGGGAAGCCTCCACACTCAGGAGCAGCCTTTCTGGGGGCATCTGGCTGCTCCCTTCCGGGACCCCCAACGGAAGAGCCCCCCAACCAAGCAACGTCATAGCAGCCGGGAAAGAAAGAAACACTCACGTTCTTCCTGAAGTAGCGCAGGCGTTCCAGGTACCGTTTTCGGGCAAGCCACATCCGAACCCAGGACTGAATCTGGTGCAGCAGAGATAGCAGAGGGAAAGCAAATGACTGGCCCCTCGGGGGGAGCCAACAGCCCCCCACCCCAGGCCCACCCCACGGCTAGCACCCCGCGGCTCACTTTGATCACAGCGGCTGTGTTTCTCTGCAAGTAGCGCATCCTCTCCAAGTGGCTTCTGCGTTGCCGGTGCCCACGCCAGGCAGCCTGAGGGCAGAGCAGAGCTGAGCCTCCGACCTCCGGGGCCTCCCGTCCTTTCGCCTTTCCCAGCCTCCTTCACAGACTGGAGGTTGGGGAGGGGGGATCTTCCCCTGAAGCAGGAGCAGACGCTCCCACTCCCACATTTTTCCAGTCCCCTCCCCACCCACTGCAGGCAGGCAGAGGCGGCAGCTGATGCCCAGCGTGTCTGGGGCTTCTGACGGAGTCGCTGCTCCTGCAGGGCTGCAGCCCCCGCTCCCCCCTTTGGGCACCAGGGACCCGGTCTGTGCAAAGGGTTTTCCATGGAACGGAAGGTTTTGTGAGCTGCCTGCGTCCCACAGATGGGGCTTCCCTTGTTTGCGTGGCCTGGTTTCTGGCCTGCTGCGGCCTGGGGCCAATTCACGGACCGGCGGTTGGGACCCCGCTTTAGGGGGCGAGGGGACTTCCCGTATCGCAAGACGGGTCGAAGGAAGGAAACCTGCTTAAATGCGCCAGATTGGGGAAGGCAGCCTCTCTGCAAAGGTTCACCTGAGCCCACCTGGATTTTGGCAGCTGCCGGCACCTGCCGGGACAGGAGCCGTTGCTGAGCTGCCCAGTGGCGGCGGAATAGGAAGCCCCTCATCCGGGCCTGCAGCTGGACCACAAGCCAGGCCTGGGATTGCCAGAGGCGCTGCCGGTCGTGGGCGGAAGAGACGCGTGTGATGGCCCCCTGCGGGAGAGACAGACAAGAGGCCCGTCGGGGCAGCCCAAACCTTCCCTTTGGGAGGATCCTGCAGGAGAGTCCGCCTGATGCCCTCCAAGCTTTCCTGGGGAAGGAAAGGTCCAGAGAGGCCGCAGGGAAAGGGGGCAGCCTGTGCCGAGACTGGGGCCCTCCATGGCATGGTGGGAATGAGGGGGCACCAGGACAGACCCGGGGAGTCCAAAGCCCCCCGTGGTGCTCAGAGGGCGCTTTTCTGCCCTTCCGCCTCGCCTCCCCTTCAGCTCCCCCTGCTGCCTTGCGTGGGCCTGGTGGGATCCTCTGGCCGCGTGTTTCGCAAGGACTCCGCTCCTGCCACACCCACCTGGATCTCTTCTCGGCTGAGGTGGGCCGTGTTGAGGGCGAGGGGCTGCTCCCAGGAGCCCTCAAAGGACCGCAGGTGGAAGAAGTACTCGGAGCCGTCTCTCAGTCTGTGCCGTACCCAGAGCGCCTCTGAGTGGCCCCCTGCATGCCCCCCCCCAAGGCAAAACGTGAGCGGCAAAGGCCGGGAGGAGCAGCTTAGAAAGTGGGCTCCCCCACTGGGTTTGGGCCGCAGTACGCCCCCCCCTTTTACCTGCCGGCCTTCGTGCTGCCAGGATGGCACTGAACTGCGCCTGATAAGCCGTGGCACACTCCGCCACCACACCACGGAGACCCACGTCAGGACTGCGCAGGACACGTGCTGTCTGCGCTGCGTTCCCCTCTTTGATGGCCTGGTTGATGGCGGCGAGGCCCAGGGCCACTGTGAGGAGACACAGAGGGGGCTGCGGCTGGGATGGGGAGCCCCGGGTCCCTTGGGAGATGTTCCCCCCAAGCCCACCTCCCTCCCAACGGCCGTTCAAGTCCAGCCAGCCCTTCAGCCCCTTTCCCTGTGGAAGGGCCCCCCGAGAGCAGCCTTACTTCGCTGGGCAGCTTCGCTGTCTAGGTTGGCCCTGCAGACCCCCGCCTGGATCTCCTCCCACCACAAGAGGGCTCCGGGGTCTCCTGCCGCCTGCGGAGGGAAGACAAAAGGGCCCCATCCTGGCTGAGTCGTCCAGAAACTGGCAATGCAGCCGTTCTTCCCCGGACGGACAAATCGTGGCTCTGGAGAAGCCACAATTGCCGGCTTCTCAAAAGCCGAACCTGCTGAACATCGACAAATTGAGTCTGTCCGTGGGGTGGCCTTACGTTTCCACAACAGCCCTGTGAGGTAGGACACACGGAGGCAGCCAGTCTAGGCAGAGTCCCCTGTAAGCCTCCCACCAACAGCCACCCTCCTCCAAGCGCCCAGCAGCCTCCGGCCCCTTCAGGCGACCCCTCCTCCTCCTCCTCCATCTCTAGCTCAGCTGTCTTTGGGCACCAGGGACCCGATTCGTGGAAGACAATTTCTCCAGACCTGGGGGGGGGGGGGCAGGGATGGCTTCGTGTGTTACCTACCTCCTGCACATGCACAGAGGAAGCCTCACTCATTGGTTCCTAACAGGTTGCAGACCAGAGGTTGGGGGGGGGAGAAAGGGGGGCTTTCTCAACCTTGAGAACCTTAAGATGGGGGGGGTCCACTTCCACTCCCAGAATCCCCCCCCCCATCTTAAAGTTCCCAGGGTTGAGAAGCCCTGGTCTAACTAGTGACACAACAGAAGGCAAGCTGGCCTAGAACGGGGGGTCAGGGCCAGGGGTTCAAACCTCCCCTCTGTGGTCCCGACCCTCCCAAATTTAGCACAGACTGTAGGACCCCCAGGGCAGCCCTCTGCTTCAACCACCCAAAGCCAGGGACACCCACGCGTCTGGACTGCGGTTTCCCCAAACTCCCAACTCTGGGAGTTGTAGCACAGACAACTGCAAGGCGCCCCGACTGGAGCAGTGGGCGATGCTACGCAGAGAAAGGAGGCAATAAAGTGCAATGGATCCGGTTTCTCTCAGTCCGTAAAGCCACTTCCTGCTTCCTGCATAGCCCTCGGTGCAGCTTCTGGAGAGAGGCTCAGCCGGAGGGACGCACCCAGTTTTGGGAGCACCTGGAACTTTTGGTCCAGGTGCCTGATGGGTGTTTCTGCGTTCGCTCAGGAGCCCCACCCCCAAACCTCCCCCCCCCTTGTTTTCCTACCTGGGTTTTCTGCCTCAGCATCTGGGCTAGAACGAAATGGTAGCGCTTGGCCCTGGGGAGGGTCACATCGGGGAGGCCGGCGGACGGCAGGAGCAGAGCCCTGAAGGTCTTCTCCGGGCATTCGCCCAGCAGAGCCTCATTGATCAGCCGGACAGCAAGGATCTCTGCAAGAGGAGAGGGGAGGCAATGGGTGGAGAGAAACCTCTCCTTCAGGATTGGGTGGGATTTCCCCTTGGTGCCATCTGGAGGAATCGCCTGGCTATTCATCTGTCTGCAACTTGTACATTTTAAGGTTCAGGTGTTAAACTCTGGAAAAAGAAACCTTTAGCAATTTGTACTTCTTGAATGAGTCCTGTATTTCTTAGGTTTTTATCCTTCCTTTGTCATTGGGGGACAAACACACATCCCCAAGGGAGATGGGTGACTAAGAAATATGAAGAATAAATAAATCCTCTTTCCTTCTCCTATTCCCCCCCCCCAACAACAACATCAACCCTTGGGAGGGGGCTGGGCCAGGAGTCTCCCCACTGGCTTCACTTTCAGGGGCCTCCCAAGCAGCCCAGGAGGAACTTCGGCTGTCAGTTGCCCTCCCCAGTTGACCCCAAGAGTCTCCTTTGGGCCTTACTGTCCCGCTCTTCTTGGGCGAAGGCGTTTGCGTCGTTCACCGAGGCCTGGATGTCGTTCCAACTCAGGAAGCCACGCTGGGTTTCCCGAAGGAGGCGCTTCTGTTCTGAGAGGCCCTCAAAATAACTGCAGAAATGAAACCAAAGAGAACGTCGGGCTGGAGCTGCATAAGCTGCATTTCTTAAGAGTGCAGAAATTAATCGCCGTCTCCGGGTAGTTCTTGACTTACAGGCATTTCGTTTAAAAATCAAAGTTGCAACTTTCTTGGAAAAAGTGACTTACAACCTGCACTTATGCCCATCACAGCACTGCCAATGTCAATCCTGTCGCAATCTCCAGTCGCCAGATTCAGCCATTCAGGAGCCTGGCAACCGCCTGGCGTTTATCGTGGGTTGGCGACAATTGTGATTTGCAAGCTTTTTTCCCCCCATCAACTTTCAGCCAAAAAAGGTCCATTGGGGAACCTGAATTCGGTTCATCGTGTGATTTGCTTAACGACCACTGAGATTCACTTAACAACTACCATAAGATTTGTCATTAAATTGTGTCCAACATGACAATAATTTGCCATGGGAATTCTGGTCCCGCTTGTGGAGGAAACCTGTGGACTGCCTGTCCTCTAAAGGTGACCCACATCTGCTCTGTCCAGCAGCATCAGGGGGGCCTCTGGAGGAGGAGGAGGAGGAGAGTCCCGTGCTGGGCCTCTTACCGCTGCGCATGGCTCTCTTCCACGTTGGCGAGGCCCAGGGCAGAGCTGAGGAGGCTCCTGCAGAAGCTGCGGCTGTCTCCATCCTCCAGGGCCTGGTTGACCAGGGCCACTGCGGACAGCATCTCCACGGCCACCGAGAGCTCCTCCTGGGCCAGCGTCCCCTGCAACGAAGGAGGCCAGCTGCTGACAAGGAAAGCAACAGCTGTTTGCCCCGGGAGCCCTCGGGGAGCCACTCACCTGGGGGTGCTGCCTCTGCAGGGCAAGGAGGTCCCGCTGGTAGAGCTCAGCAGCAAAGGGAAAGACCTCGGGGAGCTGAGCCTCGGGGTTCGCCAGGGCGCGCACCGTCTCTTCCGCCACCCCTCTTCGCAAGGAGGCATTGATGTGGCTCACGGCATGTGCGGCTGGAGGGGTGCAGGGGGCATTCCCAGGTGTTTGGGAAAGGTGATGTTGGGGCAAGACCAGTAAGGAAAGGCACAAGGCCAATGGGGGAGGAGCAGGGCTCTCCGGCAGGAGAACTCTCCCCAGGGGCCCCCCCAAGAGCAAGGCTGGAGAACAACACCCCCCCCCACACACACACACCCTCAGGTCTTGTCCTGGAGGACACTCACCAGCACGCTCCATGTCACCTCTCTGGTTGGCCATGTAAAGTCCAGCTTGAATTTCTCCTTGCTCCAGCAAGTCAATGTATCCCAATTCCTGAAAAAGAAAGAAAGAAAGAAAGAAAGAAAGAAAGAAAGAAAGAAAGAAAGAAAGAAAGAAAGAAAGAAAGAAAGATGTTCTGGATAAACCACTAGGAAGAGAGTTGGCAGAGATGATCAGCATTAGCCTTGGTGGAGGAGGTTATGTATGGTGAGCAGGAAAGCTGGTGCAGCCTCTTGTGATGTTACTCAATTGATCATAATAAAAAGGAACTTTTAGAGTGGATCTGGGCTCCCCTATTGGCATTATTGGAGGGGGAAGAGGTGCCTTCCGCCAGTTTCCTGAATGCTTCCTAGCCCAAAATACACCATTCAGATAAAACTCAAAGAGATTCAACAAAACAATTGTCCAAGAACCCAGGACAGGCGGGAGATGACTTCAGGGGGGAGGGGGGTGCACCCAATGCTCCCATGGGGCTTGGGGGGCATTGGAGGGGGTGGGTGGGGGGCTGGTTTCAGAGGCAGCTCCATCCCAGCATCCACCCTCCCTTCCTGAGACCCTTCTCATGGCCAACGCAGGAGGAATGCAATCCAGAAAATCCCCAGCCAAGGAGAACCCCCCCCCCTCCTTCCCTTCCTGCTGCCCTGGGGGAATACCAGCGCCTTCTCTTCCCGGTCAGCTGATAGTTGATCCAGGTACCAGCTGGCGTTGTCTCGCCGCAGGCTCTTCAGGGCTAGGATGGGGTCTTGCAAAAGGCGATACAAGGTCCGGGGGTCCTGGGCCTCCAGAGCATCATCCACCATCTCCAGGGCGCTCCTGACTGAGGGAAAGGAAAAGCTCACGAGGGAACTCACGCAAAACCTCTCCCTGGGGCCAAAGGCGGGGGAGAAGGCGCCTCTTTCCCAAACAGGACAAGGGGCAGGTCTGGTCTCCAACCAACCAAACCAAGAGAAGCTCAGGGTCAGGACCTCCAGCAAGGACCCCTCAGAACCATCCAGAACGATGGCCAGAGCCCACCTACTCAGGTGAGGGAGTTTGGAAAGGCCCCTCGGGGGGTTTCGGCTCAAGACCCTCAGCTCTGCTTCACTTCAGCCAAGACTCCACTGAAGGCCACCGGAACATGAGAAATCAAACCCCCCAAACCCCACCTCCTAGCTCCCATCTGGGCATTTCCTCCCTGGGATCAGCTCCGCCACCTGCCCTGCGCCCCACAGCACGAAGTCAGGCGGGGGCCCCCAGGAGAGAATCCGTTTAGAGCACCTTGAATGCAGCCGGGAAGCCTCTGGTCTCCCTGTCTTCTCCAGAGATGGGGACAGGGAGATGGGAGTGGGCCCCCCGGGGCTTTTCCAGAGAAGGCTAACTCTGGTTGGACAAGATCTCTTAGTGACAAACTACGGTTAGAAAACAGGGATTTTTCCCGGGGTTGATTACATGAATTGAATACTTTATTGGCCAAGTGTGATTAGATACACAAGGAGTTTGCTCTCAGTGTACACGCAAAGCCACATAATAATAATAATAATGATAAATAATAGCACTGCAGCCAGATTACCGTACAGGGGTAAATACACACAGATACAATGCCAGTAGTAAGCAGCATTCCTCCAAGTCCACCCCAAAGCAGAATGGGAAAAGGAAGCCAGCCAAAAGGAAGAACCCAATCCGTGGTCTGGGCCAGTTGTTTCTCAGCCTGGGCAGGTTGAAGATGGATGGACCAACTCCCAGAATTCCCTGGTCAGCGTAATTGATGGTTTCAACCCACATCCTGGTCTACTCACTGTTCACCAGATTGACGCTGCCTTGAATTTCCGCTTGGGTCAAGCAGTGATCGTAAATGTCTCCCCCATCCGGAATCTCCTGCAAAGGGAAAGCCAGATGGTCCTCACCCGCGGCATTTTGCCACCCCCAGAATAGTCCCAAAGGAACATGGGAGAGGATTAAGAGGATGAGAAACTGCCCGGAGGGAGGCAGGATTCGTCCCACCATCCATTTGCCCCCTCTTGGAACTTACCAAGGAGAGGGGGGGAAATGCAACGGCTAGTTTGCACTCTCTATTTACACATCGGCATGCACTTCCAGGGATGGGAGCTGAAATCACCTGAGCAATTTCCCACACCTGAGCGCCGGGAGGCTGTCTCGGACCTCCAGCAAATGTCGGGCTTCCCTTCTGCAATCAGCAAAGCCCCACTGAGCAGGGAGGAGAGGTAGGGGGCACGTGTGGGTGTGTGTGTGTGTGTGTGTGTGTGTGTGATGGAAGAAACCTTGCTGTGCTTCTGCTTACCCGGTTCTTTGCGTTCTCAGCCTTCTCTCCTTTGGCCCGGCAGAGCTCTTCCTGGTAGGGCCCCCCACAACCCTCTTGCACACCCACCAGCATGGCGCTGGGGTTGCACAAAGCCGCCACGGTCTCTGCCACAATCCCCACTTCCACCGCGTTGTTGATGGCCAGGATGGCAGCGTGCACTGGAGGAGAGAAGCCAGGTTAACGTGGGGGAGAGGTTAAGAGCAGCAGCAGCAGATCCCATGGATCAGACGGAGATCAGCGCGTACCAGCTGCCTCGTCGACCGAGAGCTCCTTAGCCAGGATGCCACCGATTTTGCTGAAGGAGGGAAGCTGCAAGCCGTATTTCTCCAGCTCCCCTTTCATGTGGTTGATCTCCTCATCTGGAAGAAAGCAGAGGGGGAGGGGAGGGGTCCATGGGCCAGGTCTGGCAGGAGGGTCTGGGCTGCCATTCTCCCCCTCCCAATCTCCAGCCCTGTCGATCAAGGTCTAATGAGCAGAACCCTGGAGGTGAAAGGGGGTTCTGGGCAGTTCTTGGTACATTGACCATTAAGCAGACTAGGCACGTGCTTAGGGCACCAGGCCCAAGGGGGCACCACAACGTTGAGAAAGAAAGAAAAAACAACAACAATGAAGATTTGTACAGTGTGTACAAAGGAGGGGGGGGCCCACCAAGATTTGTCAGTGCTTAGGGCACCAATGACCCTTAACCAGCCACTGGTTCCTGGGCCACAAGTAACTGAGTTTATCCATCCATTCATTCTCCAAGATCCATCAGTTCTCCCACAGCGGGGGGGGGGGGGTGTTCCAACCTTGGGCAATTTAAGGCCTGTAGACCAACTCCCAGAATTCCCCAACAAAAGTCTGGGAGCTGAGGTCCACATATCTCAAATTTTCCTGGGTTGGACACTCCTGTCCTGCAGCAACAGAGTTGATATAATTTGAAACCAAAATGCCAAATAGATGAAGCACGTTGCAAAGAAGAGAACCAGGGCAGTGAGAGGATGCGTTTTCATAACGGCCTTCAAGCTCTAGGATTCTGTCAAAAAGCACTCAAAAGAATCCCAAGTCTCCTTCTGTCCGTCTCACCTGTAAAGTCAACTTTTCCGTACAGATCCTGCAACTGGGGGGCCAGCCCTCGTTTAAACAGGTAGAAGCTGGAAAGCGGATGATCAGAAAAACAAACAAGAGGGTTTGGTTCAACATGGGTCAGATACGAATGGAGGATTTAGAGAGCAGACTCACAAAGCGAGAGACTCAACACAACAAGAAGCCTCTGAGGACGGATTGAGGGCAGGTCGCCCCAGGAGAGATCCTGGGATTGGTGAGGAAGGGGGGAGAGGTAGTCGCCATGTAAGGCTTCATGGGGCGGATGTGAGAACGTTGCTTTCTTTTAACAACCCTGTAATCCCCTGCACCAGGATGGAGTCAGGGCGACTGAACGGAGCTAGAGCATTTACTGGCCGGATGCTCTTCCTGACGCCTATGTGGAGCTCACAGCAGACAATTAATCATTGTGCGCAGAGAGAAATATCTGCCGCTACCTAGGATTGAACTCACAACCTCCTGATTGTGAGAGTTAGAGTTGTGAGCTCCACCTGTAGACCACTGCGCCAACAGGGTTGACATGAGAATAAAAGATGAGTAATTGTGTAGTGGTTTACGCTGCTTCCTTTGCAAGGCAGGTAGGAAACTTTTCCTTAATCAATCCCTGATCCTTAATGCAATTTTAACTCGTCTTGGCCTAAGCCTTCCCCAAAACTGCTGCAAGATCAGCTTCTCTAGTAGGATTTATACACACAAACTCTTTACCAAGAAAAGAAAGAAATTAAGAGAAAGAATGCATAGAAAGGGCCCCAACTACATTCTCACCTAACCTGACAATCATCTCATTTAAAAGGTAAATTACTGGATAACAACTAGACTTTTAAAAGGGAAAAATACATTAAATTACAATAAAGGGAGAAAAATACACTATCCTTGCATTTGTTCTGAAAGATTGTTAAGGATGCTCTCTTCTAATTGTTGTATTACATGAAAAGCATAGGACCAATCCGTTTATATCCAAATCATTTGAATATTTTAAAAAGTCTATCTTGAGGGTCCTCAACACACTCGGCAGCTGGGAAACTGTGGTTGTCCTTGAAAAAGCTACGCTTGGTTGGCTAATCTTTGGATGGGGCACCACAAAGAAACCCCCCCAGCTACAGGCAACGCTAGGAAGCTGGAAAACCCCGCAAGACCTCAGAAAGCATCTTGGCCTGAAGGGGCAAAGTTCACACCCTTCCTCGTGAACTCAGACCAAAGTGATATCTAAGGGCGGTGTGTGTGTGTGTATCTTTTCTCCCCCCAGACACATGAAGGCTCACCTTAAGGCATGGATGCAATACACCACCCGAGGCATGTTCTTCCTCTCGTAGATGTCGGTGGTCTCGGGGTGAAAAATCTGGGAGAAGGGAGCAGGATGTCAAAGCACAAAGGGGACCCTCTCCCAGGGCCCCAGCGAAGGTGGGAGGGTTTGAGGGCCTTACCGCAGGCAGCTCAACATGGCTCATGGCGTCCCGCCAGCGGTTGATGTTGTCCGTGTGTCGGAAATGGAGCCCACAGGCCTTCAGAGAGGAAGAGGAGAAGACAGGGAGAATCACCTCTCCTGGGCCCATCACGAGAGGTTGGGGGCAGGGACGGCGCCAGAACTAAGCAGCCCCCAGTTTTGGAGCACCCCTTTGCTGGGCACTAGAAAGGCCCAAGCGGCAGTTCCTCCTCCACAAAATGCGAAGATGGGGCAGTCCTTCCTCCAGGCAGATCAGGGTGTCCAACCTTGGCAACTTTTAAGCTGTGGCTGGGGAATTTGGGAGTCCACGGGTCTTAAGAGTTGCCAAGATTGGTCATCCCTCTTCTAGATAGTGAAGTGGACATGGGACCAGCCAAGTGAATGGGCAGAAGAGACTGCAGCAAGGAAAGGGGGGAGGGGGGGTCCCCATGAGATCATCTTTCCCTAGGAGCCCAGCCATGGGGTCCTGCCCAAAGGCCCTGGGCACCTTTGGGGAGAAGCCACAGGTTGTCCCAATGAGCAGAAGGGGGAGGGATGCCTCCTGGTGGGAAGGGCCAGCTGCCTTGGTGACCGAGACTGCCCAGCAATGGCAGAGCCCTGAGCAGAAGCTGCCCGTCTCCCTTTGGGGGTCTCTACGCTACAGTCCCACAAGCCCCTCATGAGCAAAACTCAAGCTCTGATGGCCTGAGAGGCCCCAGCTCAAGGCTCCTCACCGGGACCTCCATTCCCGGAGTTTGCAGGGGAGGGGGTGGGGGCTTTCCAAGCCTTTCACCCCCCCCATTCCTAGGGGGTGGGGAATAGCAGAAGCCGGGGTCCCCAAGGCAAAGCCAGCAAGGCCCGAGGGGAGCCCCTGCCTGACCCCCAGGTGTGAGGCCCCTGTCCCAGACCAGGCCTCCCTCACCCCTCACCTGGAACCGGGCCTGGTCGAGGTCGTAAATCTTCTCCAGGGGACAGACATCAGGAGCAAAGAAATGGCCGAGCTTGGCCAGGGTGACGCCGTTGCGCAAACTCTCCTCCAGCTCGGTCGGAGGGGGCAGCGGCTCCTTCAGGCAGGCCTCCATCCAGCTGAGGGGGAAAGTGGGGCAGGGTCACGCCTCTGGGCCCCAGGCATCCCTTGGGTTTTCTCAGCAGCCCCTCCGGAGACACCTCGCCTGACCTGGGGCTTAGGGCAGGGGCACCAGCAGAGGCTCCGACCTCCCCACTGCACAGAACTGTCCAAACACCCCCCCCCCTTTTAAACTGAGAGGCTGACCCTCCCAATACCTGTGGCCAAGGGGAGGAGGAAGCATCTCTGCCCAGTTCCCTCCTAGGCCATTCACACAGACGTGTGCCCACCCCCTCCAGGCCCTTTGCCTCTGTCCAGGTGCACCCCTTCCCTGAAATAAGGCTTCAGACCCACTTGGGTTCATTCAGCCCCTCCCCCTCCCCCATTCAGATCCACTTCCTTCAAAACCAAAGCCAGTTCAGACATGACAACGAAACTGATGAGGAAGAGCTAAATGTCCATGATGGCAGGTTTCTCAACCGTGGCCTCTCGAAGGTGGATGGACGACAACTCTCAGAATTCAGACAGTTGACATCCATCTGCCTTCAAGTGGCCAAAGTTGAGAAACACTGCTCTGGTGGATCCTGCACTGGACAGGGGTTGGTCTGGATGACCTCTGAGGTCTTTGAGCTTCTCTAGCCTAATCACCTAGTATAATTGTGGCCTCCAAGGTGTGTCTGGCTCCTAGCAAAGGAGGTGGATCGCTTTTTATCCAGAATAACTGTTCACACATATTGCAAGGGAAGTTACCACTTCTCAGGATCTTGGGGGGGGGGGTAGTCTTCCCTGTGAACGTGAATCGGGGGGGGGGGGTTCTTTCCCACCCAGCCACCCCCAAAACTGTCTCACCGCTTGGCTTCCTCCAGGTGGCAGAGATACTGGTAAGCCTCGTTCTGCTTCCGCCTCTCGTCCATCTCATCTGATGTGAGACGCTCATCTGGGGGAACCAGAAAGAATTTCACTCCAAGGCAAAGTTCCAGGAGACCCCCGACCAATTTCACAAGTTCTCATAAGGCGCCTCGGTCGGCAGAATTTAATAAATAAATAACTGTCCGGCTGGTTCTCCTTGACCTGCCCAGGGATGGCATCTCACAGGCACAGCCCCCGAGGTGGAGGGGCCCAAGACAGCCCCCACCTACCCCGCCCCCCAGCCCCGGAATTTGCTTTGGGTTTCTCCCTCCCGCCCTCCCTCCCGCCGTCCCCGGGAAGAGCAACGGGCCAGGCCGCCTGCGGAGCTCCAGCGGCAGCCAGCCTGGCGCGGCTCCGGAGCGGAGAGAACTCCGGCTCTGCGGTTCGCTTCCCCAGCCGCCTTCGGTGCCCGCAGACTCACAGCCGGAGGAAACCTGGCCGCGCTGCGCCATCGCCGCCCCTGCGCCCTCCGCTCACTCCGCCCGGGCAGTTTGAATCTCCCGCGCCGCCCCTCCGCCCCCCCCGCGCAGCTGGGCGGCCGCGGAGGCTGCTGGGCGCTGTAGTTTCTCCCGCAGGAGGCGGGGCCCTCGGCAGCCCTCCCCCCGCCCACCCAGAGCTCCGGCCCAGCAGAGGCTCCTCCCCTCCAGGTGCCCCTCTGCCGGGGGAGGGGGGGAATTCCCCTCTCCCGGGAATCCGGCGCCGCAGCAGGGCGGAGTGATGGGCTTTGTGTTCCTCCCGTTGGGCTGGCCGATTGGCGGCTGCCCCGGGCTGGGGGGGGCGGAGGGCTTCCGGGCTGGGGGCTGTCAAGGCGACCCGCCGGCTTCGCTCAGCCCTTCCACGGGGCTGCTGAGTTGGGCGAGCAGCGCTTAAGCGGCCGAAGGGAGCCGAAGCCCCAGTTCGCTGCCCCCTCCCCAAAGCAGCGCTCTCGGCGGTAGACTGCCCCTGAGCCTGGAGGCTCTACTACGGCCCGACCGGCGGGTCCCCCGGAGGGGCGGGGCAGAGGCGGAGCCTCCACGCCCGGTGGGAAGAGCCGCCGCCTGCGGAAGGAAGGAAGAAGGAAGGAAGGAAGCGGGGCTGGCCGCATGTCCGGGCTGCGGCGGGTGGCTCTGCTGGGACTCGGCCTGCTCCTGTCCAGGCCGGCGGCCGCGGGACACTGTCCGGCCCGGCTCTGGCCGCCTCCCCGCGCCATGCAGAGCGCCGCGCCGGGCCTGAAGTTCCTGGGGTAGGCGGCGGGGCCCCCGGAGACGCTCCCCGGGAAGGGAGGGCAGGAAAAGCCCCCCGGGGGGCCCCTGGGCGGATCTGCGGAGGAAGCCCCCTCCCTCCTTTGGAAATGCGGGGGAGGGAGGGGGCTTCCGCTTGCCTTCCTGCAATGGGGGCTCTGGGATCCCCTCGGCCCTCTTTGCACCAGGCAGGAGCCCCGTGTCCCCCCGCCAAAGAGCCGCGGCGGAAGGGAGCGGAGCGGGCAGGCGGCGCAAATGCTCCCTGTGCCCAGCAAGGCCGCCGCCTTTTCCTCCTGCGCCGGGAGCTTAAACGGGAGTTTGGTTGAGCCAGCGCGGGGGCCGGAGAGCCTGAGGGTTGCAGGGCTGAAGGTGGAAGGAAGGAGCCGGTTAGTGCCTGGAGGGGCCACGCAGAGAGGAGGGAAAGGCCAGCTGGGCAAGGGCTCCTCTTGCAAGGGCACCCCTGATTTTGAGAGAGGGCAGCCACTCCCCCCCTGTGCCCAGGCCTTTCTCTCCCCATTGTTTGCTTTTAAAAGGCCGCGAAGCTTGTGGAGGAGGCCGACAGAGGCCCCCCTCCAATCTCCCTTCAGAGCAAGGACCATTTAATGCTGCGTCTTCATCTCCCAAAGGGCAAAGGCAGCCCCTTCTTTGGCCGCCCAAGCGGGAGGGAGAAGGGCAGGGCACAGAAGGGGGCAAGCAGTCCAGCCAGGAGGGAGGAAAGCGGGGTTCAGTGTCCGGTCAGCCATGGGGGGACTGTGGGTCAGCCTCTCTGGATAGCGGGCAGCAGGGAGTGATCAATGCTGCTGTTTCTGGCAGAACGGGTTGGGGGACACCCGTGGATGCACCAGGAAGGGGGCAGAGCTCAGCAGTTCCCTCCTGTCCCCTCCAGGCAGAAAGAAGCCCAGGCCATTGACCAGGAGCTCTTTGAGGAGTACAAATTCAGCGTGGACCAGCTAATGGAGCTGGCGGGCCTCAGCTGTGCCACGGCCATTGCCAAGGTAGGGGGGGGGCTGGCCTCGGGCAGTAGGAGCTCCAAGGCAAGAGGGGTGATAACCCTTGAGCGGCTGTCTGGAGGGGCTCCATTTCCAGAGATTGAAAGGCTGGGTTTGTAGGTGTTGGTGAGGCAGAGCAGAGGGAGGGGTGCTGGCATCCGTGGGCCTCCCCAGGTTCCTGTGGAGGAAGTGGCCGTGTGCAGCAGGGGCTGATTTTCCTGGGCAAAGCGTGACATTTGCATTTTTCCTCTCTTAGCCCACTTCAGTGGGTTCTGTGAATGCAAACTCAAGAGCTTTCGGCCTGTGTAGAGGTGCGTGTGGGAAGCCTTTCCTTGAAAAGAACTTTCTCCCCAGATTATGTTTCGATATGGGATGAAATAAGAGAACCAACTTTCGTTTCTGGGTTCCTTTTTCGATCCTTTTTGGGGGGAGGGAATAACTTATCTTCCTTTCAAGGAGACATTGGTGAGTGAATATGAAGCACATGTATAAAACTCCATTTATTGTTGAAGGCCACGAAGCCCAGGAGTCCCAAAACTGCATTTATGTATAATTTTATCTATTTCAAGGAGTTTATGGATAGACGCGTGAGGGCTAGAATCCTTGCTCTTGATTAGATTAGGAACCTTGACGCTCTTCCCGGGATCCGCTTTGAGTTTGTGAGTCTCCCAGGAAACTTTCCATGCTCAGCAGAGCCTCTTTCCCCCCAAGGCCTACCCAGCCAGCACCTTCACCATCAGCCAGCCAGCGGTGCTGATCGTGTGCGGCCCTGGGAACAACGGCGGAGATGGACTAGTTTGTGCCCGTCATCTGAAAATGTTTGTGAGTTGATTTGCACCTCCCCCGCCCGGCCATGTTTTCTAAGTGCTGGGAACCCTCGCAATGCGTCTCCCCCCCCCTCCCGGGCAGCTGAGCTCCAGGCTTCCCACCTCTGGAGAGTCTTTGTGCAATGCTTGGATTGCTGGCCTTCTGCCCATTGGGGAGGTCTTCTCAAACTGGGGTTGCCCAAAAGGCACCAAGGAACAAAACAGACCCCAAAGCAGGAATTCCTTCCCACAGCGACAGATTAACCCACTTGTCTTTGCAGGGCTACAAGCCGACCCTCCATTATCCCAAACGACCCAACAAGCCACTGTTTGAAGGTTTAACCACCCAGTGTAAGAAGATGGAGATCCCGTTCCTCGAAGAGTTCCCATCTGAAGTAAGTCGGAAAGAAAGAAAATGGAGGTCTAGCCGTCTTCACTCAGCCAAAGTTGAGAAACGCTGCTCTACAAAGGGGCGTTAGGGTTCATAGCAACAGCGCTTAATATACCGCTCCACGGGGGGGCTTTGCAGCCCTCTGGGTTCCTCATTTAACTGGCCATGGAAGGATGGAAGGCCGAGTCAACCTTGAGCCAGTGAGAGTCGAGCTACTGGCAGTCGGCAGAAAAGCCTGCAATGCTGCATTCTAACTACTGCACCACCACAGCTCCTGGTTAAGGTTGGTGGGGGATTCGGGGGAGTTGAAATCCACCCATCTTCAAGTGCCAAGGTTGAGAAAGCCCCCCACCCTTTAAAGAGAGCCCCCGGTTGGGGACGGCTGGAGTGAAGCACCCCTTGTAGGTCTCCACCTGCCCCCCTCACACGTCTGGTTCCCACTGCAGGCTGCCCTCATCGACGAGGTCTACGGCCTGGTGGTGGATGCCATCTTTGGGTTTAGCTTCCAGGGCGCGGTGCGGGAGCCTTTCGGTACCATCCTGAGCACCTTGGAGAAGGTGACCCTCCCTGTGGTCAGCATCGACATTCCTTCCGGTACGTTTGACCCAGGTGGGCTGAGGGGCCTGGGCTGCTTCATTGTTGGGGTTTGTATCTCATCCTGCCACCCTTCTGTGCCCCACCCAAGTTTCCCTCCCGGAAATAATTCTGCTGGAGAAAAGAGTTTTGGAGAATTTAGGTCATGGAATAGAATTTGGGCCACTGCTGAGACATTTAGTTTTTAACAGATATTAAGATTTGTAATTAGGAGGAGATAAAATACATTTTTCTTCCATTCAATTGTGTCTGAATCTGCCTGGAGAAGTCCCTGTAATTTTCTTGGCAAGGTTTTTCAGGGAGGTGTTTGCCATTGCCTCCTTCCTAGGGCTGAGAGGAAATGGCTGGCCCAAGGTCACACGCTGGCCTTGTGCCCAAGGCAGAATTAGAACTCAGTCTTTTCATTTCTAGCCTTGTGCCCTTCACACCACCGAACTCTCAGAATACAACCAGCCGCTCGTAGCTGCCATTTTATTTCCCACCCACCCCCCTAATCCTACAAATGGTTAACTGCTCAGAGGGGGCATCGGTGACCCCAGCAGACTTTAAAGCAGGACTCTCCAAAATGGGCAGCGTCAACCTCCCCCCCACCCCACGGGCCAAAGGGGGGTAGTCACTATTGTTACTCGTAGTACAATTAGTTAAAGTGGTATTTATTATTTCCGGGTAATAAATCTTTGGGGACTGATGAACGATGTGAAGCTTCATGAAGAGTGGATGAGCCGAAGGAGGTTGGGGAAGCCTTACTTTGGACAAATTTGAAAGCACAAAACGGAGCCCTTTCTCCCCAGAGGCTCCAGGGTGTGTGTGTGTCCATAAACCTTTCCCCCCCCAAACAAACTGAGGAAGCGGGAGGGGGGGGGGCTTTCATTCTTCTGCCTCTACATTGGTGAGCTGACTCCGTGTCTGGACATTTCATTTTCCCTTTCTCTTCCGTTCTGGCTTTGCCTCCCCCTGAAATCTGGAGAAAACAGGACTGATGTTCCAAATTGGGGGGGGGGGGGTGTCGAGGGGCCCTGCAGTTGGACCGAGCCAGAGGGGCCACAGCAGGGCTGCTGCCTCACGGCCCCCTTCCCTCTCCTTGCTAGGCTGGGACGTGGAGAAGGGGAATCCTGACGGGCTGCAGCCGGACATGCTGATCTCGCTCACAGCCCCCAAGAAGGCGGCCCGGCACTTCCAGGGGCGCTACCATTTCCTGGGGGGCAGGTTTGTGCCTGAGGCCCTGCAGAAGAAGTACGCACTCAACCTGCCGCCCTACCCAGAGACAGACTCCGTCCTGCGCCTCTCCTAGAGCGGGCCCAGCCCCGTCTGCTGAGGGGGGTCTGGGGCTGCAGGTCCGCACCCCTCCCCCCCCCACCCTGAGCCCAGAGGAGGTCTTGCGCCCAGAGCCAGGGAGAGGCCGGCTGGCTTGTCTTTCAGATCTTGCAGAGGAGCAGCCCTTGGTTAGGCTCTGGAGGAGGCTTTGTATACATTTTGTCTTCCTGGAATAAAAATATGCTGGGGAAAAGCTTGTTCCATCCTTTTTTTTTTTTTCAAAATCTACCTCCTTTGCGAAGGTGACGGAGAGAAGACACTCCACTGGTGTGAAGGGGGAGGTGGGGGGGGAGGGAGAGAGGATTTGGGGAGGGGATCTGTCACCCAGCTTCTAGGATAGGAACTTCCCCCTCAAGAAATGGGGGACCAGCCCTTGGGGTGAGGAGCCTTCTCTCTGGCTACCTTCATTTGGGGGGGGGGGGGGGTGACACACAGCCAGAGAGGCCTGGAGGGAGTTTTTGGGAGGAAGGCAGGGCGATCTTGAGACTGAGCCAAAATCGGGAGCGATCAGAAAGAGCATCGGATTCTCCCCTTTTTGAAGAGAGACCCAGAAGAGGTTCTGTTGAGTGGGGGAGCTTCTTCCAAGCCCAGAAAAAACAGGCTGAGCTAGAGCAGGCAGCTATCCAAGACCCCAGGCAGCCTTTGGGGGGGGCGAGGGGGGGGGCACAGGCAGCTGAGCCACTGTGCACTTTAGGCCTGGATTGAAAGGCTCAGCTAAAAGCAGCTGCTGGAGCCTTTCAAGACAGGGCGATTCCAGGGCCGCTTGAGGCACGGAGGGTAGATGGCCTTCCTCCCTTCCTCATTTCTGTGCCTCCAGAAACGGCCTCTAAGGACTCTGGGTGGGAGGAGCAAGGGGCTGCTAGATCAGAGAGAGAGAGAGAGAGAGAGAGAGCGGAAGGAAGCAGAGCGACCCCTTCAGGCACATCAAGGGGAACATTGCCCCCATGGGGTGAGACCCTTCCAAGCCCCCCTTTGTGCTGGGAGAATGCAGCCCCCCCCCCCAGCCCCACTGGGGTAGAAGCCGGTCCCAGCAGCCACCGTGGCAAGGGCAGAGGCACACCGGCTGACGCCTGCTACGGAGAGACGGGAGTCATCGTGAAAGGGACACAAGACCTGGTCATTTTTACTAGCATTCGACAACATGGTCCCACCTTCCTCCCTTCTGCGAGACCCTCTCTGGGCAGGAAAGGCCACGCTGGCGTTTCCTTGTGGTTTCCCCTTGGGTGGGAAGGGGAGGGGGGAAATCCAAGCAAAGGGCAAACTAAGAGAACACAACACTTTGGGTTTATCTCCAGAAGTCCTACTTCCATGAACTAAGAGGAGGAGCCTGAGGACAAAGTAGGGGCGAAATAAGGGGAGGGGGAGAAACGGTTTCAAGAGAGTCCCGGGGCCTCACAATGCAGCATCTCAAGCAGGGGTGTCCGACCTGGAGACCTGTGGACTTTGACTCCCAGAATCCCCCCAGCCAGTATAGCTGCCTAGGGGATTCTGGGAGTCGAAGTCCACAGGTCTTGAAGTGGCCGAGGTTGGACAGCCCTGGGCTCAAGCACGGGGTGCAAGGCTGGGGTGGGGGTGGGGGGGTTGTTCCAGTCTCTGAGGGATATGGGGTGTGGTGGTGGGGGGACGGACACCAGTGCTGGGTCTGAGCCTGGCTGGTCCTCCCTGGAAAGGTCCTTGCGTGCCAAGCCCTGCGTGACGTTAGGAAGCCTGGAAGCCCAGCAGTCTTTCAATGGCGGCATTGATGTCTCCTCCGGTGGCAATGAGGGCCTGGAGGTTGGCCTCGCGGTTGATGAAGCCCATGGCGCTCAGCTGCTCCAGCTGCTGCTGGAACCGGACCTCTGGGCTCTGCGCCTGCCGTGGAGAGAAAACCCTTGTGGAGTCAGCCTGCCACCACCCTCCCCAGGCGCTTTCCCAGCGGCATCGCCTTCCAACTGTCCACAACCTCTGATCCACATGCTACCAAAACTCTTTTAAGTGGGCAGAGCAAGGGGCACCACCAGGGGGGCAACCGCCTTGGAGCACAAAGGCTCTTAAATGGGCCAATTTACAAAATGGGTGCAAAATCCAGAGGCCCCCAACTCTTGCGGAACTGAAATTTGGCAAAACCTCTAAAACATTTTATGGCATAAAAATTGCCACAATAGAATGGCCTAATACAAAATATAATAAAGTATTCCCAGGGGGATCAGCCACTGATGTTTGACTCTGCTACACAGTTGACCGTGGGCTCCTTTGCAAGGCAGGTCCCTCTCTGAATCTCTCCCTCAATTCCTGGCCAAAGAAGCTCGGCCATTGTGGAAGCTGCTAAGGAAACATCCCTGAAACTGTGGCCCACAAAGGCCTCAGGGGTGCCTAGTTATTTACGGTATTTACAGGCCACCCAATGGACCCTGGCAGTTTACGGGTAAGAGTTCAAGTTAAAAGCCCCGACAGTCCTGAGGAACATCAACATTGAACCACATTATGATCAAGCCAAGGTGGGGCGGCGAAGGGTCAAGCGCCCCCTGGAAGACATTTGGGAGCCCTCCAAAGAGCCAGGGGAGGTGCTGAAAAGCAGGAGGCCCCGCCTGACCCTCATTCAAAGCTTCCAGTGGAGGGAAAGGAACTTCCCGGCCCCCTTGAACCCCCGGAGGAAGAGGACAGCAGCAGCAGCCGCCTACCTGAGAGTTGGCACCGGACAGGAGCTGCACCATGTGCTGCATGAGCTGCTGGGAGGGGTTGCTGTCTCCAGCTGGGGAGGTGCTGGCAGGGGCCAAGCGGCTGGGTGGGGGGGGCTCCAGGACAGCAGTTCCTCCGGTGGAAGGTGGGGGCGGCTGGGGGGTCCCCAGAGACCCCAGACTGCAAGGCAAGGAGGCCTTTATTTAGGCAGAAAGCGGCAGGCAGGTTTCTCTCGCAGCCACCAGGAAGGCAGCACTTTGACACGCCCCCCCCCCAGGGCCGAACCCTGAGACCAGCCCCCCCCCCCCGCCTCTTCGTACCTGGGCACGAGGCCTGGGGCCTCCGTCTGCAGCATCTGGAGCCCCTGCTGGATCTGCAGCAAAGCCTGCATGGCACGAGGATTCGTCAGGACCGAGAGCGAGTCGGGGTTCTGCATCTGGGGACACAACGAAGGGCCCCAGGAGGACCCTCAGTCCAAGGCGGAGGGGGCTGCCCTCCTTGGGGGCCCAGAGCTGCAATGGGGGGGGGGGGAAGACTGTCTCTACTCCAGACTCTGCAAATCTGCAGCCCCCGCCAGCTTTCCCCCCCAGGCGCACCTGCTGGAGGAAGGCGGGCAGCTGAAGGCGCAGCTGCTGCTGGAGGGAAGGGTTGCCAGCAAAGACCGGGGCATTGACCATCATCTGCAAGGAAACAGGGCAGCCAGGCTTAGTGGGCGGAGTCCAAGCCATTCCCTGACTTGGCAATGATGGCGAGTATCGGTAGAAGATCTGCAAGGGGAAGGGTTCGTCCTCCGAGCTTGTGGGTCGGTTTCCGGACGTTTCGTTCGGCTGCTGGGAGGTCAATGTGTCCTCAATCTCCGCCCACAGCCCCAGTTCGATTGGAGAAACAGCCAAATCTTGGCCAGGCTGCCAGCCGCCACACTCGAGCGAGTTCATTCACCAAAGCCCATCCCTCCCGCAGCCATTCCACCAACAGACACCCAGACCTACAATGGCCCTTCAGAACCCGAATCAACCACCCAGCCAACCCAAGAGGCTCCGAGCCTCAACCAACCCACGCGAGCCCCCCACCAGCAGCTCAGCTAACCTCCCCGTCCCCAGACTCTCACTGATGACTCTGCACAAAACCCTCCCTTGACAGGCCCGAAGCCCTTCTGGGAGAGGAACAGCGGCACGGGCGTCCCCTCAACGCCACTGAAGATGCCATCGAGTCTGGCAACGAAACGTTGGGAAGCCAACCCACAAGCAAAGAGAAGGAACCTCCACCCTCCCCCCTCTTCCCCAAGTGCCCTAAGAACACGCCCCCCCACCCCCCACCACGGGAGACCACGGCACCTGCGACAACTTCACATTCCACAGCCAACAATCTGTTATGACACAGAATCCTCGGACCAGACACTTGGTCTTTAAGTGAAGCTGAGTGAAGCCTTCTGACTTCAGGCTTCCTTTGCCTTAGAGGCTTTCGAAGGTCGTAAATGCGAGGATTGGCTGCAAAATTACTTTTCCACCACCCACTATAACTGTGAACAGCCACTAAACGAGGACCGCCTGCATTTACCTTAAGGAAACCAGGCTGCAAAGCCGCACTGCAAGCGCATCGCAACGGAGGGAGAGCTGTGCCAGAGAATCGAGAGCATATCTCCCTAGCTCTGAACGGTGGTCTAGCAAAGGAGACCCCGGGGCCTCCCCTCCCCTCCAGCCAGGTGCAAAAGGAGCCGCACTCACCTGAGCGGCAACCTCTGGGTTCTGGGCGAGCGTCTGCAACATCGTGCGCATGTAAGGAGCCGAAATCACGCTCTGCATCAGCTGAGGGTTCTCGGAGACCTGCTGGAGGAGCCCCTGCATCTCGGGACTGCTGAACATTCCTGCGGGGGAGAGGGGGGGAGGGGAAGGGACGTTCATCCACAGCCGTGATGGCGAACCTGCGGCACGCATGCCGGAAGCGGCCTCTCTCTGGGCACGTGAGCTGTCACCGTTGCTCTTCCAGTTCCAGCGCGTCAACCAGCTTCTCTTCCCGTGTGCACGTGGCCCAGAAGAAGTCCAGAAGAGTTTTGCCAGCACTGATCGAGAGGAAAGCATAGCGAGACTCCCCTCCCCCCAAGCCCCTCTTACTTTAAAAACAAACGGGAGAGGAGAAGTGATTTAGGGGGAAAAGAGATGGGAGTGGACGTTTATGTCTGCGAAACACACGCAGGAGGCGCAGAAGAAAAGGGTGTTTTATGCTGCCCTTTACGGGACGACTGCCAGCTCCCCTGGAATGAAGGGCAGAGTCAGAAGCCCCCAATCAATACGGAAAGTGGGGCAGGGCGGGGGGGGCAGCCTTAGGAGCTGGGTTCTGTGGGGGGGGAGGGGAGTCTTTCTCTAGAAATAGGGACATGTCAGGAATGTCACTAGTTCTCATCTCCATGCAGCCCCCCCCTCTCCCCCCACCAGCTAAATAGCCAGGCGTGGGGCTTTCAGTTCCCAGCAGCCACGGCCGGAGTTGGTTTGGCAGCCGGTTCGCCCTTCCGCCTGCCCACCAACGCTGCTTTGCCCAAACTGCACTGAGTTGCCAGAGAAACAGACTTTTCCTTTTGAAAAGCCAGGGCTCCTACTTAATTTGCATTCCAGGTGTAACACGTGGAAAGCATCAACTCACCTCTCTTAACACAGCAGAGACCCTCGGCGCAAGGGGAGGGGGGTAGAGCCCAGGGGCGGATTGAGCCGGAAAGGGTTGGGCGAGGGGAGGCCGTACCTGATCCCAAAGCAGCCGCGTTGATGCCCAGAGGGTTGGAGATGGTGGGGGTGCTCCGGCTTGGCACTGCCTCAGGGCTGCCTTCGTTCTCCGGCTCCTGGCCCTGAGAAGCAGGAACGGGATTCCAAGGGTTGGGCAACGGCTCTCGGTTCTCCGTCCGCAGGGGCTGGGCGTTTGCAGCCTCCGAACTCCCAGAGAGGGCAGAGAAGGGATTGTTGCCAAACTGGAAAGAGAAGCCAGTGGCAAAGGACCTGCGCATCCCCACCTGCGGCCGCCTTGACACAGAGGGTGGAGGGGGTGTGTGGGGGGGGGCAGCAGATCAACTGACGTCAGGTGGAAGGGCTAAGCCCACCTGGGCCCTCTCGGGGAGCCCCAGGAGCAGCACGGAAGGAAGCCCCCGAGAAGCCTTGGTAATCCCTATATCAAACTGGGCCTTCCTTACAAACCGCATTTGAGCCAAGAAGGTCCTCCTAGGAAGCCCCCAAGATTTCCCCCCACCTGGGCTGCTAAGGAAACATACGATTCTCCCCAAGGAAGAGCCCAAGTCGGGAGTCCCCGCTGGTCACGATTAAGACTCTGCTCTTCTAATTGGCAGCTGGGGACAGCAGAGCCATGCACACCTGTTCCCTGGCGGCGCTGAACATCGGCTCCTGGATGTCCGTGTACATGCGCCGCAAGGCATTGTACCCTCCAGGAACACTCTCCAAGTTGCTCAGGGCTCGGTCCTGGTTGCGCATCATCTCTTGCATCATGGCTGGGTTACGGGCCAACTCCATGGTCTGAGGAGAGAGACGGGGGCCTTAAGCCAAGGGGGAGACGGGGGGGGGGCACCTTGCTTGGCACCGCCTTTTTTGCGGCATGAGACCCGCTGGAGTGGCGTCGCCTTGTAGGGGAGGAGGGGGGCATAAAAAGTAACTAATTAATTGAACGGAGCCTACACTCTTTTCCTCAGAGCCTGCAAGCAGCCAGGATTGGCCATCATTGAACCAGCTTCTGGGGACAAGCAAGGCAGAAACGCCCTCTGTGATGGTGCAAAAGGACCAGGCCAGGCCCCAGCCAGAAACCAAGCAGACAGGAGGACAGGCTACAAAAGACCCTTTGGGAAAGCAATTGTACCTGTGGCTCTCCTTCTGGAAAGAGGCTGGGCTGAAAAACGGTTGGTCAGGTCTTCAACTGTGAGCCATTAACACACCTTAGCTGGTCTGCGGGAGGACATGAACCATGGACTGCCCAGCACTAGCCCACCTTTTGGTCCACCGAGGGAGGGGGGCGAAGAGGGCCTGGCTTCCAGTGTGCAGAGAACAGCCAGACCAAGAAGGGCAATCAACGCGGCTGAAGCTTGCAGGGGAGAGAGTTCCCTCACCCAGCCTAGGCCATCCATCCCTTTCTCCAAAGCACAGAAGCCCACCCAGGAGGGGGAGGCCACGGAAAACGTCCACACAGAAGCTCTGCCCCCCTGAGACACAAAGAAGTCCCACACAAGCTGTTTCTCCAACCGCCTCACTGGCAGGTGTCAGTCAAGAGAGAAACGTATCAGGGATATTCAACAAAACATCACAACCAGCCTGTGCCCCCCCCCCACCCGTCTGTCCCACGTCAGCCAGCCAATTAAATCTCACATGCCCAGAAGCTTCCAATGCGGTTCTGAAGGGCTCCCAGCCCATAGATGGGACTGGGCATCCCCCAGACTTTTCCAGGGGATGCAATTCCCCACCGCCGAGGGGAGCCTTGCATGGGGGCTGATCTGGATCACCAGGGCCTTCCAACCATGCGGGCTGCCCAAGTGTGAGTTGGAGGGTCTGCTGCCCCTTCTCTCCCCAGGGTTCCTCAGCACAAACCCCTTTCCCCTCCGCAAGCCCTCCTGAAAACGGTCCCTCCTTTCTCTCTGCTTCAGGGATCCCTCAGAGAGGGAGGCTTCAGCTACCAGGAGGAAGCAGGGATCCTGGGACCGTCCCTGGGTGCAGAGCAGAGAAGATCCCCACATTGGCTGGGGACTGCTATCCGTTGCAGCTGAAGGATGCTTACGGGCCGTGCTCCTCACGCCTGCCTTGGTGCCAGAGGTCAAAGGGGAACGGGGAAGGTGCCCACCTGGCGCATCAGCTCGGGGTTGTTCAGCATGTGGGTGATTTCTGGGTTCCGCTCCATCAGCTGCTGCATCTGGGGGTTGGCCGTGATCATCCGCCTCATGAAGTCTGGGTTGGACATCATGCTCTGGACCAAGGGGTTCTCCATGATCTGGGAGAGCATCTCTGGGCTGGACATCAGCTGCCGCTGCATCTGCTGCTGAAGCTCCATGAAGTTGGCTGAGCCCATCCCCAGGTGGCCAAGACCAGCAACGCCACCAAAGCCGGCTGTGGGAGGACAAGCGGAAAAGGAAGAGCCGCTCAGGCAAAAGACCTCCAGGGAAGGAAGGCAGCAGGTGTCAGATCTTCGGCTTGGCTCATTGCCGGCACCCAGCCGTCGGGATTTAGGGGACGGGGGACCAATGGGCAACAGACAGGATGGGAAATAGTGGAGGGGGGGGGAGGGGACGTAACAGGTTGAGGAAGACCAGAGAGGCGTGGAACCAGTTTGCGCCAACATTGAAGGCGGGAGACCCTGAGAGTAGAATATAGATTGTTCCAAACTTCTCAGCCATTCTCCAAACACCTCTGCAGCTCTCTGGAGGCTGAAGGTGAACTGGTCAAGGCAGGGAGGGGAGGGCAAGAGGAGGGGAAATGCGTAACCTTTGACTTTACTACAGCCAGCAACTTTCAGTAAAAGAACTATCACTTCACCCAAATGGAGTTGAGGGGTCTGTGGCAGGTCTGACTCCCCACATCTGGTCTGGAACAGAACGTAAGGAGAAGCAGGAAAACTGCCTCTCAAACGTTAGCTGTCTGTCCATCCTTCCTGTCTACGGGTATTTGAAAGCCTGTCCCTCATCATTTTTTGCCATCTCTGAATGGACTCTGCCACAGGGCCACCTGGCAACTCAGACCCCCCCACCCACCCCCCAAGAAAGAAAGAGCGCCTGCCTCCCTGAGCTGCTTTCTCAGAGCTCTGCTGGCCAAGAGAGTTCTTACTTACATAGGATGGAGGTGGCACCGCTGGGCGTCCCTTCCCCAGCTGACCCTGCCGTGCCTCCCAAAGCGCTGCTCCTCCAGCTGCCATTTCCCACGTCTGAAAGGCCGCTGCTGGATGTGGATGGCTGGGAGGGGGCTGCAGGGGATGCAGGAGCCACAGGGGGGGTCAGAACTACCCCAGGGGCAGGCAAAGCAGTGGCGGAGGGTACAGGAAGGGAAGCCGCCGTCACCCCGGGAGGTTCTTGCACCCTACAAATCAAGCAAGACATGAACATCGCCATTGGGGAGGCAACCACTGCCTGAAGGTGAGCAGGTCCCAAATGGGGGCAGGGGTGGGGGGTGGGGGGAAGATATTCCAACTGGGGAGTTAAGGGTCGAACTCTTAGGCTTGGGAGGCGTCTTTGCTGCTCTCTGAGCTTGGTTCTTTTCTTGCAGGGGTTTCATTGCCCAAACTAGGTAACATCAGCTTTGAAAGCTGGCAATCTGTGAAGCAAGGGATGGAAACTAACCAAGGAGAGAAGCAACCTGGAACTAAGGAGGGATTTCCTGGCAGGGAGGACAATTAAATCAATGGAAGGGGCTGCTCCATCATGCAGGGCTTTGAAGGACAGCCGCTTGTCTGGAATGGTGGGGGTCCCCTGCTAGAGTAGAGGGTTGGACTAGACCACCTCCCAGGTCCCTTCCAGCCCTCTTGTTCTTCCGCTGTTCTGGCGAACCGCCGATCAGCAATAAAGAATCCTGTCTCAGCCCTTCGGGAAGCCCTTATGGCTGCATGGGACCTTCCGCCCAGACTGGCCCTCCCTGCAAAGGAGCCGCAGCCCCTTTAACGCTCCCGTTGAAGCTCCGGCTCAGAAGCCCCTGAAAGGCAAGGACCCCCCCCCCCTTCAACCCCCCACCCCCATGTGTGGGAGCCGAACACGCGGCCAGACGAAGCCGGGTCCCCCCTCCCCCGCCCCCCCCCCGCCCAGTGGTGTCCCCGAGGGGAGCCCCTCCCCCCTCACTTCTGGGGGGTCTTGATGACCAGGTGGACCGTCAGGCCGTCCTTCACGCCGTGCTGGAGCAGGGAGTCGCCGTCCTTCAGGATCTTCCCCGCGAAGATCAGCACCAGCTGCTCCTGCTTGGCCTTGAACCGCCGCGAGATCTCCTCCTTGAACTGAGGGGGGGGCAGAGGGGGGGCAGAGGGGTCAGGCTGACCGCGGAGACCCCCCTCCCCTCCCCCTCCCCCCCAGCAGCCCCGCCCGCCGGACCTCTCTAACGGAGATGCGCTCGCCGGTCAGGATCTCCTCCTTGTCCTTCGGCGTCTTCACCGTCACGCGGATCAGGGCGCCGGTGGTCGCTCCAGGCTCGCCTCCTTCGCCCCCGCCGCCCGGCTGCGAGGAGGACGAGGCGCCGCTGCCTCCGCCGCCGCTGCTCAGCTCCGCCATCTTGGCCGCCGGCGAGCGAGAAGAGGGTGCGCAGAGAGGTGCCGGCAGGGTACTTCCGGCGGTCTGGCCGTAGTTCCGGTTCTTTCGGAGGGCCGCCTGCCGAGTTCAGAGTTCACGGGTGGGGTTATTCCGGGAAGCCTGAAGCGACAGAGAAGCGCAGCGTCCCTCCTCGACCCAAAGAACGGCGCCCGGGCTCCTACGGGCTAGGTCCCGCTGTCGCCTGAGGGACGGGCGGCGCAGCGAGGCGAGCTCCCAGAGTGCCCCAAGGGCCTCAGTGGATAGAGGCGCGGGGATAGAGCGGCGCTGGGGAAAGGCAGGAAGAGCCGGAGACTACCACTCCCAGCGTGCACCGAGGGCGCGGGCCCGATCAGCTGAGCAAGCCGGGCGCTGGAGTCTTCCCGGTCTCCCCACCTGAGCGCGGAGAGGCGGCCATGCTGCGCCCCAAGGCCTTGACGCAGGTGCTGAGCCAGGCCAACACGGGAGGCGTCCAGAGCACCCTGTGAGTCCCCTGCCCGGCGTCCCTGCCTCCCCCCGGGCCCGAAAGCCGCGCCTGGAAGGGGCTCCGAGGCCCACGGAGGCTCCCGCCGCCTGGCAGTTGGGGTGGCGAGGGCGAGGTGCGCTGCGCCGGTGTGCGAGGAGGGAGCCGGAATACAAGCGTAGCCGCTGCGGCGGAGGAGAGCAAGTTCGAGGGATGCGGAAGCGGCTGCAGGGCGGAGTTTTTCTATAAATGTTTTTTTTTTCCCCTTCGGACAGTTTTTAAAAACGCTGAACGGGTAGTCAGTCCCCGACTTACGACCACAACGAAGCCCAGAGTTTCCCTGGCTAGTGAGACATTTGCTAAGTGAGTTTTGCCCCATTTTACGACCTCTCTTGCCACCGTTGCTGAGTGGGTGACAGCCTTAAGTAAACCTTCCTTCTCCATTGAGTTTGCTTGTCAGGGTCGCCAAAGGTGACCAAATGACCCTGGGACTCTGCGACTGTCCCAAGTAAGAGTCAGTTGCCAAGTGTCAGGTGGCCGTGGAGATGCTGCAGTGGTCATATGTGTGAAAAACGGTCATAAGTCACTTTTTTCACCACCATTGTCACTTCAAATGGTCACTAAACGAACTGTTGTAAGTCGAGGACTACCTGTAACTCTGGAAAAGATTTCATCATTGGCATTTTTTTCTCTGGACCGTCGTTTCTCAATCTTGGCAACTTGTGTGGATTTCAACTCCCAGAATCCCCCCCCTCCCAGATGTATAACACTCTTGCAGTGCATGCTGGTTTAAAGTTATGCAGCGATGTATGGCATTTCTATAGCAGCATACATGTAAACTGTCAATTGCTGGAAAGACAGGCAGTGACTGCAGAGGGAAGGGAGTTGTTTCGTCTCCTGAATGTTCCTGGTCTGTTCAGGACCACGGTCTGTTTTAGCAAGATAGTTCCTTATGGTCAAACGGTTATCGGACTGCAGCAGTTTCATCTCAAAGGGCTTTTGCGCAAGTCCCCCGAGACCCCAACCTCACCCGTTTGTTTTGCCATTCTTTTCTCCTCCAGGCTCCTGAACAACGAGGGTTCTCTTCTTGCTTATTCCGGTTATGGAGACACAGATGCCAGAGTCACGGCTGCCATCGCCAGCAATATATGGGTGGCCTACGACAAGAATGGGCATCAAGCGTTCAATGAGGACAATCTGAAGTTCATTCTGATGGACTGCATGGTATGCGCACTAAGATTTTATTTCCGCTCTGGCCTGCTTGGACACTGTTTTTAGAAGCCTTCGCAACAGGGCTGGGCAGCTATGGCCCCTTAACGATCTGTGGACTTCCCAAAATTCTGGGAGTAGAAGTCCACAGGGCATCTACATTTGCCCACCCCTCCTCTGGAAGGCGAGAGGATGATCAGAGCTGTTTCACCCATGCAGCAGGAAGGGATCCAGTAATCTGGTTCCTGCAAAGTTATCTCAAGTTGCAGCAACGGCCACTTTCTCTATAACTTTCCTTATAAAAGAGAGATTGGTGAAAGCTGTCCCAGGCGGTTGTCCCTCCGGGGGGCCAGAGTGGAGGGGTGCTGGGGGCCAAGCCAAGAGATCTCCATTTGGGAATCGCTTCTCCTAGCCTCCCTTTCTATTCTTTTCCAAAATCCAGGAGGGCCGTGTGGCAATCACCAGAGTGGCTAACCTGCTGTTGTGCATGTATGCGAAGGAGACGGTGGGCTTTGGCATGTTGAAAGCAAAGGTAAGGGGGAAGAAAAATAGAAAAGGATGGATTCTGATATTCTTCACTCCACTTATAAGTACAAAGGAAGTTATATCTTATTGCTCTTCTTTCTATAATCATCATAATTGTAGAAAGATTCATTTTGTTCATTTCTACACAAAAAGTCCGTAAGAAGCTTTCTACCCAATAAATTGGACCAATATCCTATTCCTGCATGTAGAATCGGACTTCAAACAGTCTTTGGAATAATATTTTCAGTAATATTTCATCACATGCTTAGACATGGTTATCTACCTAAGTACTGGATTATGAAATTAATCCTATTTTATGGATTCTCATGACACACGTCAAAAATCACACTGCACTGCCATGGCCTACACCGTATTAGACTAAAATACGGTTAGCCATTCCATGGTTTAAAATTCCCTGCAGGAAACCTTAGAGTAGTTTGTGTTCTCTCTCTCTTCCCAGCGGAAAGAGGGCCGCTTAGGATAGCAGAGGGGCTGCCTTGGGGCTACTTTGGCAGCTGAGGTGAGGCCAGGCCTGGCTGCAGGGCTTTCTTGACCGGTCCAACGTTTCCCCTTCTCTCTCTCTGCAGGCTCAAGCCTTGGTGCAGTACCTTGAAGAACCCCTGACCCAGGTGGCTGCTTCCTGATGGGACCTGACTGAGTCTGGGAGCCCTGCCTCCCAGCAGACCATGAAGGACGCTGAGCACCATGTGCTTCTTTCAGGCACGGGGGTGGGGGTGGGGTGGGGATACGGGGAAGAGAATAAAGGAAGTTCTTAGCAGCCTTTCTCTGCCTGTTGGATGGATGGATGGAAAGGGCTGGGATGATCCCAAGGGCGGCCCTGCTGTCCGAAGGGAGACTTGGGCAGTTAGAAATAACACGAGCCCTCGCTCCAGAAAGGAGGAAGGGGAGCCTCCCATGGCAGGAGGGAATAACGCATGCAGGGAATCGGCCAAGTACATTTACCCTCCTGGGATCACAGATAGTCCTAGACGTACAGCTATTCATTCAGCCAGTGTTACAACAGTACTGGAAAGGAGGCAGGGTCTTTGCCGGATCCCCACCTGATCCATCATTTGCCACTTTCCCAGCCGGCCTCTGACGTGCAAAGTCAATGGGCAAAGAAGGATTCCCTTAACAGCCCCGTGAGCTCCAGTCTGAGAGAGTTGGGTGGTTAAGAAATACGAAATACAAATAAACGATTCACTTAAGAACTGCAGAGCTTTGCTTAACAGCCCTGGCAAAAAAAGTCATTAAACTCAGGCGTGACTCACTTAACAACCACCTTGCTTAGCAACGGGGATTCTGGTCCCCATTAAGGTCATAAGTCAAGGACTAAATCCGGGGGGAAGGGCAGGAGCCCCTCTCGCTGGGCTTCCTGAGTTGGAAGGCAGTACTGAAGGCGTCCGCTTGGTGTCACCCAAGGCTCAGGAAGAGAATGCCACCCCTGGCCGGTCTTGCTTGATTTCAGACCTGCCAGGCGTCTTCCCTGCTGGTGCTGGGCGTCTCTCGGGTCAAGTGACCCTTTTCCAAGGGAGGGGCTGATGCCGTGCCTTGGGAAAGACCAGAAGGGAGTTGTCCAACGTGTGTGATTGGGGGGGGGGGGGGTTGGCCTTTCCTAAAGTTGTACTTGCAGATTGGACCACTTCCCTCAACCGACAGGAGCTGAGATCGCTAGAAGGAGGGGCTGAATTCTCCCATCCTCTGCAGACCTCCTCCTGAACGGCCCCTCCCCGGGGCTCCCCTCCTGGGGTATCAGGTTGGCTTCGGTCTGTTGCAGGGAGAGGCCCAGGTGGGAGGGAGTTTCAGGAGCCTTTGAGTGCCAAGACTTTGGGTGGGAAGCCACACCTGCCACGCCTTCCCCCTCGTAGGTCTATTGTGCTACTCTTCAGGCGCGAGGCAGCCCTGAGTCACCTCACGGGGGCCCTTCCTTTCACTCGGAAGCCTCAGCTGCCAATTCTCGAAGCTGGGAAAGGCTTCTGGGCATGCAAAAGGTCTGGGCTGGAGCTTCTGACTGACCCGAGACATTGGAAGAGCTTTCCAGGCCGTCTCTCCTGCACTGCCCAGAAACTCCTCCCAGCCCCTGAAGCGCAAAGCAAAGCAATTAAATCATTGTAGGGACCCGAAGGAAAGAATTGAGGTAATTCAGTTAATTCAGAGAAGCCCTTAAAACATCAAGGAGATGAGGAAGAGGGAATTGTCCTTCTTATCTGTTGGCAATGAAAGTTTTCAAACTTCCCAATGTAAGATTATCTGTAGAGTTTCCTAAAACGGGGGGGGGGAGGGGGGGTGACCAGCCTTCTGCTTCCACAGAGCATCTCCAAGTGCTTTGCAATAATGCCAGGGAGAGAGAGGCCTTTGTGCTTGAGGTGGAAGAAGATGAAACTTTTACTGATTAGATGGATATGTTGTTACAGAAATGGCTAGTTTCCACTGTTATTATTATGAAAAAGTAAAACTTTGAGCGTGGATCTTAACGCCTTATTCAACTGCAACAAAAGAGTCGGAAGTCAATGTCTTTTTTTCCCTTTTTCCCTTCCTTTTCCCCATTACTCATTCCTTTTTTCCTTCCCCAATTTCCCTAATATTTGCTTTTGTATTTTCTTTGTATGTTATATTATAAACTAATAAAACTATACACATTAAAAAATGCTAGGAAAGATAAGACAATAACAGTGGAAAATGAAAGCCAAGAAGCATCTCCTACAGACATCTGCAGAAACTCGGGAACAGCCTGGCCCCCCTTCTCCATGCTCAGCCTGGCCTTGGAAGTGGGTGGAGGAGCTGATCGGGAGACTGGCTGTCACTCCAGCTGAAGCTGCTCATTGATGTTCTTGGTCAGCAATGGCTCCCAGCTTTTCAGAGAAATGGCTCTGCCCGGGTGCCTATTATATGCAAGCCCCCCCCCTTCCCCTAGCACATGATGCTCAGTCCTGGAACTGGGACCTGCCCATTCAAAAGCCTTGCAGCTTCTCAAGTCAGCTGGCTCTCCTCCAGCCTTGGTCACTCAAGCACAGCCACACCTAGTTCAGTGGTGACATGCCTGAGCGTCCCCAGCTTGCTTGTGATGTTCCCAGTTCCCTAAGGGTGATAGAACTGGGCACAGACTGGCAACGGGCTGCGTTTGGTTCCCCAGAGCACCTCTGCAAAGGACTGGCGTTTGTGAGACGCTCTCAGTGCAGAGGCTTCAACACAACTCAGTTGAAGGAAACCGGCTGCAGGGGAGGGAGGCGTGGCACACATCACCCCTAACAGCAAGCAGGGTTGACTCTGTGTCCCAACTCCAGGCCCCCTGCAGATCTCCGAGAGTCTCCTCCTGGGGTCCTAAATGGGCCTTTGGACCACACAGTGAAGCTTAGCTTAACTAGATGGCATCCTTGGGAACCCCTGGTCTCCAAAGAGGGTGCTTCGGGTTGGCCACCTATGACACCGGGGGTCACTTCCCCTCACCAGGATACACCAAACCTCCCACCACTTGGGGTCTTAGACCTCAGTTCCCATCCGCCATGGGTGGCCTGAGCTGTGGCCAAAAACACTGGGAATTATAGGAGGTGCTGGCCTGCTCTCTCTTTACCAATCACACAAGTACCAATCCTTCATTTCAGGCTGAGGGGAACAAATCAAAGTAGCCAACGGTTCCTTAGTTTGGAGGGGCAAAGAACCCCAACTGTCCACCATGCGCCAAAGCTTTCTAAAAGGCCACATGTGGCCCCTGTTTGGGCAAACTGCGCCATCTACCCAGAGACTTCCAGATTAAATCCAGGGCGCATGTTTTGACCTTTAAATCCCTCAAAGTTTGGGTGTTGCCTCTTTGACTTCCCAGAGGATTGTAACCTGGGCTCATCCTCCAAGGATTTCCTGGGTGTGGGAGGGCTGTCCCAGGAGAGGCCCTGCGTGCAACCAGTCACAGCTTCTCCAGTAGCAGCTGAATCCTCTCACCTTGCATGTTCAAGCCACTTTCCGGGGAAAATTCAAACTGTTCTCTCCTTGATGTCGTCTCAAAAAATCCCACTCAGACTTGGGAAAAACCATGCTTGTTCTTAGCCCAAAAGTGATAAAATAGCAATAGACTTTACAGCCCTTTCTGAGTGGTTTACAGAGTCAGCCTCTTGTCCCCAACAATCTGGCTCATTTTACGGTCCTTGGAAGGACGGAAGGCTGCGTCAACCTTGAGCCTGGTGAGATTCGAACTGCCAAATTACAGGCAGCAGAATACCGCAATACTGCATTCTCACCACTGCGCCACCACAGCTCTTGAAATGAGTATTTCCCACTGAGAAGGCACCAACTGGGCAGAATGAGGACCTGGGGTTTATCTTATCACTGAATATGAATTTGAATGTCCTGCTTTTATATAAGTTACCACGGATGCTTTCATTGTCTTTCATTCACCACCAGCAATCTGGATGAAGACGAGGCCTGGGAACGGAAGAGAACAAAGCAGGGAAATAGGTGAGGAGAGTCACTGCCGGCCAGGGGCTGTGAGAGCTCTAAGCCAGCAGGGAGAGCATCAACTGGGGAAGAGGGTGGCAGCTTTGCTTGCCCAGAGTGCCAATCCTCTCTCGGTTCCCATTTGGGGATCTTCTTGGGGCGACTCCCCTCTCAGTTCTGAAAGAAGATGTTGACGACGGTGTAATCAAAGTTGCACTTGTTTTTTTTAAATGCATTTTGCCACAGGCTGTACATTAAAAAAACAGGTCACATTTTAATCCTGCCATCCTGGCCGCCTTCTCAAGTTTTTCGACCAACACCTTGTGGACACTCTTAAGCGTCTGCAGGTGTTTTGATCCTAAAAGTAAACAAGGTGACCCTGGAGGTTTGCCACAGCTTGCCTTTCCACATTGCAGCTGAGCTGAGGTCACCACCTCCACATTCCTCCCTTCTGGTCTGACCAGATGGACGGGAGGCCTGTGGCATCACTGCCAAAGGAGTCCCTTCAGAGTCAGCTTCCTGTGGCCTACAAACGCCAAGGGCCACTGGGGCAAAGGAGCACATTCCTGCTGCCCAGAGGAAATGCCATCATCCAGAGTTTCACACAAATGATTTGCCCCAGGCACAGGGAGGATATGACCACACTTTCTTTGCACCAGTAGGATGTCAGTGAATGTTCTCCGCCAACATGGCTCGCCGGGGGAATTCTGGGAGTTGAAGTCCACAAGTCTTAAAGTTGCCAAGGTCGAGAAACTGATATGAGCTTGGCAGAGATGAAAGGCGATTGGTGATTTTATCAGCCAAGGAGCATGAAAAGAGATAATTTGATCAATTATTTGGGAGTTTTCCAATCCTCCCTCTTTTAATAGTTTTGCCAGTAACATTTTCCCATCAGTTCAATGATCTGTACAACAAGCATAGCTGGCTGGGGAATTCTGGGAGTTGAAGTCCACAAGTCTTAAAAGTGCCAAGTTTGGGGGCTCCTGAGGTAATCAGGAAAACGATCCCGCGGGAGGACGCCCAGCCAAGCGGAGGAGGCAGCAAAGAGCCTCCTTTCCACCCCGCGGGAGGTCAGCCGAGCCAAGGTCCGGCAGGCGAGTCAGCCCCACCGGCCTACCGGGCAGGCTCGTTGTAACGACGGCCGTAGGCGCATCCCCTCCGGACTGGATCCCCCCCCGGGCGTCAGCCAGCCCCACGGCGAGGGTCGCAGGAGGTGGTCAGCTGCGGCGCCACGGCCATCCGGGGCCGCTCGGCACTCGCGCCGGCCGCCGCCGCCGTCCCACCCAAGAACCGCACTCGCCGTCTGCGGCCAAGGCGCTCGAAGCGAATCGGCAGCCGGGACTGCTCTCCGACTGGCGCCGGCCGTTTTGGCCGGGCTGAAAATGGGGCTCGGGCACGGAGAGCGCCGGAGCGACCGAGGCGCCGCCGAGGAGCCTAGCTCCGCTTGGCGGCCGCAAACTTCGGAAAGGAGCGCCCGAGCCGCTGTCGGCGGAGCCAAGGAAGCGGCGACTCCCGCTGCCCCCCCCCCCCGGGAGCCCAGGCAAGGGCCGGCGGAGCAAACGCTCGCCTCACCTGCCGCCCGCCCGCCCCGCCCTCCCAGGTGAGCCGCGCCCCGCCCTGCTCGCCGCCGCCGCCGCCGCCGCCTCGCCCGCAGAGCAGCAGCAGCGGCGGCGCGTCCAGCCATGGCGAAGGCGGCGGCATCGGACGACGACTACAACTTCGTCTTCAAAGGCGAGGGGCGGCGAGCGGCGCGGGGGGGGGGGCGCCCGGGGGCGGCGGGCGGGGCCTTCGGGCGGGCCGGGCTCTCCCCTGCAGGGCACCACCGGCCGCGGCTCGGGAGGAAGTTGGGGGGAAGCGGGGCGGTCGGGGGACGCGCTGAGGAAAGGCTGCCTGGGGCTTCGGGGGCGTTTGCCCTGCTGCCCGCCTGCGCTGCCCGTTCCGGGCTCGGCTCTGCCCTCCGCCGGCTGCCAAGAATCGGTCCCCGAGGCGGGATCCGCTCGATGCCCCTGCAGGAGTTCAGCCTCCCGATCCCTGCGAGGCAAAAGAGCCACTTCCGTTTGCGGCCGCACCTGTCGCGCCCCCCCCCCGCCCCACTCCCCCCCCCCGCAGGTTCCATGGACTGCGAGGCTTGCCAGGACAGGCTCTTTCGGACTTCCTGCTCCGCAGCGAAAGTAGGCGTTTAGCTCCCGTTTAGCTGACCTGTTTGCCAATCAAGTGGGTGACAAAAGGTGGACTTGGCCAGGGTGAGGGTGCTCAGGGAAGGCAGAAAGCTTGCAGCTCTGGGGTCCCAGGATGGACCTGGTTGGGGCCCCTGTCTCTCCTCCACCTGCACCTCCAGTAAGGGCCCTGCCTTTGCCAGGGACCAGCCTCCCTCTCTCCTTGCAGCTTCTGGGGGCCCCAAATGTCCCCATTCGCATTGTCACAGCCTCTGAGACTTGGCCTACTTCTTTTTGAAGAGTTGTGTTTATTTTTTTAGATAAAACGCCCAGAATAGAAGTGTTGCTCTCCAAAGGTGTGAATGTTCTGGAAAGCTTCACTCACAACATTTTGGAAGATGCGGCTCCTGTGTGAGCCCTCCCTCTCCCTGCCTCCTTGCCCCACTTGGGCTCTTACAAGTCCTTTCCTAGGGAGTGCAGGGCCAGGGGCTTCAATGTGCCCTGAAGGTCCTCGGCCTGCCTGGCCTTCGCCTTCTCCCTTCACAGCAACAGGAACTTTTCCTCTGGGTGCACAGGGGCATTTCCCTGCAAGGAGCCTTCTGACACCCTACACACGGGGGGGGGGAGGGGAGGGGGAGAGAAACACGCGACTGATCTAAGGATTAGAAGTCAAGGACTGCAGCCTTATTAACCTGGTCGATCTGGGCTTTTGCTCTCTGTAGATAGTTTCTGATTGCATTAACTGGGCTCCCCTGATCCCATAAAATGTGCTATTAAATGCAGAACACACCAGCGATACGATAGAAGCCTCAGCTTTTGTGAAGCATTAAAAAGGAGATCTGGATATTGGTGTATAACACCCCGCCTCACACACACACACTGTCGCAATCTTGATTGTGTTCAAGGGAGTGACAAGGGGAAAGGAGAGAGAGAGAGAGAGAGAGAGAGAGAGAGAGAGAGAGAAACAAGCAGGGCCAAACGAGAGAACTCCAGAAGTCAAGAGTTTCTCCCTCTGCTTCCTGGTGTGAAGAAAAAAGTAGTCCTTTCCATTATGAAAACAGAAACCAGCTTGAGAAGAAATAGCTTATGCGGGCGCCAGATTGAGTTTCCTCAACTATGACTGTTGCTCACGGCCTTGAGTGCTTAGATACCATAAGCGGAAAGGTGTATATAAATATAATAATGCAAACAGAAAAGCAATAACGTGTGTCAAAGAAGATTTTCTTCTAGGAGCAGCCTAGATACGTGCTTTCATCAACTTCAATCTGGATACATTTTCCTTTAATCTGGCTGTTCATTTGATGATTTTCTTCCTTGTCTTCCGTGTTTCTGGCTCAGGGCAATTCAGCTCTTGGCAAGGAAATCCCAGGCTACAATTGTTGCCCATGCAGTGCCAAGGTGTATTCGAAGTGTCTTTAGACCCAAACGGACAATCAATTCAGAGCCGGGTTCCATTTCACATTTTACAATTGTATTTCGGTAACTCAGGTCCCTTAAGTGCTGACATTTCAGGGGGACATTTCTCTCTTTTGTGACTGGCAAACTTCCTTGACTGGTTTATTGACAAATGGAGATTTTTAGAGCTGATAGGACTCAGACAGACATTAGGGCTTAAATCAGACAGACATTAGGGCAAGGAAAACCGCTCACCTGGCTGGCAAGTGGCAGCCCCCCCCCGTATGAACCCTGAGGCCACAGGCAGCGTCTGAGGGGAAGAGGGCCCACCTCCCCCTTCGGCAGGAGGGCAGTGAGCCCAGGGCCGCAGGGGAGGCTGGGCGGGTGGACAGGCAAGCAAACAAACTGCCAGAAAGAGAAGCCAAGGCCCAGGGAGGGGCCCTGCAGCTGGTTCCTCCAGGAAGTGCCTGCTCTGTGCAGGGCCCTCCCGCCTGGGGTGCGGCTGCTGACCCAGCCCAGGGCTCGCCTTGCTTGGAAGGAAGCCCTGAGCTCTGAAAGCCCTGAGCTCTGATGGCCATCGCACCCTGCTTAATGCAGACCTGGGTTCCGGCCAGTCGAGCCGGCCTACCGCCCAAGAGCTTTGCCCCCTCCCTTGGTGGCCACTCCCTGCTTTGGGCTACTCCTACCTGGCTTCCCCGGCCTCCTGATTCAAGGGGGGAACCTTTATTGGCCCTCAGGGCTGGGGAGGAAGAGGGTGGCTGTCCTGTAGGTTGTCTTCCTCCCAGGTGCTGCTCTTTCTCTTTCTCCCTCTTTCTCCCGTCTTTGGGTACACATGAGTGTGAGAATGAGTGTGTGTGTGTGAGAGAGAGAGAGACTGGTTGATTCAACAAGGTGGCTCTCCTGCCTGGGGCCCTATAAAGAGTTGGAGGAGCAACTGAATAAGAGCCCCTACCCCTGCTTCCTGCTGTGTCCCTGCAGGAAGGCCTCACCCCTGCTGGCCTCACCCCTGCTGATGAAGCTGGCATCGGCTCTGCTGGATGAGGCCTCCCATGGGATACAGAAACCCCCACCCATGAGCCCCGGGATGACCAGAGGATCCTATCTCCTTTGGCTGCTTTCATTTCAGGGAATTTCCTTCGGCTGCCAGTCCTTGATTGCCCTGCCTGGTAGCGCCCTTCGCCCGGTTACGGCCTGTTGCATTTGCCCTTCCTGCCACAATTAAGTTGCAAAACCTTCGGGGCGTGAAATCACCGCTGTGAAATGAGAGCTGTGGCCAGAGCAGAAGCCCCGGCCCTGTTTCTGGAGAAAGCCAGGGAGGAGGATCTGGTCTCTGGGCTGCCTCTGAGGCTCACCCTCCGGGACATGCTCCTTTCCCACGGAGGGTGCAGATCAGGCCATTGGCAGTGGAGCAATGGGGGGGGGGGAATCCCAGTCACCAGTTCTCTCGGCCTGACGCTTCCAGGGAGGCTGGGAAGGTCAGGAGTCCAGCATCTCCAACAGGGGCTCAGTTGAGGAAGGTTGCTTCCCCCATTTTGCATCCCTGCTTTGGCAAAGAGATGGGGAAGATTTGGTTCTCCCTAATTAGCATGCGTGTTGGAGGGCGGGGGCTCTTCAGATTTCAGCACACCCTCCCTGCCCAGGTGCTAGAAGAGAAATCTTGAGAGGCTGCAGAATAACTTCAGGCATAACTTCAGAGTCACCCAGGCCTGTTCAGGAGCCTGCAGAAGATTCTCTTGTAAACTAGAGACATAAATATTTGAGTGGGGTGTTTTGTGCGTGCGTGTGTGTGTGTGTGTGTGTGTCCTGTAGGGCAAGCAGCGGCTGAGGCAACAAAGACACACTTTCGCAAATGCCTTCGCCATGGTTAACTGAGCCTCGGTTTACTCAACCCCATTTCCTGAGGAAGCAGAATAGTGCAATTCAGGGACCACAGACTGACCACATCCACCGGATTTGCACACCCTGTGCTAAAGTGTGGTTAGCCTCTTGCACAACCTCAGTCCCAGTGTGGTGGGTGGGGAAGAGCTTGCCTTGCTGGGCAAAGGGTCCTGTGTGTGGGGGGGTTTCCTTGCAAGGCCAAACCTCGGTTTGCCTCTGGGGAATTCCTTGCATCTCCTCCCCTCACCGTCCAAATCAGAACTACGCATTCCCTGGGCTCAGCCCTCTCCTGGATTTGACCACGGTGCTGCAGAAGGTGCAAATCACAGCTGGCCAAATTGTGGGGAGTGGGATGGTTTGGTTGAGCTCAGCCTCTGCGTCAGCTAATCCCTCCCCCCACCCACCCCAACCCCATGATGAAACCAAGCGTGGCTTAGTACGATGCCTGGTACGCGTCCTGTGGAGAGAGGCCCCTAAGCAGCCCCCTCTTCTTCCTTCCCCCAGTGGTTCTGATTGGAGAATCCGGGGTGGGAAAGACCAATCTGCTCTCGCGCTTCACCCGCAACGAGTTCAACCACGACAGCCGTACCACGATTGGGGTGGAGTTCTCCACGCGCACCATCCTGGTGGGAGACGCCCTGGTGAAAGCCCAGATCTGGGACACGGCCGGGCTGGAGCGCTACCGGGCCATCACATCGGCGTAAGTAGAGGCAAAGTGTGGCTGGCCAAGGCGGGCAGTGGGCTGCAAGCTGGGAAGGTCTCCACCTGGTCAAAAGTCTCCTCCCTCCCACCTTTCTCAGTCAATAGATTTTATTGGTGCTTTGGCTGACCTGGTCAGGTGTTTACAGGTGATTCCCACAGAACCTGCTGGGTAGATTAATGAGTCATAGGAGAATCAGCCCGGATGTGGATGCAGTCAGAGCGCATCTAGACGTGTCCTGGAGGAACATCTCGTAGGCGTGAAGGGGAAACTCTTCCCGTCATGCAGGGCGACTGGAATCGTCCGTTTTCTAGGTTCAACGTAGACTGAAGCAGCTGAGTTTACATCATCATCTCATACTAAACTTTCTAAACAAAGTGGTTTGATGGATGACATCCATGCCATTCTTGGGCCTTTTGCTGCTGCCTAAGCACAACAAGGTGCACACTCGGTCCATGTACTGCCGTAAAGGCAGCACACGTGGGGTCCTTGGTGCTCTCTGAGTTTAATTGTTTTCTTGCAGACATTTCACTACCCATCTAGGTAACATCATCAGTGCTAGAAGAGAGCAGGGTTTGCAGCGTGGAGGAGAAAGACAACTGTGGGGAGTTTGGTCGTTATCTTGCAGATGTTTCATTACCCGACTGGATAATATCATCAGTCTTATCTAGCACTGATGATGTTACCCAGTTGGGTAATGAAACGGCTGGAAGAAAACAACCAAGTTCATTGGGCACCAAGGACCTCGTAGTTGAAGGAGAACCTCCAAAGGTTCTCCTTGATTGGCAGCAAATTGGCAGCAAAGATGCCTCCCCTGTCAGTGCGTTCGCTCTTCTTCTGTGCCTTAGCTGAACGGGAATAGCCTGGTAAGACAAGGCAGCTACTTTGGGAGAAGGGCGGCATATAAACCCAATAAATCCAGTACTTCAGTTTCTGTTGCGCATTTGTGACAGCAGAAATGCATAGAAACGTTGGCCGTGCTCAGTGCTGTCCACAAACCCTTGGCTGCCTTGTTGACAACACTGGAGGAGGAGACGCTGTCAGCTGAAGACGTTGGTCCCTCTGAGGAAAGCTAAAAAAGGGCCACCAATCCCCTTGGCCAGCACGTCCCCCTGGGGGCCTGCTCTGGGGAGTGGTCAGTTGCTGGAGGTACCAAGCAGAATTAGAAGCAGAAGCTCAGAATCATCATGAGCTCCATCAGGGATGAGCTTCCCAACAGAGGGATGGTCACCATGGCAAAGTTTTCCCTCTTCCCTTCTTGCTTCCCCCCCCCACACACTTTTCTCTCCTCATTGCCTGCCATAGATACTATCGCGGAGCAGTGGGGGCCCTCTTGGTGTTCGACATCACCAAGCATCAGACGTATGATGTGGTGGAGCGCTGGCTGAAGGAGCTGTATGACCATGCAGAGGCCACCATCGTTGTGATGCTGGTGGGCAACAAGACGGATCTGGCCCAGGCCCGGGAGGTGCCCACAGAAGAGGCCAAGATGTATGCAGGTAAGAAGGGGCGGCTGCCCTTCCCCAGAGGGGAGGGACTTGAGTGGCTGCGGGTGCAGCACGCAGCTCAAGGTAGGATGTGGCCCATGGCTTTCCCCCTGGATGAGAAACCAGGCGGGAAGTGACAATCCCCATCAGCCCCAGTGGTTCACATTGATGGGATCTGCAGTCCAAAATAGTTTGGAGGTAATTAGTTGACTTGGTTTTCAGCTAGAAGCCGCAAGAGGAAGGAAGTGGTGGCCCCGGCAATTTATTCACCCCGATTTAATGGTCTTAATAAAACCCATTTAAGATGGGCATCTAAGAAGAAGAAAAACAAATAGGTCCAAAGAAAAGGGCAGGCAAATCCTTTTTTTAAGGGAGATGTGGGCACTGCAGCACCGTCCTCCTTTGAGGTCAACGTTTCTTCTCTAAGAGGGCGGCTGCTCCCTGAAGGAGGAGACGGTTCCCCTCAAGAGGGTCTTCCTGCAAATAGAATCCACTTCATTTTGGTGGCTTTTTCACACCTTTTCCCAGTTAAACTCCTTTGCGTCTTTGGCCGTTGAAGGGTTTTTTTCTGTCTTCCTTGCCACAGAAAACAACGGGCTGCTCTTTGTGGAGACCTCTGCCTTGGACTCCACCAATGTGGAACTGGCATTCGAGACCATTTTGAGAGGTAGGTGGGGGTGGTTCGGGGGCAGGGGCTCCCGGGGACGACCAGTTTGCTTTCCACTACACAGGGAGGAAGCCTTTAACCTCTTGCTTATTTGGGGCCAGAAAGAAGAACGTGGAGCTGGATAGACTTCTACCTGATTATCCAGCAAGAAGTAGTAGATATTGTAACTGCCATTTTCTTTGGGGTGGGGGTGGGGGGGTTCTGAATATTTCCTAAATTCACCAGTTTGAAAATTGAAGACGTTCCTTAGTTTTGAGTTTGGTCCACAGCAGACGCCTGTTCCCAGTTGCCTCAGCCGAGACAAACGGGGTCAGCTATTCAACAGAACTTGGAGGTATCCGGACTTCTTCCGGATCAGAGTCAGATTGGCAAAGGCCGTCCAGAGCTTCAGCTGCAGAGCTGCTTCCAGCCCTCAGCACGCCAGGGGTTCACCTGCCAGGCCTGTTGCAAGGCTGCTCTAAGGGGGTTGGGTGTTTGTGTTTGTTTCTTAAATGCCCCTCCAGTCAGATGCATTTGGAGAAGCATCCATTCCATAGTCCAGGAAAGAGATTAGGTTCACAGCTCAGGCCAAACCATCAGCATGGATGTAGCAAAGGAAGGGGGAAAGAGGAGCGTCATCACAAGCCCCTCTTCTTCTTCCTCCTCCTTTGATTACCCCTCCCATCTGCAAAGGCCCCTCTGAAGGCAAAGGCCCCTCCGGATCCCCTGAACCAGATCCCCCAGCGTTGGCAACTTTCAGCTGCGTGGACTTCAACTCCCAGAATTTATATTATTGTATTATTATACATCATATCAAATCTTATCGTAACATATTAAGTATATTCTAAATTGTATTTATTATATGATATTTAATACAATACGGGACACACAATATGTAAGATTGGCGGTGTCTCTTCACTGCAGATGGAAAAGATGGAAAACGCCTTTTTTCTTTTCTTTTCCTGTTTCTAGACATTTTCAACAAGGTGCAGAAGCAGAAGCAGAGGAGTCCCCTGGACAACAAAATCTCGCTCTCTACCGAAAACGACAACACGGCATCCACCTCAGCGGCTGCTGAGGGGAGGAAGTCCTGCTGCATGAACCTCTGAGGGGGCCGGGGGGGTGGGAGTCACCAGCTGGGTTCATGCACTGCATTAAGCCAAGAGGACAGCTTAATCCTGGTTTGCCCAATGAGCTAGTGGCTGGGTTCGCATTAAGCCAAAATTAAGCCACGATAGGCTAAAAGCCTGTTGTACTGCAGTTTAGCCATAGATGGACCAGAATTTCTTGATCTGTTTGCCTACCTCAAGTTCGGGAATTTGGTCTTGTGTTGGAGCAACGTAGGAAATCGTTCCAAAGCTGGTTCTAGATTGGATCCAGATTCACCCACACACAGAACAGATTTGCTGAAGCCAAGAGGCCAGTTCTCATGTCTGGTTGTGACTTGGCAAGGGAAAGTGCCTTTTGATCCTGGAAGCATCAGGGCAGAACCGGTGCCAGGAGAGGAGTTGATGGGAAGGGGCTTCCCATCCGATCTTAACCATGATTCTTCAAAGAGAACCCGGTCTGAACCTCTATTTGTCTTTCGGATGGTGCTTAAAATTGTTTTCTGACCTGGGTTGCTGCGAGGGCTTTTTCTCCCCTTGAAACTCAAGCAGAGCTTGACTCCATTGTAGGCAACACACAAACCACACACACACACACACACACACACATACACTCTTGCTTGCTTGGCTACTCGGTGCTGGAGCAGGAAGGCCCTTCTCTCCCGGTCCTCAGAGCTCTCCACAGCCATTTCCTTCTCACCAGTGAAAGAGTGAAATTAAGAGGGTTTTTAAAAAAGAAAACCTGTATGAGATCGGAAAGAGTTCTGCCATTTCTGGCAGAAAGATGATTAAAAAATGCTCTTCCCACCTGAACCAGGAGTAAAGATACACGGGACTCCATCTTGGGAAGGTGGTCCAGGCAGAACTCCACCCACCACTCTGGCCACCCTAGAGAGAGGGTTGAAATCTGGAAAGGGTTGCCTTGCAGAGAAATTCCCTACTATATGTTGAATCTGCTAATATCCCAATGAAAGACAAAAGATTTTATTCCTCTGGAAGGAATAAAGGGATTTAATTGGTCTGGAAGTAGAAGCTGTAACTGAGCTGGACAGAAGTATTGTTCATTGGTGAAACTGGACTCCTAGGAAGTGGTGAGGGGTGGGTGGATGAGCCCCTCTGAGGAACTGGCAAAAGAGAACTTGGCCAAGACACACACAAACCACCAGAGGTCATATTTACACCTGACACCATGGTTACAAGCTACAGTAACTGAGTTCAAAGGAAATGCTAAACAATGTTTTGTTAGCTACTTTGAGTCATGCAGATCAGATGGGCAGCCGTATCAATTTAGGAAATGAATACAAAGAGGTTAACAAAGGTTCTAACTAAGGGCAGTGTGTGAGCCCAACTACCGGGTCAAAGAAACAGGAGTTGTGGCTTACTGCACAGCACACCTGCACCAAATGGTGGTTGGTTTTCACAACCATTGGTTGAGAGAATTGTGCCTTATCCTGCATGTACGTATATGGAAGTTGAATTGTGGGGAGGGGGAACAAAGGAAGCTGGTTCCTCGTGCCTCTTCTTTGATGTTGAGCGATGTCTTTCCTTGGGAATAATTGGCCCCGTGGGGCCAGGGTGGATGGAGCACCAGAGGACCAAAAGGCCTTTGGTGACCTTCCTGGAGACTTTCGTCTTTCTTCCTGGCTTAGGGAGCTGCAGCTGAACCAATCAGCCTCCTCAGAAGCTTAGATTGCTTTCTTGCTTGCAGAGAAATGAAGCTGAAAGTCACAGGCAGCCCTCCCATCGGAGACCTTGGGAGCCAGGCTGGGCTTGCTAGGCGCTTCTTATGCCCTCCTTTGGTGGCATCAGGCACACAGTTCTAACTTGCAGTGATTCCTTTCGCCTGTGGGCATCGCTCAATTCTTTTTCTCAATCTTCCACCCACGAGACACCTGACCGTGGGATAGGAGTCCCTCATATTGTGTGTGTACATTTATAAATATGTATATATAAACATATTTCTAAATAAATTGTTCTGGATGATGGAGTGCATATTTTTTATCACGTGGCTTAATATGATGGTCCTCTTAGGAGAAAGTAGGTTTTGTATATTTTGGAAAAAGAGGGACTTGCAAAGGGAAGGGAACTGGGAGGAGCGTGTAAGGCATCTTGGACCCCACTCAACAAGATGAGAAGAATGGGACTCTCCCAGACAGGCCACCAGATCCAGGTGACCTCCATTTAAAGGGGGACCGCATCTTGCTCAGTGCAGAAAGATAGGTAGAAGAGGCCAGCATCACTCACTCTGCAACTTCTTCCCCATCCATCATCCTATTTCTTGTGCTTTGAAGGTTCAGAGGTGGTTGGAAAGATGTCTTGAGTTCCAGCTGTGCAATGTATGTCCTAGTAGTCATTTTTGGCCACTGGGTTTCCTGGCTCTTCATCTCATCCTCTCCCTTATGGAAAGTATGTTTCTCTGTCAACCATGATTGCCAATCCCTCTTCCTGCCCAATTAGCTGAAGGTTGACCATGCAATGCTCCCCTCCTTTGGCTTTTTCTTCAGGGATGGCGACCTCTCTCTCTGCCAGGTGGGGCTCCTTCCTACTTGAGGAGAAACAATCACTGCAGGTTACCACCAGGAGTCAGCATGGAGATGGCCAGAAGATCATCGCTTTGCAGCAAATTTAATCAAATCAATAAAATTAAAAAGCAGAACATGGAATCATATTAATAAGAAATCTCACTGATCAACTGACCTCAAAGAAGTTCCTTATTAAATGGTGGGAAGGCTGTGAATGCTTCTGACAAAGTGCCCCACGACAGTATAATTAGCAGGCACTTTTAAGTCCTCCGTTTTCAGTTGTGCATCCTGCAAGGGGCCAGGAGAACAGGCTCACCCAGCGCCCCCCCCCAAAGGAAAATCCAGGTTATTCAGGCAGGCATTTCCCCAGCAATGAAAAGAATATTAAACGGTCAAGCGCTGACTTTTAATCTGTTTCAGACCTTCAAAGGATTGGTTAACTGGGAATCCATCCTCCTCCCAGCAAGATCCATGGATTGCCATGAATGTAGCCAGGCACTCCCCAAGGAGTGAATATCAATAGCCATTTTAAAAAAAATTGACGTGTAATTATCAGAGCAACAGAAAAATGATAAAAATGATTTTTCCAGGCCCCAAACAGCTGTGCTTCCTTAATTCAGACTTAAGCACAGATTAAACGTATTATTAAAGGGGGGGGCAAAGTCACAGATGCTGCTAGTGGTCTGTTCCAGCTGACCCCCGCAGTACAGACAGTCCTCCACTTACACCCACAATTGGGAACAGAATTTCCACATCTAAGCAAGGTGGTTAAGTGAGTCACTCCTGATTTTATGACTTTTTTGCCACAGGTGTGAAGCGAATCAAGCAGTTGTTAAGTGAGTCACATGGTCATTAAATGTATCCACGTTCCTGGTTGATTCTGCTTTTTGGAAGCTGGCTGGGAAGGTTGCCAAATGGTTATCTGGTGACCCTGGGATCACGTGGCAACTGTTGGAAGTACACCCTTATTGCCAAGCGCTTGAATTTGGTGTGACCACTGGGATGCTGCATCCGTCATAAGTGTGAGGACAGGTCATAAACCCATTTACAATGTTGCTGTAACTTCAAACATTGCTAAACAAACGGTTGAGGACTACCACCTTCAAGGACATTTTACCTGTGATGCCCAAATCTGGAAATACATAAAAGGCAAAGTTTGCTGCCAGCAAATCTCAATGAAAACTTTTTCAAGGGCATCTGGTTGGTAGGCAGGCAGGCAGGCAGGCGGCCCCGGACTGGGGCTGATGTGGGAGGATTCAGACTTAGGGGGAAGTTTCTCCCTGCATCCCTCAGAAGCAGCAGGTGGTCTCTATTTGCATAACTTTGCATAACTTTGGGGGCTGCAGAATCTGGGGGTGCTGGGAAACAGCAGCTGCACCCCCCCCCATTTATTTCACTAGGGTGGGGTCAGTTCGGAAGTGGACGGACTACAAGCGGGCAGAAACTCACCATTTGGGGCGCGCCCTTGTTTTCTCCCCTTCAGGTGGAGCGAGGCGGCCCCTTTAAAGAGCCGGAGGGAGCGCGCGCACCTCCCCTCCTCCTACCTGCCCAGGTGAGCAGCCGAAGAACCTGCCGGCAGTCAATAAAGCTGCAGGGGCGAGGCCGAGCCAATCAGCGCCACCGGAGAGGCACCAACCCAGCCCGGAAAGCCTGAAGCCGGCCAGACGCAGGAAATCGCCGGCCCGTGAGATCACCGGCAGCTCTTCCGGGCGAGGAGAGACGCGCAGGTGTGGCTGAGACGCTCCGACGGGAGCCAGCGCAGAAGTCCGGGCGCGATGCGGGGCAAGGACGACGAGTACGACTACCTCTTCAAGAGTGAGTGAGGACTTGCAAAGTCGCTTGCAGGGGCGGCGCCGGAGCGGCCCTTCTCCCCTCGGGGGCTCCTTTCTCGTTGGCCGGTTCCGGGGCCGTAAGAGGCTTGGAACCGAATCCCCGGTTTCGCCACGGCAGTTCCGCAGAGCCGGTGAACTTTCGCCGGTGGCTCCCGGTTGATGGGAATCCTCCTTCCTTCCATTTCCCACCCTGGACTGAACCAGCCCTCCAAAGCTTCCGCGCAGGGGCTTCGCGGGGCGCTTCCCTGACTGCTCCAGGTGGGCTGGGAGGGGACCCCCTCCCCAAATCCCGAGCCAACTTAGGATTCTGGGAATTGCAGTTAGGGAAACGGAGAGGACAGTCCTCCAGGGGTAGCTTAATTCTGGTATGTCCCCCCCCTCTATACCCGAGGTAGGAGGACCCACAGGGAGGAAGGCTGAGGGTTATAGACCTGTAAGCTGCCCCCCACCCCTCTCCCCCGTTTCACTCCCTTGGCAGCAGGTCTCATCCCAGGCCAGGATTTCCCAGATCCTAAATCTTTTCCTCGACCTGACAATGTGGAATCCCCACCTGAGACCTTTACTCAGCAAAAGGGTGTCCAACCTTGGGAACTTTTAAGACTTGTGAATTCTCCAGCCAGCTTTCAATCAACTTTCAGCTTTCATTCAATGTGGAGTGGAAAGGAGGAAGGAAAACAACTAGAATTAAGTTTTTTTTAGCTGGGGAATTCTGGGACTTGGGAGTCCACAGGTCTTCAAGTTCCCAAGATTGGACACCCCTGAATTTAGATGCTGGTTTGACACAGCCGGCTATCCTGAGGTTTAAAAGGGTTTGGTACCCATTTGTCTGCTTCTGTCAGGGTTTCTCAAACTTGACAACTTTAGCATAGGCAGATTTCAAGTCCTAGAATTCCCCAGCAGGGCATTTGCTTTTGGGGGCTGGGCTTGGCGTTGCCAAAGAGAGCTTTCCGGCGGGTGAGTCAGGAGGACTGGCTCTCGGGGCGGCTCCTTGCTGGAGCTCTGCTCTCAACTAGCAGGACAGGTGTGGGGATGGGCCACGTGACCCACACACATGTCACGTTGCAGGTTTGTCAGAGGCCAGGATGAGGGACCTGCTGCCAGTGGTTCAGGAGCGGGGGGGGGGGATTTTGGTGAGGGGATCTCTGGGAAGAGCAGAGTGTGTATCACTTATGCAGGTCTTATACGCACAGAAATAGAAAGACTACTTCACACAATGGAAGAGTGGGCTGTAAAAGTGATATGGAGAGAGTTTTAATGAAAGAGAAGAATTTGTCTAGTTTTGTTTCTCCTTGGAAACCACTTCTGGACTTTTTGCTCGAAATATTAAAAACAAATGATTGGATTTTAGATTGCAAGGACGAGGATGATTTTGGAGTTAGAGAAATGGCTTGAAATGTTGTGCAGTGGAAAACAGAAGGTTAAGCTGACTTTTTTTGTATTTTACTGCACTAAAAAAAAGTTGGAAAAGTCTGCATTTTTATTTTATAATGAAACAACAATTATAAAAAGGAAAAGCAGAGTGTCCTCTCTACTTAAAGAGGCCTGGAGTTCCTTTGTGAAGCTGCCTCTACTATTCGGCCTCCCATTCTTTTTCAGAAGGAGCCGGTTAGCTTCCTTTAAGTGCAGGGCATTTTACTGTAGAGCTGTTGTGAGCTGCAATTTTTTCTTTTGGCTCAACAGGTGTTGGATGAAGGGAAGGCAGGTTCTTCAAAGGGGTGGATCTGTCCAGAGGGAATCGGTGAATTAATTTAACAATAGTGAGGTGTTAAGAACCCAGCCTGAAACTTATTGATGAATATAAACCCCAGCTGCCCTCTATTCTGTTGGGATGGGGAATTATGTTGTTCTCAGGTGGCCATTTTGAGATCAATAAAAGAATGTCATTTATAGCCTATCCATATTCTATATCTTCCATCTGTGGATCTATGTGAAGCATCTCTCTACCATCCATCCATCCATCCATCCATCCATCCATCCATCCGTAGAAACCTCCATCTCCCTCACCATATTCTGGGAGGTTTATATCAGGGGTGGGTTCCTCCCAGTTCGGACCAGTTCAGCGCCATCTTGATTTTCTGTTCTGCACACACACAGAACAATTTTCATTGAAAAAAATGAAATTTCCCCCTTTTTTAATGTTGTGCACATGCGCAGGCTCTTTTGAGTGCAAATGCGCACGCACGGGGAGCAAAGTTTTTTGGGTGCCAAACCGTTAGTAATGCCGGCAGGAGCCCCACCCTTGGTTCAAATGCCCAGGCTTTGTTATTGTTGGACTGTCAAATCTGAGGTCAAATTGCTTGGTGCCAAGCCGGTTCTTTGGCTGAAAACAATTCAGAAGTGTGGATGGGATAAGCCTCTTAACGAAAACAAAAGCCAAGCAAGCACGAATCGTCATTTTCGTGGGGTTCTTGAGTATTTTAATTAACCACGGAGTCCCCCTGCCTCTTTGCAGTTGTCCTCATTGGGGACTCGGGCGTTGGGAAGAGCAACCTGCTTTCACGCTTCACCCGGAATGAGTTCAACCTGGAGAGCAAGAGCACCATCGGGGTGGAGTTTGCCACGCGCAGCATCCAGGTGGACAACAAGACTGTGAAGGCCCAGATCTGGGACACGGCTGGGCAGGAGCGCTACCGGGCCATCACTTCTGCGTAAGAGACTCGGTTGCTGCCTTTGGGGGCCCAAGAGGGAAGGGGAGAGGGCGCCTTGGCTAGGCAGGGTCTCCTCTCCTCGCCCTCTAATCTGGTTCCTTGATCTGCATTGGCTGGCGAAGGTTCCCTGGAGCTCCGTCCTTCTGCTCGGGAGCTCAGGCGAGCTTCACAGAGATCCATCTCTGCTCAACCTTGTATTTCTCAACCTTGACAACTTTAATCCGGCTGGACTCCAACTCCCAGAATTCCCCAACCAGCCATGCTAGAAACTGGACGTAAATGCCAGTTTCTTTCGCAAAAACATAATAAATTGCGGTCACCCGACCACGAGATGCTGGAAATGGCAGTTCAATCTGATCCAGTTCTGTGGGCTTAGCAAGATGGTCCTGCAAGGTTTGTTCGGGCCAATGGCCCCCGCCTCTCTGCCAAGCCTTGCAGCCCCCTGTAGGAACGGAGAGGAACGGAGGCCCTGTTGGGATGGGGGGCTCCCGTTGGTGGTGGGATGGAGACCTTGCCGAAGGTCTGGTTCTGCTGGCAAGTGACTCTACCCTCCCCTCCCCCCTGTAGCTACTACCGAGGGGCAGTCGGTGCCCTCCTTGTTTATGACATTGCCAAGTACCTGACCTATGAAAACGCCGAGCGCTGGCTGAAGGAGCTGCAGGACCACGCAGACGCCAACATCGTCATCATGCTTGTGGGCAACAAGAGTGACCTGCGACATCTACGGGCTGTGCCCACTGACGAGGCCAAGAGCTTTGCAGGTGAGGCTCCCAGCCCACGGAGGAGCCTCTCCTTCCCCAGAGGGGATTCTGGCTGGCCCAGAACCCTTCCCCTGTTCCTCTTCGCCACAGGAAGCGACTTAAGCACATGACTCATTCGTGCTGTTAAATGCGCTCATTAGCGAAGCCCTTGGCATCCTTTGGGGAAGGAGGAGAGCCTCAGAGGGTGGCTGGGTCACGTTGGCCCACGTGGTTGGGCTCCCCGCTGGGTCTTCAAGGGTTTTGGCCAGGCGTTTCCTGGGCCTGGAGCAAGGCGGTCGCCCTGCAGCGGTCAGTGCAGGGACAGGGACTCAGCCAGAGGGCCACAGCTCCTCCCTTGCCTTTTGTGTTACTGCTGTACAGAAGGAGCATTGTGCTTGAGGGCCTTCTCCATTGGCCATTGGAAGCACGCGGGGAACCCGGGGTCGCTGATTTTTTTCATTCATTTTTAAATTAGGGTGAGGGGCAAGATTAATTCACTTAAAAACCCTTGTTTCCAGCAACACGATTCAAGGAGATTTATAACTTTGAGGACTAAAAATATGCATTTTTAAATTAAAAAAAAGACACCTAAGATTCCCGGATCTTCGTTCTGAACTTGGGCTGTGTCTTCTGGACACACAACACTCCCTATCTTTTAAAAACGAAGGACTATTTTAGAACATTCAGCCTAATTTTATTTATTTATGAATTTGTAATCTACAGCTAAAAAGAGATTTTCCCAAAGGGACTTACCAACATTTTAAAACCAGAAGATGAATGATATACATTAAAGCATAACGTGGATCTGAAAAGCATTAAAAAAAGTATTTAACTAAAAGGGACAAAATCGGGTTGAGGGGCTCTGGGAAGAGGCGTCCCTCGGGTGCCACCTGCCAATGCTCTGAGGTTGGTGCCACTCAAGGAGGGCACCCTCTAGACAGGTGGGAGATGAGCTCCAACGTAAATGATGTGGCCCTCAGCACTTCTGGTGGTGAGGTCTGAGGAGCGCATGAGGGTTGGATGGAGCTTCTCACAGAGATTACCTGTGGACCATTACGCGTGACTGGTGGTATCCTTTTCTATGTGTCCACCTGCCGTAGAGAAGAATGGCTTGTCCTTCATTGAGACGTCAGCTCTGGATTCCACCAACGTGGAGACGGCCTTTCACAACATCCTGGCAGGTATGTCTGATTTCCCTTCACACCTACCTGGGTGGACACATGCTCAGATTGGCTCAGATTTGGGAGCGGCAAATGCAGGCGGACCCCCGGACCTTGCTGACTGGGGCCTACATTGCACCGTGGAGGTCATCAGCACCAGGAACCGTTCACTGAAGGTTCTCTGCAGGGGGGATATTGAAGTCAAGGCCAATCTGTGGGGGCAGAGTCCAAACAAAGCAAACCTCAGGACCCCCCACCCCCTAGGAAAGCCTGGCCAGACACAAAGGCTTCACTCGAAAAGTGTTCCTTGATCTCAGGAGCTTTAGGATGGATGGATTTTAATTCTTTGGATCCCCCCAGTCAGCATGCTGGTTGGGGGGAATTCTGGGAGTTGAAGTCCTTACCCATCCTAAAGCTCCTGAGGTCAAGAAACATTGTGCCTAACGTTAGGGCAAGAATGGTTTTGGGAACGCCTGGTCGGTCTTTGACCCAGGATGCGTTTACCCAGCAGGTCACGTGAAGCTGGGCTTATTCTAACTCTGTACAGGTCGGTTTGTATCTTCGGCCTTTGTGTGTCTTCCATGACTGCATTCCATTAGGCTGTGATATGCTTCGAAATGCCATGCAAGAATGACGGAAGATGCCTCTGGGTCCGCAGCTTCTCTTCCTGCCGTGTAGAGGGTCCCATAACCTTTGCAGGCATCAGGAGAAGGTGGTCTCTTCCCTAATTCTGCAGCACTCAGACTTTCCCTTCAGGAAGGCCATCGCAATACCTGGGAAGCTTTATAGCCCAGCAGGTGAGGAAGTCACCCTTTGAGAGATGCCAGATCAGAGCCTTGGGAAATGCCCACCTCCTGACTGCTCAGTGTGTAAACCCTGGAGTGGGAAGGAACCACTTCGGCAGGACACGTGTGTGCATAAGGACCCTCCTTGCATTGAGAGTAGGACAATAGTGCAGGGCCTTCGGAGAAGCTCATTATAACAATGCAGCACAATGCATGTACTTTAGAAGGGAGAGCAGCAGCGGTGGGCAAGTCGATCTCTGGACCCAAGTTATTTTTTTTTAACTTGGATTGTCTTCTCCTACCATGGCTGCTTCTGCTCAATACTGAGATGGACTTCCAACTCCATTTGGCCTCCTCTCTGTTTTCTTCTCTTCCAGAAATCTACCGGATTGTGTCCCAGCGACAACTTGCAGGAGGGCAGCCTGAGACAGAGTTCAGCCACGGGACCACCATCGAGCCCATCAAAGTCTTGCCCACCCAACAGGAAGCGAGACAGACCCCTTGTTGCCAGAACATCTAACCTGTGGTGGGAAACAAAGTGAGGAGGCCTCCCAGAAACCACCAGGTCTTTCCCTGGGGAAGGAGAGGGGCCAGCTCCCCTAAGGCCCGGCCTACTTGCTCTGCGTCCTGCAGACCCATTTCTCCACACTACTTGAAGCTACCCCTCGGTTGCAGCTGAGGCCCCCAGAGACTGCCCAGCCCTGGATTCTCCTGAGAGGCTGCTCTTCGGCCTCCCAGGAAGCCGCTGACAGATTTGGGGGAGGGAGGGAAGCATGAAGGAGGCTGCTGAACAGACTCTTGTGGTTTGCCAACTCTTTGCCCCTCTGGTTGGTAGGCAGCAGCTGCCCTGGTCTTGAGACAACTTGAGGGAGAGCCACAGACATTTTGGCCCTTGAGGGTCCACCCTCCTGGGTGGCCACCAGCAGATGAAAAGCTCTCCGCTCATGGCTTCTTCCAAGGCTATTTTTGGGGACGGGATGCATCTTTACAACAGGCCACTTTCCCCACATGACCCCAAGTTCTTTGGATGACTTTAGAAGTCCCTGGGCTGCCAGGGAGCCCCGTGACTGATTCCCAGGGCAAACCTTGCAAACCACGCTGGAGCCTGGCCTGCACATCTGTCTCAGCTGGACACCCCCCTGAGTCTGTAAGGAGTGGGGTTTCCTTGGTGATTGTGTCTGTGTGCCTGTCGCAAAAATGCAACTTGCTGGTCCAGCTTGACCTCCGTTTGAGGTTGAGGAAGACCCTGTTGGCCACAGGACTCTCCCAGGAGATCAGGTCCTCGTTGCCAGTCACTGAGGTGGACTTGAGTCTCACTATCTGACATCCCCAGCAATCTACCTCTCTCCTTCCTCCCTCTTTCCCCTCTGCCAGAATTGGGTCCTTCTTACCTTTGTGTCTTGCAAATATTTTCCGAGGCAGTTCTGGAAAGGGAGTGTTACTTTTCTGGAATTCTTACGCTATTTGTGCCTGGACAAACAGATTCTTGCAGGGTCCAGTGGAGACCCCATTTCGATGGCTGCCTTTTGAAAACCCACAAATTGGGGGGGGGGGGATGAACCTCCAAGGGTATTTTCTGGATGTTCTCCGAAGCCTTCCCAGCAGAGTTTTATTGTGGTTTTGCTCCAGTTGTGTAAATAATAAAACGGGGGAATTTTAATGTGTGCCATGTGGTGGTCTGGAATTTGTGTTTAATGTCATCTTTGGGATTTTGAGTGTTTAAATAAAAGATGTCTAATAAGGATGTTCTGGTGATAATTGAATCAGGCTTCCCTGGTCTCACTTTTGAGGCAAACACTTGTCCTGGTGTTCTGATGATCCTGGATCCTCAGAAGAAACACCTCTGGGGCAGTCCTCGACTTATGACTGGTTGCCTAGTGACCATTTGAAGTTACTACACAAGTACCTGAGGGGTTCAAAGTTCCAACGGTCATTCCCCCTCTGGGTCATGTGACCACCCCTGGTGTGGTAACCAGGCTGCATTTACAGCTGTTTGTGGCATCCTGCAGTCACATTGACCACATTTTACAACAGTTTTGCCCAAAACCTGCATTTACTTATGAGGTCAAGTAATATCCCCAGTCACCCCCAGCAGCTGCCCTCCTCCACCCCTGGCTGGTCCTACTTTAGTTGCTGATGGGTGGGGAATTTAAATAAACTTGGTTTCCATAGTGACAAAAATAAAGAAAATTAAGTCTGGGCATTAAAGGCATTTTATTGTTCCCACCATTCTAAATCGTAGTTCTCCAACCTTGATAACTTTAAGACGTGTGGACTTCAACTCCCAGAATTCCAGATTGGAACAGCTGGCTGGGGAATTCTGGGAGTTGAAGTCCACACGGATTAAAGTTGCCAAGGTTGGAGACCCCTGTCCTAAAGAGTTGAGCAGGAAAGTGGTATCAGCAGAGTCTTGCAGCAGAACCAAAAGAAGAAGAAGGGGAGTGTGGGGGGGGGGGGGTCTCTGGAGAAAAGCAGCCCTTGAAAACTTTTTGAACCACGATTGAACCTCAGCTTTGCACGGCAGCCTCTCAAGATGGAATGGGGACTTGGGAATCCTGCAGCTGGAAAGAGACCTCCACCATGAGTCTCACGCCATAGAGTCCTAGGGCTAGAAGGGACCTGAGAGATCTTCTGCTCAAGGCAGGCGTCTTATGTCATCCCAGCCAAAGGGTCTATTATTCTGAAAAACCGGTGAAGGAGCACCCACAGCTAACCCTGGAGGCAAGCTCTTCCACTAGTTCATTGTTCTCGCTCAGAAAAGTTCTCCTTAATTCTAGGTTGGACCTCTCTTTGATAAGCTTCCATCCATTGCTTCGTGTCCTGCCCTCGGGTGCTTTGGAGGATTAGTTGACTCCCTCTTCTCTTGGGATAGTCCTTCAAATATTGGAAGACAACTGTCGTGTCACAGCTAGTCCTTCTTTTCAATAGGCTATGCTAGACATCCCTAGTTCATCATACAATTTAGTTTCCAGACCCTTCATTCTGTTTTTTCCACCTTTTTTATTGTAGTTTGTTGAAATTTCAGAGATTGTATTAAGTTGTAAGCCACTGTTTATAAATCACAGTGACTGAATTCACACATATTAAACCAGAAACTACATTATTCACATATTAAGGAAATACTATTCTTAAGTCAAGAGAAGAAGATAACCTTGACTTTCAAAGAGGATAGGAAAGCCACTAAACTGAGCCATGCTTAAAATTCTGAGCGGGAAGGAGAGTCAACATTGCAGAATTAGGAAACAGGAATCAGAGCAAGAGATTGGGAAAGGTGGCGTGGGTGGTTTTGGGAGAGGGGAGGAGGGTGCAGCTGGCCTTGGTGTCAGAAGCACCCTGAGGCTGAGAGAGAATGTGGGAGTGCCCCTGGCAGAGAATAAGCAGGCATTAGGGGCAGGGAAGAAAATTCTTGGGGTGATGGGCAGTAGGAGACATGGGAGTCTGGGGGGGGGGTGTTCATGAAGAGCACACACCCTTTTGGTCTTGTGTTCCAGCCCCTCCTCCTCCATCACCTGGCGTTGATAGCCTTTTGGTTTCCCTGCCCTGGAGCTGCCAGACACAGGGGAGAAGCAGCAGCTCCTCCCGTGCTTATGGCACCTCTGGCCTTGTCCCAGGGGATCACTGACCTGCCTTATGCAGAGGCTGCACTCTAGATCTGGTGTCCACCTCGGAGCTGCTGTCCCAAGCAGCTGCTCCAAGGGAGCTCCTAGAGGGACCTGCCCAGGGGCACTGAAAGCTGGTCAGGGGGAAGATGCAGCAGGCAAAACACTTGCAGCCACGTTGGTGTAAAACAAAGGAGGAACATGAGCAGACTTTGCTAAGAGCTTAAGTTGAAGCTACAACAAGTAGTAAGGCCGATGAGGAGGCTTACTTCCCTGCTCCTCTTGAATCAATGAATAGCTATCTAACAATTTGTTTAAAGTCCCATGATCCTTTTTGGAAAAATCTGGGCCAGACGAACTCCTGCATAGCTGAAGCTGCCGGTTTCTGGAGGATAAGAATCACCTGGAGTGAAAAGCCAGCTGTCAAATCCAGTTAAGGTGACAGAAGTCGCATCTTGCAATATTCCCTGGCATTAGTTTGAACTTGTGGATCCTGGAGAAATGGGCCGCTGCTCTGTTGTTAGCTGTGCTCTCTGCAGATTGGACCCTCTAGTTTAGTACTTGGCTAGAAGGGGAGTAGGTGAGGTTGGGTGCTGTTGGTGGTGAGGAAGGTTTTTCTTCCACATCAAGAAATTATCGCTCGCCTTGAATAATAATTGACCTGCCTCCCACCTTCTGTTTCCAGATAAGATGTTTGAAAGGAAGATGGGATGATTCAAGGTTGGATTTGGGAGCGATATTATGTTGATCACTCTTGATGATGTGATGGGATCAGGATCGTAGGGATGGTCCTCAAGGTCAAGGGCCATTCCAACAGGTAAAATGTCTAATTTACTTTTTAGAATGGTTAAACTACTCATTTGGGGACGGGTGGTTTAACCATTCTACAAAGTAAATTAGACATTTTACCTGTTGGAACGGCCCTTGAGCTCAAGTTCGAGGCCACAGAGATCAGTAGAATCGATGGGGTCGTTGTTCAACTACTAGGAGACTTCCTTACAGAAGGAGACGGGCAGCCACTTCCTTCTCAGGCTGGCTTGATCAGCTGGTCTTGCCAAAAAGGATACGCTGCAGGAAAACTGAGCAGCAGCCATCACAACTGTAGATCAAGCTGTTAATCAAACTGCCCCTCGAGGCTTTATAACAATTGCAATATAACATCATCAAGCCTGGAACAGATCTCTAAGACTTCGAAGATGATCACTTGGGCCATCAAGTGATCTTCTCACGCCTCCTGCAGGCAGAAACAGAGACCAGATTTCATAAGTGAATTTTCAGCAGAAAATCAGCCCTCCTTGCTACTTCTTTTTGTCATGAAATGTCTCCAAGTGGATCTTGTCAAGAGTTCTCCTCTGTCGCTTTGAGGTTTCTTTGTGTAGGTTTTGAGATAGAAGTCAACGGTGTCAGATTTCTAAGCAGACATCAGTTGCTCGGTTTCAAGACCACTAAGTGTCTGCTGATTTGTGGAGAGAAGGGGCTGGAGGTAGAAATGGTGAGCGTAAACAGCCGTGACCACTGTGCGTGGCTTGGCTCTTGCCTGCATGGTGATTCTTCTTTAGCCCAACTGTCTTGTTGAGGCTTCTCCCAAGCCAAGCCAAGCCATGCCAGGGCAGAAGAGATTTTGGGAAAACTGGACACTCCTCCATCAGATCTTCCTCAGTTAGCCAAGGAAAAGTAATTCATTGAGCCATTATGTTGGCAGGTAATTCTGCTTTTCCAGTCCAAAATCTAACTTGGTGGATGAATTATTCAGAAAGTTGCAGAAGATTCCTGAGGGGTGGGGTGGGGGGGTGTCTGCAGAAAAGAGATTTTAAAAAAGATAGTGGCTACTATGTAAAAATGATGGGTGGGGGTCCAATTCCAGGGCTGTGGTCACCATCTTTATTTTTTTTAAAGGCACCCCTACGCCTGATCCCACTGCTGAGGCAGCCTTCTCAAGCCTGGTGTCCTGCAGGTATACCTTAAGGGTCATTTCAGAACGTTTTGGGAAAATATTTGGAGAGCCCCTCATTTTATTTTTACTTTACAAATAACTTTGCAATCCGTCTTGCAGAAATTCTACATCATTCTGGGAATTTTGCCTGACATTGAGTGCCACACAAATATGAGTCAGCAATGTAATATAAAATAAGGAAAGGCAATTTTAGCCAGCATTAGCAGAAGGAGAACTTCCAAATATTTGATATTTGTTTGTGTTTTGGCCAGATCGCACACTGAGTATTGTGCCCAATTCTGCAGTGCTTTAAAAACCATGTTTCCCAACTCTGGCAGGTTTAAGATGTGTGGACTTCCACTCCCATAATTCCCCAGCCAACTGCAGCTGCATGTCCCTTTCCTCTTGAGGGACAAAGTCAAAGAAAACCGGGACATATCTGGGTTGCAGAAGGATGCTTCTTGGGTCATGGAGACAGAGCTGGATTGGTGATCCAGCTTCTTCAAGGAACTGAACTTGTCCATCCGGAGGAAATGCTTGCTGGCCAGGTCTTGAAAAACCTTCCAGTGCTTTGTGTTGTTTCTGACCAAGGGACAGAAACCCTGAGAGGTGTCCTTGCTTTCTTGGATGAGAAAGGGCCTGTCAGCCCAACTGTTCCTCCATAAATCTCCTCAACCTTTTCCAAAAATACCACGGATGGGACTTCAATTGAATACAATTTTGGGGAACCAGGGTCTCCTTGTCATGAAGCTCTGCCTTGTACTAATTGGGGTCACCTTTGATGCCTAAAACCTTCAGGAGGTCACTTTTCGGAAACTGAGTATCACCTTCTCTGTCTTTGGAATTGATCCAGGCCAAAGAAGAACCGGTCCAGGAAGGACAAGGAGGTTAACAGGAACTAGAAACTGAGGGCTCTTCCTCTCCAGTCTGTTAATGGCCTCTGCTTTAGTCTTGGAGCAGGCAGAACAGCATGCTGGGATAACTTTCAGGTGTCCCCATGGCTGGCCTATATTCCAAATAGGGTTGAGTAAGGGTGGAAGAAAGACCCAGCTGCAAGACCAAATGAGCAGCCACCAGAACTGAAGTGCCTCATGCTGGTGTCTGAGCGTAGTCTAAAACTCCAAATATTCCAGCTGGCAGATATGAGGAGGGGGTGTTGGATTAGGCTGGGAAGACCTTTCTTGGGCAGCCCAAGCGCAAGAAACACTGGCAGCAGTTTGTAGTACCCAAAAGGTAGGATTCCATCACTGTAGGCCTCTCAAGTAGTCAGCGGGAACCATTGCTGTCAATGAGGCATGGCAAATTCTCCGCCCTACTATTAAATACTATATTATGAGGGAAACACGGCTATAAGCATAGAACCAGAAAAGGCCATTTAAGTGGCCTCTCCAAAGAGCAGGGGATGAGACTAGTCAACCTTCTGCTGGAATGAGCTTCGGCCACAGTGAGGGAAGCATCTACCTGCTGTGGTGAGCAGAACCTGAGGAGAAACCTGCAATCATTAGAAGAGGACGGAGTAGCTTTAGCTGAGGACATTTTGCCCAAAGAGAGCCGGGATGTTTAGCATTGGGAAGAGATGGCCGAGGAGGAGGAGGAGGAAATTCCACTCCTCAAATACCTGTAAGAGTGACGAGAGTGCTTTTGTGATGAGAGGGAAGGTTCTAGAAGCCTGAATCAGGCGCTGGTCCACCAACTCTCTTGGATCTTGGGCAACAACAATCAAAACACCCCTTTTTGGGGTGAAGATTGTTGAGAAAATGATGGGGCTTCAGACAGATAAGATTGTAGTGGATACAACCCATACCAGCTTGGCATTCTGATCTGGAGAGAAGGATGATAATTTATTTAAGCAATTTAAATGGCTGCCTAGGGATTCTGCACATTGCAGAAGGATTTGAGAGAACAATTGAACAAGTCAAACAGAATGCCTTAGAGCAGGGCTCTCCAAACTGGCAACTTTAAGACTTGTGCACTTCAACCATGTGAGCTGGAGAATTCTGGTGGTTAAAGTCCACATGCTTTAAAGTTGCCAAGTTTCAAGACTCCTGTCCTAGAGTCACCATCCTTGTCCTCCTTCATCTATCAGCAGCTCTGAAGAGGGTGGTAGAGGGTGGTTGAAGAGCCTTTTGTGTCTCTGCTAGTGTTAGGAGTCGGGGGTCACCACTCCAGTGTCTCTATTCCCGCCTGAGAAGTTGGGAGCTACTGGTGGAGTGGTCAGGTGTCTAGCCGCCCAATTAAGGAGCAGCCAGAAGTTTAATGTCTGCATGGGTTAAAAACAGACACAACCAAACCAAAATAGAATGGTTATTAATTGGACCCTCAATGGGGCTCTTCCTACAGGCTCACATTTTGAGAAATCTCCTGGGCCTTCAGCTCTCTTCGAGGAAACCCAGCTGGTGAAACCTGGATTTTCTGGAAGAAAGATCATCAGCCACAGAGCTTTATTGTTATCTGTTTTTGCAGCATAATTGGTACTCTCTTTAAAAATCCTGCAAACCGGTCACTTTCAGGTGGTGATAAAGCACACAGATAAAATAATAATAAGTACATTTCACTCAGAGGTTCCATAGGGAGAGAACAGGGAGGGAGTTGGACCAGAGGGTCCCAAGGTCCCTCCCAGCCCCAGGGTTCTATGCTTCGGCCCAGGACAGGAGTGGTGATGAGGCCAACATGAATACAGCTAGCAGATGGGTTAATAAAGAGCTGTTGTTACCGTTAAGCCTGTGTGTGCCTATCCATTACCCAATCTAACAAGATGGGTCTGTTTAGCATGTCAATCATCTCACTTGAAGGAGCTATTATTGCATTGGGTCAACTGTACAAATGGGGGGGGGGGTGTTTGTCCCTCACAGGAGGGAAAGTCAGAAATTGGCTTTATTTTTACAAACATGTCCAGTTCCTCCAGGAATGAATCGAGTCCACAGCTGTGTGTTTCTTAAGTAACAATACTTTAATAAAATTAAGTTCTTAATGTAATTTAGCACATTTAATACAATAACCTTTTCCCTTCTTTGTTTTCCTACAAGTTGTGCAACATCATTATTCTCTCTTTAAAATTTTAACTTTTTAAAAATCTTTTTTCACTATATGCCTCAACAACAATCTTCTTCTTCTTCCTCCTCCTCCTCCTCCTCCTCTTCTTCTTCTCCTTGTTCTATCTTTTTTCTTTTGGAATTTTATAGAGAGAGAGGAGAGATGGAATCAAAAACAAAATAAAATCTGAATCCTGCCAGGAATGTATGATCAGCGTCCAAAATTGACTACAAGTTTCCGATGTTAAAGAAATTCCAATATTTTAACAAAGAATGGGCTAGAAACACCCAGTATCATAGGAATACAAAGTGAACCATGAATATTAAATACATATGTGAATTAGAAAAACATTTCAACATCATATTAACAGAAAAAATGTTTAAGTCCACAATAGTCCTTATTTAACCTACAACAACTCTGGTTCTTCAGATGTTGGGCTACTACTCCCAAAATCCACAGCCAACCAACTGCTGGCTGGGAACTATGGGAAATACCTTCCATCATACTGGATGGAATCAATGCCTAAACCCCATAATCTGAAGAATTTCAAGATTTCAGCCCATTCCTAACCAGTGAATTGGACATCCTAAACTGGACAGCAAACTTCCCTATTTGTCCAATGAAAATGTGATTTCAGGTGCAGAGGACTTTCCTCCTTGGACACCTAGAGAAGATGGTTTACCTGAAACCTAGAGGCCCTCCCCCCTCAGGAGATTGGTAAGAATTCTATTTTTATGGCAGTATTAGGTTTTCTACTTACAATTAGGTATTTAAGGGGAGGAGTGTGGAAAACTGATTTACTCTGTTAGGCTGCTTCCTTCCCTACCTCGTGTGCTCCAGATCTGTTGAAGAGATCTGGATGGCTTTTCCTGCAAGATCTCAAGTCTCAGAAAGGACTGACTCCAGTCTGGACTAGAGAGACCATGGCTGTTTTCCAGGGCACCAAAGATGATGGGTTTGTGTCCCTCTTGTGTAGCTCTCAGCAAAATGTCATGAGAAATGTTTTGTGAAGATTCTTTCTGAAAGATCATGGAAGAACTCTATAAGTTAAATCATCCTTCCATTTGGAAGGAGAACTATATCTCCACTCCAAGGGTTCCAGGACACTCGGAGTGCAGATTCGCCTTCCTGCCCTCCAAGTGTGTTGGATCAGCTGCTCCAGAAGACAAGAGGTAGTGAGGGCTCTCCGTTTGTGCGGTCAACCTGTACCTGAAGGAACACTACAAAGCCATCTCTACATCTATCAGATAGATTTCTTCTCCTTGGTCACCAGGAAGAAGTTGCTTGCTTTCCTCTAACCTAGGAACTGAATGTTGCTATCATATCAAAAGTAACTTCCAAATCTCAGTTATTCAGCTTTATCTCAAGCAGAATAACTTTGAATCTTTCTACTTTGATCTCTTAATGCCCCGAGCAAAACCTGTCTGTTTCAGTTTGGTTCAGAAACTGCCTTGCCTCAACTTCTATGTCCTCCACTGAATCTGGACCTGGTCAGTTTGCAACACACACAGATCCCAACAGAATCTGAGTTTTCCCTAGTGATCGGGAAGGTGAAATATTGCTTTGAGATTTTCAGAACCTCTTTTTGTTCCACAGCTGGAGAAAGGTCCACATAGCTGCATGTCGGAACTGAACAAAAGCCAGCAAGATTCTCTACAAGCGCTCAAAGGAAACGGATCCTGGCTTTCTAAGGGTATTAAACAATGAAATCAATGCCCAAGTCTTCCCCAAGAACTATGATCTGCTTCTTGAAAAGCAAATATTCTGTCTGCTTCTAAGGATGGAGAGGAAAACCTTCCATGTTGCCTTGATCCAAAGCAAGGATTGCTGTTAGAAATAAATCTACTCTACACGGATGAACTGGTTTCCTGTAACATGACTTTTCCTCAAGTGCAATTTTGGCAGCTTTAGAAGCACCATTCAAGATTTGAAAAAGAATCCTCAGCACCCTTGTAAAAAGACTCCTTTGAAGGAAAATGCCAGTGGCTCAAAACCAGTGAAGATTTGTGAGGTAACTATAAAGTGCACCTGAAAGTCAGTCCTGGAAATATTGTTATTAGAGTTCAAGTATCAAACAGAAATAACAAAATGAGGTAAGAATAAATGGAAATAAATGGTGGCTTGGAGGGGAGGGGGCTTGCTGATCTTGCAAGCCCCTTTTAAGAGGGAAGGCTTCTCTGCATGCCTCCAGAAGAGAGAGAGGAGCGGAGGGGCCAGGGACTCTTGGTGTTAAGAGAAGGGGGGGGATATACCGTGGGGTACCAGGGCAGGCATCCTTCACACGGGGCCAGCAAGGTTCGCATTGGCTCATGGCTGGCTTGAAGTTGGAGAAAAGGGATCCAACCGGCAAGAAAGGAAGAACCGCTAACCAAACAGCGACCTCAAAGGTAAAAGAAGCACGGATCGGATGGTTCCAGCTCAGATGGACTCACCACATCCAGGGTGAGAAAGACTTGGAAATGGACATCCCCCCCCCTTGATGTGCAGGGGGCCGCCCTCAGTTTTGGAAGGGTTCTTTTACAGCAGAATGAGAAAAGGACATAGAAGTTTTCAGTCAAAATTATTCTAATAAGAACAACACCTATTTGTTTTATCTGCGTTATCATTTGTTGTAATACGCAATCTAAGACAGTGATGAATTCTTATTCCTCCTTTTGTGGTGCAGAGGCAGCAGATCCAGCCACTCTATGGTTTTCCAGGTCAGAAAGGTGGAGGGAATGGGGAAAGGGCCATGCCCCCCAGCCCTCCCTTTCTGGAATATTTAATATACGCTCCTTTGCAGGGCAGGAGCTTCATCAGAAACCGCCAGGCTGACCCTCCACTTCTCCCTAATCCCTTAAACATCTACGAATGCTGCCTCTTCCTCTCTCTCTCTCTCTCTGCAAGTTGGCCTTCCGTTGGCTGGCTAGAGTGGCTTCCTTCCCCGAGGATGTGGATGACCAAAGGCCTGGCACAAAAGGCGGATGGGATCAGAGGGAAGAGACGGCTGGGTTTCTGCAGGTGGAGATCCCGCTTTATTTCTCTAGAGGAGGATCAGGGTTTTGCTCTGGAGGCCTGGCTGAGGATGGAAGAGTGGCTGGGAGAGAGAGTGACCAGAAGGACCGGATGCCCATTCAAGACCCCTTGCTGCACAGGGGAAGGAACGCTAAGCAAGCTGACCGAGCTGGGTGCCTTGGCCTCCTGCACAGAGACCCCAAAGGTCTCTGTCCTCCAGGGTTTCTTGGTAGTTTCACCTTGGGATGAGCCAGTTTTATTCCAGATTATTCCAGGGAAATTTGTTTGGGTTGCTGCATATTCAGGAAGAATGGAAACAGGTGGGAGCGGGTGGAGAACACAGGCCCAAACTTTCCTTTAGAGGCAAGGAATCTACAGGATACAGGCAAAAAAGCCAAGGTGGTATAACAAAGGTCCACCTGCTGGTGTGCAAGCTGGGATGATCAAAGGTCCTTCCGTTTCACATATACAAAACAGGTGGGCTTTGAGGTGTTAACGGCCACCAACTCGATTTCTTTCACCATATTCCAGAGACAGCCCTGTCCAAAAACTGGCTTCCCAAGTGCTTTCTATCTATAAACGTTGTTTACGGTTATTTCTTTGATTTACATGTTGAAATTGTTTTCATAAATCTTCCAAACTTCTTTCGGTACTTTCGAGAATATTCTTCCTTAACTTTTTCTTTTTTCTTCCAAGGAAAACAATGATTCATCTTTCAAGAAACCTTTAAAAGTCTCATTCTCCTATTTCAGTTGCATTTTCTTTTTAAAAAAAGACACCTTCCTAGCATAGTACAGGAAGCCTAAATTTAAAAGTACAAAGACTAGTATTTGTCTGGTATTGTGTTCCATGGATACACTTTAAAAGATCAACAATTAAAAAAAAGTTTCTTCTTTTTAAAAAATACATATTATCGGATCTCATAATTTTCCCATTCTGTAAAAAAATAACATTATAGCTTAGACTGACAGAAAGTTGAAATAGTGGGGATCAAATTTCAGCCAAAGAGTAAAAGATCAGTTGGGAAATTAAACCGAGCCAAAGAAAGAAAGAAAAAAGCTTGCTGTGATTATGAGTTTATTTTACATTCCACTCAGTCTGGGATTATCAATTTTCTTATATTTTATATGGATAGCATCTACTATTCATTATTATCATTTTCTATAGGATTATAAGAAATACATTAGAAAGCTTATACTTTTAGAAAGATTCTTCTTTTTTATATATACTTAGCTATTCCTTTTCTCTTTCTCTCTCTTTTTGGTTAAAAAAAAGGCTGCTGGAGTTCAGCTGGGACACTACAAGCAGAAAGAGCCAGAAATATTCCTGTCCTAAAACAATGAGGAACTTGGAATTGCCATGATGAGATTGAGAGACGCTTCCATCCAGAGAGTTCTGTATGCCATTCCTTCTCTTCCCTCTTGATTTCAAAAAAAGAGGGAGGAAAGAATCGGAAAACAGGAGAACTTTAGATGGGAGCCAATCTCCTTGATGAAACCTGCCCCACAAAGCCTCATCTGGAGTGTCTCTGAGGGGGCAAGACCCCCTCTCTCCTACGACGTACACACACCCTGGCTTAATGCCCGTGCCTGTCTGCCCAGCCCAAACCCAGATCCTGGGCATCCTCGCCAGTCTGCTGGGAAGGCGGCTCCCCAGCCTGGCTCTTCCTGGCCCAAGCTTGGGGACAGAATCTCTCCTAAGCAGGGCCGGAGAGCCAATGCCAAAGGAAATCTTTAATCGTAAGTCAAACAAGACTCGTATCTGTCCTGGGAAAAAAAGGAAAGAACTGCTGATGTTGTTAAACTCCTGAAGAACGAATGGGCTTCTAGCTATCCCCTTCTAGTCACTGCTAGGCTGAGAGTCTGGAGCCCCCCCCCTCCCGGGGAGGAACTTCTCTGGACGGCTTTGTTTGTGGAGACACCACAATTGTCCACCCCAGGACAACCGGGAGCCTCCTGGCGATCCGTGCAGGAGGAGGCTGGCCAGTGGTCCTTGGGCTCTGCCTTTGGCTCCCCCTGCTTGCTGGAGGTGGGCTCCCTCCTCAGTGTCGGCTCGTGCAGGACTGAAGAGCATTCAACCCCAGGACGGAGGATTCGTTGGGACGCCCCACCCCCACCCCCACCCCCACCCCCAGTCCAATTGCAGTCAGAGCATCCTAAGTCAGAAACAACAACTTGCATTGCTAAAAGTGGCCCCCGCCTTTGTCCAATTCTAATGTTTGCCATTTTTAATTATTTTAACATACAACTTTTGCGATAGCGTTTTAATTTCTGGGAACGGCTATTTTTATCATAACTATTCACTTATACAGATACATACACACGCGCACGCACAAAAGGAAGGGGAGAAAAGAAACATATATTAAAAACACTTTTTTTAAGCAATACTCTGGATACAAATGTATTTTTAACCTACATATATTCTAAACTTTCTAGTCTTTTTAAGGATCACTTTATCATAAAATAAAATATCCTTTTCCCTTATAATAAATTACCTAATAAAAAGTATTTTTATTTAGCCCAGTTCCTTACTACATTTATATGTAATAAATGCATTTATTAAAATAGAATATTAAATTATAAAGAAATGATTTAATTTTTTTCATCTCCCCCCACCTCTCTATTAGGAAAAAAAACTCAAACGATTAAGCATGTAAATGAACATCATCAAGGGAAAAAATGAATGGAACAAAAATTGGTAATATTTGTGGCTGTTGATTTGATTCAAGAGAATTAACAGTCAGAGCCTTTGTATTGTTGGATATTTTAAAATTGCATCTGAGAATGAGTGAGGGGGGGGCAGAGACAATGTAAGTATTTCCCCTTAGCAAAAAAATATTTCTGCAACTAGATTATGGACAGGACAGTAATTTTGATCATATCCCCTTGTTAAAATATAAAACCGAATTTATTTCTTAACATTAAATGCATTATAATAATACTATTTCTATATATTTAATATCAGTGAAACCCTTATCACAGTATAACAATTGGAAATACCTCTCCCTTTTATAGAAACACACCGATTCCTCTGATTTCAAACCTTACACAACTTGGCATTATTTTCAATCCCAAACCAATGCAGACGGTCAAGGCTGAAAAACCTTTCAGAGAGAGATGGAAAGGAACCCAACATTTTAAATGGTAGGAAAACTGCTGAAGATTGAAAGCTCCAATCACATTAAGAGTCACATTAAAGTTGAGCAAATGGTGGCACAGGCAGTCCTCGACTTACAACTATTCATTTAGTGACCAAATTTACAACAGCACTGAAAAAAGTTACTTACAACAGATCCTTGCACTTATGAACGTGATCAAAATTTGGGCACTTGATAGCCAGTGTGTATTTGCGCCATTTGCAATGTCCCAGGGTCATGTGTGATAATTACCTGAGACCTTCCCCCACCAGCTTCTGACAAAAGGAAGTCAACGGAGGGAATCAGATTCGCCTAAAAACCGTTTTAGCATTTTCTTGCTTAATGACTGCAGTTATTCACCTAATAATTGTGGCAAAACAAGTTTGTGAAATCAGCTGCAACCACTATTATTTAGCAACCAAAATTCTGGTCCCAGTTGAGGTCGTAAGTCAAGGACCACCTGTACGGCAGAGCTAGGGCAACATTTTTCTAAAAAAACGAATTCAACCAATTGGACAGGACTTGCGTTCTTTTTGGCCACGGCAAGCGGTGGCAGCTGCTGGTTAGCCTGGACTGTCCAGCCCTGGATGGCTTTGGGGATGGGAGAGCAGGAGAGCAGGAAAAAAATATGGCCACTTCCACATTCTTCTTCAACCAGCAGGTAACTGTCCCATGCAACCATCAGAAAACAAGCTTTGACTCACAGGAGTCCTGAGACGTTTTTAAGTGGTTTGTATACAAGAGTTTAAAAAACTAACAAGGTTTTTCTGGTCTATATTGGAGAGAACATAGCATAAAGCACCTCTGCTTAAGGCAGGGTTTCTTCATCTTGGTCACTTTAAGATAGGTGGACTTCAACTCCCCAAATTCCCCAGTCAGCACAGCACAGCTGGCTGGGGAATTCTGGGGGTTGAAGTCCACCTATCTTAAAGTGACCAAGATGGAGAAACACTGCTTTAGAGTATTGCTGGCATAAGGCATTTTGTAGAATATATATTAAAAAAATAGCCCTGGTGCTACTTTTCTCTCAGATAATCATTTCTGCAGATGCAATGGATTGATCATTCAATTTTTTAAAAAAATCAATGAATATTCCTTCAACTGGATGAGACACTGTTTTTTTAAGTTGCTAGTTATTTGACAAGAATGAAAAGCAAACAATAAATATCCCAAAGGTTTTTTCTTCTTCTGTTGATAAATTGCTGATAAAGTACCAATCTGTGAAAATCTGAAAAAAACATTCTCAAAAATCTAAATGCCAAATTATGAATTTCAGTTCTTAAAGCGACAACCTTAGTGGTTTCCTGAATTTTAAATTCCCCATCTAAGAAGAGGTTGGATAGTCCAGAATGACGATATAGGGCCTCCCGCTTGGGCAGGAGTTTGGACTAGAAGACCACCAAGGTCCCTTCTAACTCTTGTCATTCTATAGTTTGTAAATTCCCCATGAAAGGTGAATAAATTCCAAAAAACTGGATTTTTATTTGAAACGTCCTGCTTTCCGACTTGAAATCAATTTCTACCCCACTCCCCTTTGTCTCCTGAGGGTGAGTTTGGGGCTTGGGGCAATGCCAGCCAGGCCTGAGTTCCTTTGAAAATCTGGACTTCCCAAGGTTGGAAGGGACCATGGAGACCATCTAGCCCAACCTGTCCAAGGCAGGAGACTTCATTTCAGTACTTCTGATTCAGTTATTATAAAATGCAATAACTTCAGTTGTTCTGTTTTATGGTTTGGCAAGAGATCTGAGCCCTACTGAATCGACTGAAATCTACTCTGGCCTTTCTTTAAAAAGGATGCCACGAAAGGCACAGGAAATACACTTAGCTCCCCTTTCGAGCCTCAGCACTGGGACCTTCTGCAAGGGGGCTCTGGATGTCACCGTCCCTACACTGTAGAACCAGCCAGAACTTGGGGTAATCACCACTGGCTTTTTTGGGTGCCTAGGATCTCCCCCCCAATCACAGCTTGGCACATGCTTGGCCGAGGCCCGCGTGGTGCTGCCAAGGCAGGGTTGGTGAGTGACCAAGCTTCCTCAGGCGCTGGGCAGGCTGGCACTTGGGAGGTTGATGGTCTGCTCAGATGGCATCAACACCCCCCACCCACCCACCCCCTTGCGCCGGTGAAGCAACAATAATGGCTTCCTCCGAGGAATTCTGGGAAGTGTCCTTGAGGTCGGCCGGCAACAGACACGGTCTTGATTCCCAAATCTCCCGTTTTGGTTCTCCAGAAAACAGGCTCCCATCACACAGGAAGGGGCCAAACTCTCGCTAGGTCCTCTTAATGCTGCCAAGCTGGCAGCAGTGATGGGGGCAGGGAAAAACTTTTGCCCGCTCACTCAAAGACGAGTGGAGGGTCGGTTGATGCCATTCCTGGGGACTGGCATCCTTTCACCTGGTGCCCAGGTGGACCCTCTGGTGCCATCTCTGCTGCAGCTCAGTCTTTCTGTAGGGGGGGGCAGTAGTTGGGAGGCAAGACATTTTGGTGGAGGGGCTGAACTGACCATTTCCCAGGCTTCCATGATCTCCCCTGATCCTCCTACTGGAAGGATCATCTGGAGAAAAAAGATCTCATCCATTTTTCTCCCCTTTATTGCTGGTGACTCAGACCAACAAGAGATCTTGGCCTACCTATCAAGGAAGATACAGGTCAAGAGCAAAACATTTAAGGTCATGGGCATTTTAAAATCTGTTTTGTGTGTAGATATATAAATTATTCTCACGCCCTTCCTATAAGAAGCGCAAGGGATTTCAATGTGTGGATGCCTTTCACAGGGCCCTCCTTTTCAGCAGAATGCAGGAGACCCCCACCCCCCACCCCCCATCAAAGATTGATCATGGTTTTGCAAGAGAAAGTCTGCAACTCTGGTCAATTTCTCTTTTTCTTTCTTTCTTTCTTTCTTTCTTTCTTTCTTTCTTTCTTTCTTTCTTTCTTTCTTTCTTTCTTTCCTTTCTTCTTTCTCTTTCTCAACATTAAAAATAACAAGGACAGGTGGGCAGAATATATATAATTGTGTTTTCCCCAAAATAAGACAGGTTCTTATTTTCTTTTGACTCCCCCCCCCCCCCAATAAGCACTTGGCCTTATTTTCAGGGAGGTCCTATTATTTTTGAGGTGCAGGAGGGGGCGAGCGTAGTCACCTCATGGCTGCTGCTGTGTTGCAATATTTTCAGGGAGGGATTATTTTGGGGGAAACAGGGTGTATATATATATACACACACACACACATAATATATGAATGATAAAAGATTATTGGAATGAAAAAAATGTTATTCTTTTTTAAACATTGAGAGGGGTAAGACCAGCCTGGTTCCTTACCCCTCCAGTTTTAATCAGGTGGATTTTATATTCACATCTATTCTTTAAAAGGGGAAATATTTTAATATATTCATCATGGGTGAATATGGCGGAAAGGCTGATTCAACTTCCCATCTGACTCAGGAGGGAACAGGGGGGAACAGGGGGCTAATTCATCTGCCCCTCTGGGTACACGGGTCCTTCCATGCTCCCCTGAGCCCTGCATAAGGGCCAGGTATCTATTCGGCCCCCAGCCCAACATACGGCTGGCTGCCAGCAAAACCTCCCTCGCCTGGCATAAAGTAACCCAACATTGACCCAAAATGTTCTCACGTGAATTACGAAACAGACTGTACTCTGACAAGAACACCTAACCCCCAGGAACCCCTGGGGGGCCCCAGCGTCACTTCCTGCCTTGCCCCCAAACCTCAACCCCCCCCCCCTTATCTACATCAGCCGAAGTGGGGACCTGCCTCCCCCCCCATCCCCTGCCCCCAGAAAGGACAGAGTTTCCCTGCTCGAAGACCCTGCCCCACCTTTGCTTCGTCTTCTCCTGGAATAGACATATCTGAACGTGTGTGTGTGTATATATAAACCTTACACGGGAAAAGACCCGAATACAACAAAACCATCCATGAGGGGTTTGCGGTGGAAAAAAAAACACCCCATGAAGCCAGGGAATCGCTCAGGCTTTCTGGCTCCCGAAAGGAATGCATAGAAAGTTGCTTGGCTGGTGTGCTGGGACCCTCCCCTGCAGGGCGGGCAGGGGATCCGGGCAGCTGCAGATGGACAGGGAGCTGACTCGGGGCCAAGGGACCCCCTTGTGGTCCTCCTCAGATTCCCTGGTGGGCCAGAAAACATTTTTGTGCTGCTGAATGGCTGGGTGGGGCTGCTTGGTTCCGGCCGGGTGAGGAGGGGAGCCTCCCTAGAGACTTCGGTGCACACAAGGGGGGGAGTCGTACGCAAGGAGGCCGCTCCGGGAATGGAACTGGCATGAGTGGCATGGGGATGAAATGCCACTCACTGGGATGTCGTGGCGTTCAGATGAAGCTGCAGTGCAGGGCAGGGGCAAAGGCCCAGGTGAAGCTGGCAGGTCCCCGTTCACTCAACATTGTCTTTGCATGCAGAGCCTCAGAGCGAGTGAGCGGGCATGCCTCAGCTCGGCCCCGTTCCTTCCACTCCTGGACAAGACCTGGACGTTCCCATCATAAAGAAGAACAGCAGCTGCCGCCGCCACCATGGCCCTTCCTCCCCCATGTCCTCCCCACAAAAAGGGATCCTGGCCAGATGACACCAGGTTGGCCCAAGGTTGGCCAAAGGTCAGGGCTGTGGGCGTTCTCTGTGCTGAGAAAGCATGGCTTGAGATGGGATTTGGCATCGTGAGAAATCGGGGCAGGTGTCAGAATCTCTCTGTCGCTGGAGGGGGCAGGCATCCCGTGGGTCACAGTGGGGCTTCTTCTGTGGCCAAGGGAGAAAGCGTGGGGTACATGCATAGCTGTGAGCATCTTCCCAAGGCAGGGATCGGCTACGTCAGGAAGGGGTGGCCATAGCTGCAGGTGGTGGACCTGGCACCGTCCGGGAGGGCCTGGGACAAATCAACAGAGGTCAGAGGGTGATATTTGGGGACAGAGAAAAAGAAGAAATTTTCCCCAAGAACAATACAGGGTGATGAAACAAGTCTTCCATAAAACGCACAAAGCAAAACCCAAACCAGAATCTTTTGTCTTCTCAAACCATCTCTGAGCTTGCAAAGTTTCCTTCTGCAAATAAGTTTAAGCAAAGGAAATGGGCAGAAAAGGAATATGTATGTGTGTTTGTGTGTGTGTGTGTCATTTTGTTCCACCCCTTTGCAGTTTGGCATCCAGGTAGCAAGTTGAATAAATCTACCCAAGTGACGTGGCTGGATGTGAATTCACAGGGAGGCCAGTGCAGCAGCTGGACCAAGTATCTGAGATGGAAAAATCAGCAGTCAAAAGTCTTGAAATGATCGAGGATGTTCTGCAAGGCAATTCAATATTAGGGTTTTTTCTCTTTTTTTTCCTTTTTTTTTTTGAGCATGTGTCTGCTTCATTCTGAAAAAAATAGAATATATAAAACTAGATAACCTCAGGAAGATCCAGATGAGGACAGTGAAAAGAGGTTTCGGTCCATAAGGAAATACTTTCTTTTTTAAAATCTTTTTACTTGATTTTGAGTAACAAAAGTTTTGGTCCACTTAGATAACAAAATTATATATGAACATGTTAATTTGAATAGTTACTGTTGTGTGGTTTTTGTTTTTGCATTGTGTTGGGTTGTGGATTAAAATGGGGCTTTGTTGCCAGTATTGCGTGATCGTTTTCTTACGTTTCCATGTGAAACTGTTGTTAAAATCAAGTGAGGAAAAAAAGGGGGGAAAATACTTCTCTTCTGCATGGATGTGTCTTTGAAATTGCATCACGGAATGCACGCTTATGGAGGTCAACCCTCACCCGAAATTTGGAAGGGTTGATTGGCATGCGGGATCTTTGTTCTTTTTTGGAAATACCCTGTTAGTGACTCCTGATTCTTATTGGATGAATCCCTGCTGGAATAGAAAAAGAAAGATCAATGTTCAAAACCTTTTGCGGTGGCTCAGAAGACTCCAAATGAAAAGCTTAAAGTAGCCAGGAGGATTCACCCAGGGCTTCTTCCGACCCCTTTCCTCATTTCCCTGGCCCAAATATTGTTCATTTTCATTAAACTTTTTTTCTTAGAAAAAAAATACAGGAAACAGAATATAAAGATCTTTAGCTGCTTCTTCTTTTTTTCTTTTTATATGTTGAGGTAATCCAGTTGTGCCCTCGTTTGATCATCTTCCCAGAGGCTTCTCTCTCTCATTCATTCGTTTCTCCTGTCCTTCTGATTGAGTTCCTTCCAAAGCTGTTGTCCGCCAGGCCAGCCAAGACCTTCTGGCCATGTCGTGAGCGCCACCAGATCTGGGTTGCTGGGGAGAAGAGGAGCAGCAGCCCCCAAGGAGAAGTTTCTCGGTCACCAGGAGGTACCACAGATCCACCGGACGGTCAGCCTGCCCTCCAGCCCCCCCAGACCATCTTGAGAAAGAATTCACCACCAAAAATCAGCACCGCCAACCACTGTGTATCAAATCTCCTGCCCAAATATTTATAGGTTCTCCAGTTAAATCGTATCCGTCATCTTCATCATCATCATCACCACTATCATTATTTTCTTTAAAAATAACATACATTGCTCCTAAAATAGTTTCTTTCCACTTTAAATTAATGTTCATTCCTCTCCTGCTTCAGGTGTCCTTCCATTCGTCTTGTCTCTACCTTGCCTCTCTTCCTGTTTGTCAGGGTTTCCACGGATGCTGCTGGTTTTAAGAAAATATCCTAATGGCCTGAGTCGCTGCCGCGTGACAGACGGGACACTCGGGGTCGGTCCGCTCGCAGATCCGCACGGCACACTCCATGCAGAAGAGGTTGTGGCCGCAGGGCACCAGGGCCGCCGTTACCTCGCTTTCGAAGCACACCATGCACTCCCGGCTGCTTGAGAGGGATGTCCGGCTGGTCGCGGAAGCACCCAGTTTGGAGAACCCTTGCAGGGGCTCCCCCTGAGACCGTCTCGGAAGCCCGGAGAGGGGGGGCTCTTGGATGGATGACGAGGGGGAGCGGTGCGAATTGGGGTGGAGGGTGCCGGCATTGCCTGAGCGCTGTTTGGAGAAGAGCACGGAAACTGGATTGGTGTTTTCCTGGCCGGCCCACAGAGGGGCTCCCGACTCAGGGACCCCGTAATATAGATCTTGCTTGTTGACCCCGTAGTTAGGGAAGAGGTAACTGTAATTGAAATCATTTTGGTCGTTCAGCCGGGGCGTCTCATAGGCAGGGTCCAAGGAGCAGTCGCCGATGCACCCGAGGCTGTTCTGGCGGAAGGTAGAGAGGGGTTTGCAACCCGGGGCTGGAGTGTGCACCCGCCAGGCCTCCGAGTAGCGGTTTTCCATGCCTGAGTCAGGACTGCTGGACAGGAAGTCATTCTCGTTGTTGTACTCTAGGATTTTGCCTGTCCGGACAGCAATGTGGGTTTCAATTTCCTCGCGGGCTCTCTCCACGTTGCCGGGGGCCCCTGTGATCTCAAAGACAGGGTCTCGGTCGCGGCTGGGCGTGATGATGTAGGTGTTGGTCTGCTGCTGGATCCGCTTGATGGTGGCTCCTTTGGGGCCCACAACTAAGCCCACCACACGGTAGGGGACCCGGACCCGGATGGTGACCTGGCCGGGCAAGGTGGGGGCGCTGCCAAAGGCGGGGCCGGCCTTGTTGCGGGAAGCTCGGATCATGGAGAAATGCTCAGCGGCCGAAATGATTTCCCTCCTGGCCATGGCGACGTCCTCCCGTCGCCCAGTCACCATGAAGACGGGCTCTTCGCCGCGGACGGGGGTCTTGATGTAAGTGTTGGTCTTGGCTCTCAGAGCTTTGATTTTGCAACCTTTGGGAGGAGAGAAGAAACAAAGGAGAAAGAAAACTTAGTAGCTGAACCCAGATCTGAAGGATGCAGAGGACCCAGGGGTCTTATGACACTTGGACCACTGAGGAAAAATGGCACCGAAGGGGGATGAAATGGGAAGGCAGCAGCTCCTCCTCCTCCTCCTCCTAATATTAAGAGCAGTTTGACAACACACACACACACACACACACATTCTCTGAATGTGCTCAAGCTCACCCTGGATACCATTCACCTAGGAGACTGTTTCTCAAACTTGGCCACTTTAAGATGGGTGGACTTCAACTCTAGCCAGCCATGCTAGAAACCAGAAGTAAATGCCAGTTTTCTGCAAAATCATCATGGATTGCTGTCACCTACCCATGAGATGCTGGAAATGGTTGTAAATGTGAAAAATTGTGAGGACTACCTCCTATTCTCTTCTGTTCTGTTCTAAGTTCTATTTTGTTCTATATTTTATGTTCTTTTCTATTCTGTTCTCCTATGTTCCATATTCTATTCTATTCTATTCTATTCTTTTTTATCAAAGTTGTATGTTCCCTACCTCTTCAAAGGCGTCTCTATTATATTCAATTCTATTCTCCTATTTTTTATTTTTTATTCTTTTTTTATTTTCTTCCTATTTTTCTGTTCCATTCCATTTATAACAATGCCTAACTCTGCAACTCTGACTCTGGGTGATACACAGTAAAAATAATCATAAAACACAATTAAGGATCCAAATGTTTGGAAGGAAAGCATTATTGAAAATGAATCAAGCATCCTTTGTAGGGATGATGGTCAAGAAAGAAGAATATAAATTACAAGCATTTGCAGATGATTTGATGTTTATTATGGAAGATCCAATAGAAAAAGGGCCAAAACTAGCTGAAATAATAGAAAAATATGGAGAAGTAGCAGGCTTGAAGATTAATAAAGGTGAAACAAAAATGCTGGTGAAAAATATGACAGAAAAACAGAAAAGAGAGTTGATGGGGAAACTGGACATACAGGTGGTGAAAAAATGAAATATTTGGGTATTCAATTGACATCAAGGTGTGCAACACTAAAGGAGGATAACTATTATAAGGTGATAAAACAAATAGAAATAGATCTGGAAAGATGGAAAAGCCTACACTTATCATTGATGGGAAGAGTAGCAGTAGTAAAGATGAATATACTACCAAGATTGCTATACCTATTCCAAACAATACCAATAAAATTAGAGAAAAAATACTTTTAAAGTATGAATAAAATAGTGGGGAAATATATATAGCGGGGGGGGGAAGCAAGAATTAATATAAAAATGTTGCAAGATGCAAGAGTTCGAGGTGGATTTGGATTACCAAACTGGGAATTGTATTATCAAGCGGCAGGATTAGCTTGGATGAAATAATGGATCTTACTGAGTAATACAAGATTATTGACATTGGAAGGTCATGATTTGCAACTAGGTTGGCATGCTTTTTTGTTGTGTGGTAAAACTAAGGCACATGGCTATTTTCAAAGACATTGTGTAAGGAATGGATTGTTAACAATATGGGAAAGAGTGAAAGGGAAACACTATTTAGAAATACCAATGTGGCTTTCAACAATGGAAGCATTGACACATCCAGATATTAGTAGTATGGAAAATATCATTAGATACAAAGATATCTTAACAGAAAGGGTGGAACTAAAACAAAAACAAGAATTAGAAAAACAAGGGAGTAACATAGGATGGTTTTCACAATTGCAAATACAATCAAGATACGTAAAAGATAAAAGGGAATACGGTTTTACCTTAGGAAGTTCAGAGTTGGAGAAATAATTAAGAAACTATATAGCTACCTATTAAGAACTAGCTTAGGAGAAGAAGTGATTAAAGATACAATGTCAAATTGGGCAAAGAATTTTGGCCATACGATTGAGCTAGAAAAGTGGCAACAACCTTGGGAAAGGAACTATAAATTAACCATGTCAACAGCTTACAAAGAAAACTTACACAAAATGTTTTATAGATGGCACATGTCACCGAAAAAATTAGCAAAGGTGTTTAAAGAGAAATCAGCGAAATGTTGGAAGTGTCAACAAATAATAGGCTCCCTATTATCACATGTGGTGGACATGTGCAGAAGCAAGGAAATAAGAGTATGGTTAAAGAAAATGTTACAACAAGAAATAGAATTTAGACCAGAGACATTTTTACTAGGTATTATCCCAGAGAAATTCAAGAAAGAGGATACTTATTTGATTATACATGTAACTACAGCAGCAAGAATTGCATTTCCCCAAAATTGGAAATTAAATAAGCTACCAACAGATGAAGAGATAATAAAAAAGATATTAGATTGTGCAGAGATGAATAGGTTGACAGTGAAAATAAAGGATAAAGAGGAATCGGAGTACTTCAAGACATAGGGATGATTTTATGATTGGCTAGAGAAAGGAGACTAGAAAACAAAGTAGGGAGAAGATATAGAACCCAGACGATGCACTGTTAAATGGAAATGGGGGGGGGGGAGAAGGGGAAAACAGAAAAGAAAATATTAAATATATAAGTATATATCCAAAAGCGAGATATAAAGGGGGGGGGGGAAATATAAGGATAGATTAGCGAAGGTAAGGGAATAAGAAATGATATCAAATTATATTTGGGTTTGTGGAAATGCCATCCCAAGGAAACATAAACTGAGATCTGAAGGAGACACTTATAATAATAGAAAAGAGAGAGAGAGAGAGGAGGAGAGAATGAAAGGAAGATGGGGGAAAGAAGAAAGAGGTAAGGAGAGGAGGATGGAAGGGAGAGGAAGAGAAGGAGAGAGGGTAGGAAGAAGAAGAGGAAGAGTAGAAAGGTAAGGAAGGGGAAAGAGAGGAGGAAGGAAGGAAGTAGAGAGGGAGGGAGAAAGGAAAGGGAAAATAAAGTGGTGTTACAACATGAGGAAGAGATGGTATAAAGCAACCCAAACTGTATATTATAACCTATTAAATGAAATAATAAATGTATAAGAATGATAAATGTAAAGAAGAATAACAATTATGCGAATGTATACTTAAAATGGTACGTAAGAAAACAAAAACAAAATTCTGAGAAAAAAAAACATCCTTTGTAAAGGTTTGGGGGGGGCAGGGCAGGAGCCAGGGGTACCTTTGGGGGGGGGAAGCATTTCAGAGGGTGGGGGCTGGCACAAAGGGGGCCTACTTCCTAGGGCCTAAGGCAGTGTTCCTCAACCCCAGCAATTTTAAGACAGCTGGATTTCAATTCCCAGAGTTCCTCACCCATCTTGAAGTTGCTTGGGTGGAGAATCACTGGCCCAAGGGAAGGTGCCGGGACTGTGCCAATTGTGCCCAGGCTGAGGAGAAACCAGGGAAGACCAAGGATCCCTTGGGTAAGCAGGCTTCCTGCCATTAAGGTTTTGGAGGTGACCATCGGGAGCTTGGATTGCTCTGGCAAGCTTTGGATGGCAACGCAACAGGAGGAGCAGAATTATGGCTGTAGCCCAAGGTGACCAGGGCAGGAGTGATCGTTGGAAAAGTTTCTGGAGGACAGATTTGTGCAAAATTCTTCTTAATGAAACCTCCATGAACCTAAATTGTCCACCAGTTCTGACTGTCTGTGTGTGTGTGGGGGGGGGGGGTGTTGCAATTTATATAAGCAGCACAACTGGGCACCTTCTTCCCTGCCACTCCGCCATAAGGTCTCACTTATGCCCATCAGGTTGGCTGCCTCATTCACCTTAAGTAGCCAATGAGGAGGCTCATTCCATTTTGGCATCCTAAGGCAACAGGGGAAATTGAGGGCCATTCAGGATCGGACACCGTGGCCTCCAGGATGAGGGCTGAGGACCCCATCTTCCTCCTAAATAGCTTCCCCATCCCGTCTTCCTCCACTGGTCCCAGCCATGGTGGAATTCCTGCCTTCTCACCCCACTCATCAATTCCCCCCCTTCCCACTGCAGTGCCCCCCCAGCCCTAGAAGACCCCCAAACACTCCACACTCACCCCCCCAGCATGGAGATTCTCGGCTGGGATCCCAACTCAGGGGTAGCCAGAAGGACTTCACTGGTGTGTGTGTGTGTGTGTGTTGCAGAGAACGCTTGGCTGTGTATTTGCAGCAGGGCTGAATGGGATCCACCATCCACTACCACCACCCCCAGGCTGCTTCCTTTGCCCCCCCCCCCTCTGGTGTAGCCCAGCTGCCTTGGGCCGCCTCCATGCAGGAGAGCACTTACAGCTCCTTTGCATCTCAAAAGGGGCGTAAAGAGAGAAAAGGTGGCTGCTTTAAGGCCTCAAACAGAGGGGTCCCTGCATTCTCTTTCTCACGGATTGGTCCAGCCCTCCTTCTTCAACTGGCTTTTGCAATTTGCCAGCATCTGGGGACCATTTTTGAGGCAAAATCCCCCTGGGGATGCTGCCTTTCCTAGCTGGCTGGTTCCGCAAAGTCCCCCCTCCCACCTGGGAGAAGAGGGTCGTAGCGGTGTTGGCAGGAGCCGCGCAAAGATGGAGCTGACGGCAACAAAGGGGTCATGCCGAGACAAAGGAAGGGGGAGCCCAGGCAGGCAGCAGATGGAGGGAATCTAAATCAAGCCAGAAGCTTAACCAAGAACAAATGGCATTTGCACCAGCCTTGGGGTGGAGGTGGGGGGGGGGCGTCTGCAGAGGGGAGAACCAGTGAGAACGGGAGTCAGATTTGGTTGGGGGGGGGGTGCTATGCCTGCAGGCGGACCCCTAAGAGCCGAGTGGAAGGAGCAGCAGGAGGACTGGCTGGGCAGGTTGGGGGGGGGGGGAATGGCATCTGCCCTGCAAGACTCTTGAGGGGGATCTGCTTTTCGGCAGGAGGGGCTCCATCTCTCCCCCCACCCCCATCCTGCAGCTCAGGGGAGCTGGAGAAAGTTGGAGAAAGGGCTGGGGGGGGATCCCCAGCGGCAGCCTCTGCTTTGTGGGGTTCCCCGTTCTCAGCAAGGATGCTGCATCCAGGCTCAAGAGCCCCAAGGCTTCATTCCCAGTTTTCAGTCTCCACTAAAGGGAAGTCGGCCCACCTTGCCCGGCCAGCCAGGCTACCAGGGACCAACCGCACAGCCCGCCTGCCGGAGCCAGGTGAGCCAGGTGAGGCCGTTCTGCCAGGGGCTGCCTGGGAGGGCATCATTCCGGCGGGCACCTTCTCCAGCAGGGCAGGGAGCCTTACACTGCTTGTACAGGAACCAAGGGAGGCTGCCCAGGACAGCAGAAGCTGCGACAGTTGTAAAGCAGGTCATGCATGCAACTCATCTGATTTTACAACCATTTTTGTGGTGATTGGTAAGTCAGCCATTGTTCACCCTGGGACGTTTTTGCTGAAAACTAGAAGGACAATTTTTGACAAAAACCGTCATGGATCATGGGCAAATGACCACGGGGAGGGGGTGGGGGCTGCAAATGTCTAAATGCTGTTTACCAAGCCTGCAAAATGCATTCAAGTGACGGGGTGGGGGTGGGGGGTGTAGGGCCTTCGAAATTTGGAACCTGGTGAAAGTTAAGGCTATAAAGACCTTTGAGAGGGAGAATCCATCCTAACTTTGAACAGTTGTTAAGCAAGTCAAGGCCGTAAGTCAAGACCCATCCTCATCAAGCACCACAACAAAGGGAGAAGCCCCTCAGAGGCCAGAAGAGCAGGCGCCCATCTCTGCAAATCCTCCATGCTCAGGATTTCTCCCACTTTCCTTTGGCTGAAGGTGCAAAAGGACGGGGGAGGGGCTTCATCTTAACTCACCAAAGGGGAGACTTAGGAGGTCTTGGACACAGATGCCCCAACCCCCCCCCCCACAAAAAAGACAAGCTCTTCCGCAGATCAGAACCTGGAGAGGAGACAACCTCCCCACGTGACCTTTCACAAAATGCCCCTTGTAGGATCTCTGCACAGCCTCAGGAGCCCTAATTTCCTCTGGTTCCGGCTACCATAATCCATGTTTATCACCCTTAAGAACACACGGAGCCTCGGAGTTGAAGTTCTCCCAGGTGCAGCTAAGCCAGACACTGACAAACACACCAGGCAGGAGCTACAACTATTTTACCCACTGGCTCCAATCCATCTGGCCAGGAAGCCTTCCGTTGCGTTTCCTTACTCCTTTAAGGAGGCTGCGATTGTGGGAGTAGTACAGAAAGTGATGGAACTGTGTAAAGTGGTGGGTGATCCTGATTGTAAGAACAGAAATCTTTACACCCCACCTGTAATCCATGATTTGTGGAAAATGCACAACGATATTCCTAAACCTCGTTTTAAAAGTGCATCTGCGCGACAAGAGCCCAAGTCGACATTTATACCCAGATGGGCCGCTCAGTGAGACAGAACGAAGAGAAAAGGTTTTCTTATTCAAAGAGATCCAAAATTTGGGTGTCCTAACAGAAAAGATCCCTTCTCTCCTGACCCAACTATGTAACATTATCAGTGCTAGAAGGGAGAGGGGGTTTGTAGAGAGGAGGAGAAAGAAGTTGTGGAGTCCTTGGTGCTCTCCAAGCTTCGCTGTTTTCTTGCAGATGTTTCAATACCCAGCTGGGGAACATCAACGCATCAGTAGCACTGATGAGGTTGCCTAGTTTGGAATGAAACGTCTGCACGAAAACAACCAAGCTTGGAGAGCACCAAGGACCCCACGAGACTAGAGGCAAGAAGAGACTGAAGTGGGCGTGAGAGGCTCTCTTGCAAAGTGGGAAGGGAAGGGGGGCGGGGGGGAGGGAATGGCACGGAGGTCTCAGGGCCAAACACGCTAAAACTGTCCGTTCACCAACCAACTAATTATGATCTAATTCAGGATTTCCCAGCCTCAGCAACTTTAAAATGCGTGAACTCCAATCCCAGTTTCCCCCTGGCCAATGGAATGCTGGCAGTTGGAGCCCATATATCCTGGATCTCTAAATAATGACCAGAAAACCTGAGCTGATAAGTGTGTACTGTAAAGACTACAGTCACAAAGACATTTATTTATTTTTATTTTAGTCCTACAATTTTGCCCTGAGAACTTTTGTACATCACCGTGCAACAAACCCTGGAACAGAGGTAGCCCCAGGGAGGTCCTGAGGGGGCTCCCTGGCCCCCCCTTTCCAGGAACTTTACTCCCGAGGAATCAGACTTTCTCTATTGGGTCCAATGCAGCTACGAATCTGATGTCTCTTAAACCTGGCTCACAATGCAGATCGGATTGGATTAATCATTGATATTCTTTTCTGATATCTGTGCAGAAAAGAGTCCCTTTGTGCTGGGGAATGACAATTGCAATATGAAATGCAACCTTTTTAAAAACAAAAGTAAAGATTTATTTTCCAAAACCCCGTGTCCTGGAGTGGGCCAGCCAGCCATCTTAAGTGTGCCCCCACCCTGCTGCCTTCCCCACCTAAAATTGGCACCATCACCCTAGCAGGAGGGGTTGGTGGGCTCTCTCCAAGAATTGGGGGCAATTGGGGGCTGCCCCACCCAGCTGGGCTTTGAGAGATCTTTTCAGGAGGCAGGGGGTGAGATGGGAGGCAGGGAAGGAGGCTCACACAGGGGGCAGAAGCAGCGGAAGGTGTCCTGAGACAGGTACCAGCAGGCAAGGGAGGCCAACAGACCCGGTGCCCCAAATTCGCAGCTGGAACTCTCCATGGCAGACACAGTGCTGTGCTGGAGCCCTTTGTGTGCCTTGACCAAGATACCCTGGGCAGATAGCAAGGAAAACCAGCCGGTGGTGGCACCCCTTCAGCAAGTTCGGCTCCCACTGGTCCTAAAACACAAAACCTTTTGTATGTCGGAAGGCTTCAATTCTGGAGCTTTGGAGGCAGAATTGGGCTCCTACATTTCTGCATCTTCCCTGTGAACAGCCACACTCCTCCTGGCCCTGGTGCTTCACTTCAACATGCGTGAGGTGGCAAGAGCCACAGGGCTGTTGCCAGGAACCAGTAGTGGCCAATGGTCTCCCCGTCTGCAGAAATGGACCCCGAACACGGACAAAATGGAACTAGCGAGTCCTCTTCCTGTGGCCTTCATGCTGCCAGACTGCAGAAGGGGCTCTTTGAGATAGGGAAAGGCCATTCCGAGGGCACGTCCGGATCTATGCAGAATCCGGCCCTTCACCTCTGAAAGAAGCCAACGGTCTCAGGGGGCAGAGCAGCCAATTTGTAAAACATTTGCATGATAAAAATGGGGGCCTCTGAGAGGCTATTGACTCAGCCCAGCAGCTGCTTCCAACCGTCCCTCCACGGAAGGCCCTAAAAGTATTTCCTTCCAGGGGTCCCAGGAGCCAAGACTCTCGCAGCGCCATTGTTCTTTGCCCCCAATCTCAGCTGCAGTTGCATTGCCTTTGCCTTTCCTTTCAGGCAGGTCACAGGGCCATGCTGATGTTGGGGGAGGGCAGGTCATCTACCACCTCCCATACCATCCAGGAGCTCAAAGCTTCCCCACCAAACTTTAGCTCCCAACTTTCAGCATCCGGAGACTGCAGGAAAGGGGCGGGGCTGCAGACTCTGCAGGACTGATCCTCAGGGCCCCCTACGCCCCCCCCCCCCAGTTGTTACCAATAGCCCCCCTCAGCAGCATTGCAGCCTCAGCCTGGCCCTTGCTCCCCACGGGGCATCTGCCTTCCTGGCCTGGGCAGGAGGATCCATTCGCACTGGGCAGCTACCCCACCCCCCCAGCCTTCCTGCTCTGGGTCCCAATCCTGAACTTCTCTTCCCTGTTTAAAGAGCTCTTCTGTCTGCAGACTGCAGAATAACAGAGTCGGAAGGGCCACCGGAGGCCTTCTGGTCCAACTTTCTGCTCAAGCAGGACACACTAGACCAGCAATGGCGAACCTTTTTTGGCTCGCGTGCCATAAGTGGGCGGAGCGCAGGGGGGTCGTGTGCAGGCGTGCCGCACCCATAATGCAATGCACGACACCCCCCCAGTGCGCATGCGCGCACTACAGGCACGACACCCCATTTTTTGCATGCTTTTTTCACCCTCCCCGGGCTCCAGAGGCTTTATAGGAGCATGGGGAGGGCAAAAACAGACTCTGGAAGCCCCTCGGAGGCTTGAGGGACCTTCAGGAGGCTTCCCTGAAGCCTCCGGAGCAGTCAAAATGAACCTCTGAGCAAACCGGAAGTCCATTCCCGAACTTCCGGTTTGCCCGTAGGGCTGGTTTTTTGCGCTCCGGAAGCTTCAGGGAAGCTCATGAAGCTTCCAGAGGGCCTCCAGGGAGGGTGGGGGGCTGGGGAGACTCTTTTCGCCCTCCCCAGGCTCCTATAAAGCCTCTGGAGCCTGGGGAAGGCGAAAAATGGCTTTAAAAGGGGTGAACTCAGCTAGCCAGCGGGCGCGTGCCATAGGTTCGCCATCACTGCACTGTACCATTCTGGACAAGTGGCTGCCCAGTCCCACTGGTTGATTGTTCTCCCTGTCAGGAAATTCCTCCTTAGTTCTTCCACGGCCCTAAGAAATCATTGCCAGCTCACCCCCCTCACCCCAATCCATGGGGAACGCTGGGCCGATGGCGGCTGCCAACTCTGCTGCCAAGGAAAGGCAGATGAGGCAGGGGAAGCAGGCACAGGCTCCACAGACAAGGCCCCCACCTCCCACCCTGCCCCAATCTCGGGCCTGAACCAGCCCCTGGGACAGCTCCACTCTGCCATTCGGGCTTCCAGGGCTGCTTCTGCTGCGATTGAAGCTGGATCCATAATAATAATAATAATAATAATATTTAATGCTTCTAGACCACCCCCTCTCCCGCAAGGGACTCGGGGCGGTGTACAGTTCATACAAAATATAACAGGATACAATAAAATTAAATTAAATATGTACAGTTGACAATTGACATGGAGGAGGTTAAAATGTAGTTAAAAGAACTGTACAAAGCAGATATAAAATAAATTCAAACCCCTAAAAACAAATACAGTAAATTAAAAAGCCCCTAAAATAACCAGATATAATACATTTGCCAGGAGGGACAGTTGAATTATGCCAGGCCTGCTAATCGGAACAGGTGGGTCTTCAGTTTTTGCCGGAAGGAGCGGAGGTCAGAAGTGGTTCTAATGTCGGGGGGGGAGGTCATTCCAGAGGGTTGGGCCCATCACAGAGAAGGCCCTACTCCTCGGTGTCGCCCGCTGGCATTGCCTAGTGGACGGCACCAGGAGAAGTCCCTCCCTGTGTGAGCGTATTGGCCGCAGGGATGTATGTGGGAGGATGCGATCCCGCAAGTAACTAGGTCCCGTGCCATGGAGCGCTTTAAAGATGGTAATCAGCACCTTGAAACGCACCCGGAAAACCACAGGCAGCCAGTGCAGCTCACGCAGGAGAGGTGTTACGTGGGAGTACCTCGTACTCCCCATCACAGCCCGCGCGGCTGCGTTCTGAACTAACTGCAGTCTCCGGGCGCGTCCCAAGGGCAGCCCCATGTAGAGAGCGTTGCAGTAATCCAGGCAGGACGTCACCAGCGCATGAGTAACCATGTCTCCGTTGCAGGGAGGGCAACCGGGCAAGAGACTGCAGGACCCAGTTCACAGGATGGGCCCTACCAAGGCTGGCAGGTGGGCTTCATCCGCTCGTGTGAAGAGTGCCAGCCTCCTTTAGCCTCCTTGTTTGAGGAGAGCAACTCGTGTGAACGCAGCAGTTCCTGGCCGAGGGAGGCCTGGGAGTTGGGCCCCAGGACGAAAACCCCACCTGCAGAGTCAGAAGAGGGACTGAACTCCAGACTGGGTTGAAGGCAGCCCCGGAGCAGCTGGCACTACCGAATGCGGGGGGGGGGGGAGGCATGGTGGGCGGAAGAAAGGCCTGGAAGAGTTCATGGAGAGGTGTGGCAACCAGAGTGGCTCAGAGACCCTGCTTGGTCACCCTGCCTTGCTCCAAGGGGGCCCTCAGCGCAGGCTCCAGGGAAGGACGTTCTTGGCACATACAGATGTGGAAGGAGCCTCGGTAGTCCTTGTGGCACCAATCTTGAAATTCTGAATCCTTTCCTGGTCACAGTGCCCCTCCCGACAGGCTGGCCCACCCGCCCGCAGGGAACCGGCCTTCGCTCCAGCCACTGAGGGAGACAGCCATGTTCACCCCACGTTCTCCTCCTCCTCCTCCTCCTCCTCCTCCTCCTCCTCCTCTCTCGGGGTTGACCCTGAACAGCCTTTCTCAGCTCTTCCCTTTTCCTCCCAGGTGGCCAGGAAGCCTTGGCAAGCCTTGAACACCGGCTGGACGCGGGAAGGAGGAAACCAAGATATCACCCAAGTTGGCCCAACTTCTTTGTGGATCTCAAGGACGAGGCCAAACAGGGGCTGAGCAATAGCAGGTGCTTTGTACATTAGATCCGTTTGGTCATAAAGGAACCAGCTCAAAATTTCTGTTGCTAAGTGAGACATTTGTCAACTGAATTTTGCCCCATTTGTCGACCTTTCTTGTCACAGCTGCTAAGTGAATCTGGCTTCCCTATTGCCTTTGCTTGTCCAAAGGTCGCGAAAGGGGATCAGGTGTCCCCGGGACACGGCCACCCATAAATACGGGTCAATTGCTAAGTGTGTACATTTTGATCACGTGACCATGAGGAGGCTGCAATGGTCGTAAGTGTGAAAACTGGTCACAAGTCACTTTTTGCAGTGGTGTTGTAACTTTGAACGGTCACTAAAGAAAGTTGTATGTCGAGGACCATCTGCGTATCACTTGTTCATGCTGCCTTTGGGGAAACTGGGACTCTGGGTTAGCTGGTTGTGCGAAGGTTGTTTGCGGGCCCAGTTTGCCTGTAAGACTTCTCTTTCAAGGGAAAAGGCGGGAAGGGAAGGCTGCCCCAAAGACGTGGGAGCAAGAGGGGCTTGGAGCCCTTGGAGAAAAGGCCAGAAAGGCGGAGGGGATTCTGGGAGGTGAAGTCCAAGCATCTTGAGGTTGCCAAGGTTGAAAAAGATTCTGATCTCATGAATAAAGTCATCACCTGGGTTTGGGGAAATTATCTGAACATCTGACTCACCGCTTCTTCCATTTTGTGATTATGGAGACTACCTCATCCACTCGCTCAGGAGCTACAAATGCCAGGGGGTGGATGCTGGTTCGAGTCCAGCCCCTCAACCTCTGGAAAAGAGCCCAGGGTGCCCTCCTGTTCAGTGGCCATCAGTCCTCCCTGTGCTGGAACAGCCTCCGCAGCCCCTTAATGGTACGACAATCGCACTCTGCAGCTGCTCAGAAGCAGCCTGTGCATCTGGGGAATAGGAGGCAAGAGTGGGGGGGGGGGTTTCCCAGGAGCAAAATTAGGCCTTCATCGCAGGCTGTGAGGGGATCTAAAACCCATCCGGAATGAAAGGGCATCCAGGAGCCTAAGAGCTTCGGCTAAGCCACCCAGTTTCCTTGGAATTGGCCTGCCAGGCAGACAATCCTCTGGTGACTCCCATTTAATTTCATTATTCCATGAGAAAACTGTATATGAACCGCATTGTCACCTTCAGGCCTGGACTATTAAGGGGGGGGGGGGCTGACAAAGAATCTTTTGTGCTAATTTGCAGCCCTGCAGGACAATTGGCAGACCTGTCCCCCCCCCCCACCATCTCCATCTCTATTATCTCCATTTGTCTCCATCTCTCCATCAACTCCATCTCCATCATCTTCATCTCTTCCATCTCATCTTCCTTTCTGTCCCCATGCCCCTCCATCTCAATCTTCTCTATCGTAATAACTCTCCGTCTCCATTTCCATAATCTCCATCCATCTTTATCTCCATCTTCTCCGTCATCTTCATCTCCACCCTCTCATCTTCATCTCTGTCCCCAACCTCATCTTCACCTCCGTCATATCCCCCACCCCAGCCAGGAAGGCAGCTGCTGCACAGAGGATTCTCCCCATCAGGTGAGGCCCCTCAACTCCAGCCTGCTGTACAGAAGGTACTGTGGATGCATCTGTGGTTCCATGGTGGTTTGTTCTCCTGCCAGGTTAAAGCTTTAGTGGCTATTGGGAAGCCCCTCCCATATGCAGGTGAAGGCCCCACAACGGGCCTCACCTGAGAGCAGACCCTGCCATCAAAGAGGCACCATGCCTGTCCTCGGTGGGATCTCCTCTGGGTTCAACACAAGGGGATCCAGACAGTCCAGGGAGAGCCAGAAGGAGCTTTTGGAAATGCAAGTGCCAGCTGCCCTTCCGTCACCATCTGAAGGCCACTCTGCAGCACCCATCATCCCCAGCCCCAGCCCGAAGAGAAGGGTGTGAAGGGAGGGTTGCCACACTCATTATTCCCCCCTGGAGACCCAGCCAAGGGGGTTCCCAGCCAGGCGGCTCCTGCAGCCACTCATCAAAAGGCATTGTGGGCCTTCTTTTCTTCCTCAACACATTTTGTTTCCCAAAAAGAAGGAAGGTGGGAGAATTGCAAGGAAAGATTATGCAAAGTCCCAGAAAGTAGGGGGGGGGATTTCCACCCAAGAAAGCCCCCCAAGGCTGGGCCTGTTCCTGTTCCCAGGAGCATTGCCAGTTGCCCCTTCATAGCAGCCACTGACCAGATGCAGCTGGGTTCACACAACACGCTCGGCCCCGAATGCAGGTTAACAAAAGGCCATGTGACAGGCTCAGCCCAAAGAGTTTGGGGGCTCCATGTTTTATTCATTGAATTGGCTGGCAGGTATCTGCCCCTCTTTTCCTCCGTGACCCCCAAGGGGTACACCCAGCCCTCCCACCTCCCATATTTGGCCCACAGCAGCAGAGGAAGTGTGGGGCTTCGATTTGCCCAGGGAGGCTCCCGAGGATCTGAACCTGGATCCCCAGGGACCAGCGCAAAATCCTCATCACCACGCCGTATCCTGAAGTCAGCCATTGGCTCAGGCAGGAAACCAAGGTTGAAACGTTGCCTGTCTCCATTGGCTGCTATTTTTCCCTTTTTCCCTTCTTCTTCTTCTTCTGGTAGGGAATTTCCTGCTCTGTTGGCGAGCCGTTGGGATGGAGCAAAGTAGAAGAAAGATTAATAATTAAATAATAATGGAAGAAATGGAGAGCTGGGCAGATGCTGGCACTTCGCACACACAGCTATCCTGCAGCTGAAGAGCCTGGATCGTTCCCCTCCACCCTAAATGGCTTTGCAGAGGCACAGGGTGCAAACCAGCCATTCTCAGGCTACCTTCCCTGTCAACCGGATCCACTCTTCCACACCTCTCCACATAAATCCAGTTGCATGAGAAAATGACAGGTGTTTCCCACTTTTTGGAAGCTGGGCTCAGTTTTTGGCTGTTGGGGTTGGAGGCCCTCCGTTTTGTTCCTCCAGCCCAGGGGGGGGGGGTGTCAGGAGAGAATGCCCGCTCACAAGCCTTCTGGGAGTCTTCAATGGGCTCTTTAATGGGCACAGGCAGCTGACCTCTCTCATAGCCCACCTTGTCACCGTCTTTGCCTTGCTGGTGGAGGAAAGAACTGGCCCCCGAGAAGAAGGCGGTCAGATTTAAACTGGGGCTGCCTTCACAAAAGCCTGCTTGTAAGCAAGCGCAAAGCTTCTGCCTTTATTGCTTCCTAGGTTTTCTTGCACTCAAGTTAAGTCTCATCCCCACCCCTCCCTCCCTCCCTCCCTCCCCCTTCTCTGGATCCCTTCAACATCTGGAGAAAGCCAACTGGGACACAGGACTTGGTTCCCCAGGAGGGACCCCCATGAATCACACCGGAGTGGGGGCGAGGCACATGTAGTTACAGCCACGTATGGAAAAAGGGCAAGCAGAACCGAATGTCACTTATCTCACTGGCTTAGACCACAAGACGTTTGCAAAGCTGAGACTCTCAGCAGATCCTTTTATGTGTTTGCAAAGGCCACGAAGGAGGACCGTTTTCTGCCATTCCCCAAAACTCAAGGCAGGTAAATGAAGTGGGGCCCAAACGGAAGCCAGGCTGCCTGCCTGCCTTCCAGAGGAGGCCCTTCCCCCAAAGCCCCACCGGCAGGCCCCTTGGGGAACAATGGGGCAGAGAAGCCTCTTTGTTGCCTGGAGGCAGCGGGAGGCCCTTTCAGAAGCAGCCAAGGAGATGCTAGGCCTTGTCAGGGCTTCTCTGCTTTGGGGGTCATGCAAAACAGCCCCCCTCATTCCAGGGAAAATGAAAAAAGCAAAGAAGCAGCGATGAGGACGCAGTCGCACTAAGAAGGCAGCCCAGACGTATTTATGTGAGTTGCAAACGGTGGGAGGGATTTCTGTGTGCCCCCCCCACAAAGAATCTATTCTTTCCTGCCAGCCCCACTGTCTGACATGTGGGTCAAAAAGAGCCCCTTTGGGTCAGCAGGTGACCCTGCCTGCGGAAAAGAAGGCTCTTTTGTAGTCAGGCATACAATCCCATTTGGGAGGGGGCTTAAAAGGCCACTTCCTTTTGAAAATGCCGAGAAAGTAAGACAAGCAGAGACCCTTCCAGCCCCTCGCAAGGACCCAGCCTAATTAAACAAAGAGCCGCCGTGTGGCTTCCGCTGCAATGCACCTTCCCAGGGCTTTGCCTGCACCACTGCCGTGGCGGTGGAGGGCTTGGGCAGAGGGGGATTTGGGTTGGTGGGCCAGTCTGGACAGCAGGGAAAACAAGGGGAGGGGGAGGAGGCACCCGAGTGCGCGTGCACACAAGCACACACACACACACACACACACAAACACACACCCCCCTCCCACAGAGCAGAATGTCATGGGATCTTCTCTGTACCTTTTCTTCCTTTCTTTCTCAGAGCTTGTGGATGAACTCTGAGTGATTTTAGGGCACAGGGAGATCTTTTTAACCCCCCTTCCCCTTCCTGAAGGATTTATAACCAGATTTGTCGGGAGGCCTGAGAAAGGTGCTCCTGAGAGGGGACGGGAAGGGTCCTCTCTGCTGCAGGAGCACAGCTGGTGGGCCTCAAATCCTCCCTACCCACCGATACTTCCATTGTTCTAACCGGGGCTTCTGGGTTCCAAAGTCAGACCTTTCCAACTTCACCCAAGTTCCGTTTCCACCACAGCAAGACCCCCATCCTGAACCCCAGTTTCCCCCTTCTGCCCGGAGCCCCAGCAAAGACCCTCCCCCCCTTTCTTCCTGGCGCCTATCAATATGGAGCTGCATTCTCTTTCCAAGCCCTTCCTAGCCTCGCAGGGTGGGGGGGGGGGACCATCTTTCTTTTCCACAGCCATTGCCTCCCCCCCCCCGCCTCTTCAAAGAACGGGACCTCAGCAGCGGTGGCATTCTTTCCGGGAGGGTGGGGCACCCCGAGTCCCCCTTCCCCGCCTCAGGTTGCTCTACGTCGGATGACAAAGCCGAGCTTGAAGACCCTGGGATGGAGGCAGCCTCGGCAGCCCCTCAGCCGCCGCCAGAACGCAGCGCCGGGGACGGGGGAAGGCCGAGGCGGGCAGTCCGGAGGCTCCGAGGTCCCCCTGCCCAAGTTCCACTCCCTTCGGCTGCTCCCGAAGCCTCCGCCGGGTCCAGCGCTCGCCTCCTTCCCGGCTCCCCCCCACTCTTCAGCCGCCGCCGCCGCGAGAGAGTCGGAGAACCACACCCCCTTTCGCTCCCAGAAAGGCTCCCAACAAAAGAAGGGATTTTCTCAGCCTCCCCCCCGGCTCCCCAGCAGCCGCCCATTGACAAGCGCCGCGCATTCTCACGGCTCCGAACGGAGGTTCACGGGAACAAAGGGGGGGGGGAGGGGGCTGCACACAATTAAAAGTAAGCGGCGTGTTTCTGGGCAGGCTGAGCGCCGAAGCCGCGCATCCCCCCCCCTTCCCTCCCGCCAAGCTCGGCGCCCGCCGTGGCTGGGCAGCCGCTTCCGGAGCCGCATCTGGGCACCGCCAGGCAGACAAAGAGAGCGCAACTTTCCGGCATCTCCAGCGGCAGGAGAGGGACCCCCGCCTAACCCTCCGCGCCTCCGCGCCCGGCCGGGAAGAGGGGCCCCCGCGGGCCTCGCTCCGAAGGGCCCCAGCGCCGCCCCCCTGCAGTGCCCGTCCGTCACCTGCGCCGAGGGCCCGAGCGGGGGCGCCGGGGGCCGCTGAACTTGGGAGGAAGCCTTCCCTGGCCGCCACCGCCCCGGCACTAACCCAGGGAGCCCCAAAGCGCATCCGACCAAGCAGGGGGGGGGGGCGCCGGGAGGGTCGGACAAGGGGCCGGGCCGGCTTGGAGGACGAAAGGGCCGGGCGGGCGGGAGCGCCCAGAATACAAGTGCAGCTGCCGCCGCCGGCCGGCCGGAGCACAAAGGCAGGAGGCGGGAGCTCGGCGGAGGGGAGCGGGCGCCGCGGGACCGGGCGGGCGGCGTAGGCGCGAGCGCGGCGGCCGAGGGGGAGTGGTCCTCGGCCGAGGCAGCGCCGGGAAGGGGAGCGGGCGGGCAGGCGGGCGGGCGAGCGGGCGCGGGGCGGCGGAGACAATGGCCCTGGCGGGGGCGCCCCCTCCCTCCCTCCCCCCCGGCGCCCCGGCTCACCTTGCCTGCCCACGATCTCGGCCACGTGCTCGGAGCTGGGCACCGGGACGCACTCGGTGGTGTTGGAGCTGCTCTTCAGCCGCAGGTCGGCTTCCTTGTAGAGCACGCAGAGCTTGCCGGCCTCGGGGACTCCGGGCGGCGGCGGCGGAGGCGGCGGGGGCGGCGGCGGGATGGCGGCCCCCGAGGAGCCTTTGGGGGCGGCGGGCGGCGGGGGCTGCTGCGGCTGCTGGGCCGAGGCCGGCGGCGGTGGGGGCGGCGGTGGGGGCGCGGGCTGCTGGGGCGGCGGCGGCGGCGGGGGCTGCGCCTGCTGGCCGCCGCTGCTGTCGTCCACCGCCCCGCCGCCCCCCAAGGCCGAGGCGGCGGCGGCGGAGGGCGCGGTGGCCGCGGCGGCCGAAGGCTCCCCCAAGCCCAGCAGGCAGAGCTGGTCGAGGGCCAGCTGCAGCGCCCGCTCGTCCTCCAGCAGCGCCCTGTCCTTGCTGCTCCCCGGGAAGCAGCCCAGGTCCCCGAAGCCCCCGTTCCTTTCCATTATCCCTGACACGACCAGGCTAGGCATGGCTAACAAAGGCTGGGGAGAGAGGGGGGTGGGGGGGCGCGGCGGCGGGATGGCGATGATGGGGCTGCTCCTGCTTTCGCTGGGGCGGCTGCTGCTGCTGCCGCCGCCGCTGCTGCTGGTGGGCTGGGAGGGGAGGAGGCTGGGCGGTGGGGGAGGAGGAGGAGGGGAACAAAGAGCCTGCGAGGAGGGAGGGGGAGGCACAAAGAGGGGGAGAGCCGGAGACCCCCGCCCACCTCCCTTCTTTCCCTGCTGGACGAGCCCCAGCTGCCCGCTCCTTTCGCCTCTGGCGGCGCGGCTCGGCTCGCCTCCTCGCCCGGTGCTGCCTGCGCTGAAACCTGATCTTCCTGCCCGACGTGGATCCAGCCGCACAAAGCTGTCCCGCGCGTCCGCCCGCTTTCTTTTTCTTTCTTTCTTTTTCTTTCTTTGTCTCTCTCTCTCTCTCGTTCTCTCTCCCTCTGTCTCCTTCCTTCCTTCCTTCCTTCGCCTTCTTTCTTTTCTTCCTTCTTCCCTTCTTCCCTTTCCTGCTTTCTGCTCTCGCTGCTCTCCCAGATCCCGCCTGGCAGCGAAGGGGGTGTGGAGATGGAGACCGGGAGAGAGGCGAGCGGGAGCGCGCAGCAGAAGCGCGGAGGGGCGGGGAGACCCGGCAGAACCGAGGAGCGCCTGAGTCCGCCCGCCTTGGACCGCCACCAGCCAGCCAGCCAGCCAGCCGCCGAGGCCCGCCGAGCCGGAGTCCGGTGCGCGGGAGGGCTCCGGCCGCGTGAGGGGCGGGCGGGCGATGCCGGAGCTTCTTTTGTTTCCAATTCCCTGGCCGCTGCCCGAAGCCGCCGCTGGCGGAGAGGCCCGGAGGCTGATGGGGGATGTAGTTTCCCGGGCGGCTCACACACCCCCTTTTCGCTCTCCGGGCGCGAGCGGCGGCGGCGGCGGCGGCGGGCGGGGCGGGTGGGCAGCGCTGCGGAAGGCGGCCAGGGGCAGGCGGGGCTGCGAGCCTCTCTCCGGCAGCGGCCCCTGCCCCCCTCCCTCCGAGACCCCCCGGGCGTGCGGGGCAGTGCGGGGCCGTTGCAGCCAGCCGCGTCCCGGGCGTGGCGGTGCCCTGCTTGGCTCGGGGCTCACACGCTTCGCCGAGAAATCCCGGGAAGGCTTCGGCTGCTCCGGCCTGGAAGGCGGTGGACGGGAGCGGAGCCTCGGGGCGGGTTGCTGGGGGAGGAAAAGCCGCCGGAGCGGGGAGGGCGGGGGCTCCTGGCCTGGCTGGGGTTTCTTGGCATCCAGAGCCCCGGGGGAAGAGAAGGCTGGCCCCTGCGGTGGCCCCGTGGCGCTTGGGCTCTGCCCAACAGGGGTCGGCAGCCTCTCCGGGCCGGGAGTCCAGGGCCCTGAACAGGGCGACCCTACTTTGCCCCCTGGAGGGTCCCTAAGGCTGACCTGACCCCAGAGGGCCCTTGGTGGAAGCAACCCTGTTTAACTTACTAACAGGGCAATTTGGAAACAATGTGGAGGCCTCTGATAAACTTGTCTAGTTGTTAATGAAGGCGTGGAGCGAATATTCTTGGACCAGAAGCCAATTGCTAAGTAAAACTGACCCGGCAGTTATTTTGAGTGGTCTGGGACTTTGCCCTGAAATCTCTCCTTCTGTTCAACCACCACCACTTAAGGGCAGTCCCTGCTCCGTCAGGTTTCGGTGGTTGCCCTTCGTGACCATTTGTTATTCTGAGTCAAAAGCTCAGCCATTCAGGACCCAGAATGCTAATTTTATCCCATGTCTACAGGACAACACCGTTAAAGATCTGACTCAGATAGGTAGATCCACTCAGCATCAGGAGCTCCTCCACCTGATCATCTGTCACTCTCGTGTGGGTGTGGGTGTGTCTGTGTGTGAGAGAGAGAGAGACGGGAGGGGGGGCATCATTTACTAGCAATGCCCATGACATTCGTCTTAGGAAAGAGAGGCCCATCGTGGGTTCAGCAGCAGAGAAAGAAAGCGGAAAGATCAGAGACTTTTATCTAGCAGCCTTTGCTTTGTGAATGGAGAGCATTCATAAAGTGATTAGCACCGTTCTGCCTTGCCACTCTCTGCCACCCTCATTCCTGCCACCAGGCAGACCTTTCCTTGTCACTTGGGGTACGAACGGGGCAGTGGCCCACCAAAGGCTGCAATAAGACTTTGGGAGGGTTTCAGGTGCCACAAAGTCTCTGTTCTACGTAGTTCAGCTGCCCAGCGTCACCTGTGCAGGAGTTGGGGAGGGGTGTATATTTGTTTAATGAATAAATAATCAATCCTGGGTTGGATTGTTGCGTAGTCTGACCCATGTCTGACCCATGGCCTGTCATAAACCCCGTGGATCAGCAAAGGGGCCAGGAGGCTGCTTTGGATTCTGGACGGAGTGGTGAGGGTGCACCATGATGCCATCAATGTCTGTGGGAGGCCCTTTGCCCCCTCCCAGGCCCTCCAGTTGACTAAAATCTGCCTCCCCCCCACCAACTTCTCCCTGTGGCCTTGTGACTTGAAACTGGATTGCCCCCGGCTGGTCCTGTCATCTGAGGGTCCCCGGCCCCAACTTAGCATTGTAGAAATGAACCCAGGGACTACAGAGAGAAAGAGAGAGAGAGAGAGAGATCCACACCTGGGGTTTTCTTGAGTCTGATGGGGATCAGCATTAGCTTCATGTAGGACTTTCTCTACTTCGTTTGTTTCAACTGCTGTTTTTGTTTAATGTGACAGAAGTGACTAAGCTTGTGAAAAAGGAGTTCACCTACTTGTGAAATATCCATGAAATAAAATGTAGTTTTAGCCCAGGCACCCCTCTCCGTTTGTGTGGGGATTCCCTTGGATCACCTCTCCTTCATTGGGGATATGGGCCTTCCTGCTGTCCTCTGGATCTCCCAGTCCAGATTCATGATTTTTCTAAGGATCCTCCCCTTCTTGCTCCCACTGCGATTCTGAAGCTCCAATACTCTGGCCCAGCACCCACTGCCAGTCCAAGGCTGGAGCCCCCTTGCTGTCTTCTGGCTGGGAAGGACCCTCCTCTACCTGGGGCCTGGGAATTGGGAGCAGAGATGGTTTCACTCTAAGCCATCTTCCAGCAACTGGTGTCCTCCAGGAATGGTGGGCCTGAAATCCCAGACCAATCAGGTTGGAAAAGCGTTCTTTAGGGTAACCCTGACTTAACCATGGTAGTTTAGTCTCCAAAGGAATTGATCAATTCTTCCAAAAAGAAAGAAGAGGGTCAGACATGGACACAAGCAGCAGAGTTTCTCAACCTCAACAGCCTCACGTGGAGTCCAGCTCCCAGAATTCCCCAGCCAGCATGCTTTATAGGCAGAGACTCCAACTCCCATGCTGGCTGAGGAATTCTAGGCCTTGAGGTCCAAACAGCTTAAAGTTGTTGAGAAGCACTGGCTGAAGACGTCAGACAAGGTCAACTCCAACCTGTCACCAGCCTCTCCAAGACTCTGCCCTGGTGATGGCAGAGCTTCAAAGTTGCCATGCCTTTCGACAACTCTGTGATTTGATTTAACAAAGGGAGACTCTTTCATGCTCTGCCTTCTGCCCACAAGAAGAAGGAAGAGGCGGTTGCCCCCTGGAAAGAAAGCTAGTCCCCCTCCCCTTCATTCCTAGCCGAGACCCTTCCCTCCACTCAGCTCTGACCAAGTCTGATCACTGTTCCATGGCAGCCCAGTTCTCAGCAGCAAAGGCGCAGAGGTGAGCAAAACAGACCTGGGCAGACACGGCCGGCTCTCTGTGCCAGGGAGGGACCCCAGGTGCTGCTCTGGGCTGGAAGTGCTGAAGGCCACAAAGGCAGGGACCCCAGACTCTGGGCCCCTCCTCTTGCCCTTTTATCATCAGCAAGGGGGGCAGGACGGCAAGGGGAGAAGAAAGGAAGCTGTGCTGGACTGAGTCCTCTTCCCAAATCTTGGGGGGGGGGGGGGAGAGTGGTGAGGAATGCCTTTTCTTCTCTCTGAAATGGGGGGAGGGGTGAGTGAGAGCTGGGATGGCTTTTGTTCTTGGAAGGCTCCAGCCCCACTTTGAATCAAAACAGATGTCTCTCCCACCACCGCCATCCATTGCATGAGCTCATGGAAGGGAGGGGAGGGGAGGGGCAAGGGGATCAGGAGGGAGGGGCAGAGGGGAGGAGGAAGAGCCCTGGGGAGATGTTCAGGGGGCTGCAGGCTTCTTCCTCTGCAAGGGGCGGGGGGGGGGGGAAGGAAAGGCAGGGGGGAAGCCAGGCGCAGCCCTGGGACTCCTCTCTCTGCCCCCTGCCCAGTAAGTCTCTTATGTCGCCCTCGCAAGGATTTCCTGGCCATCCGGGAGGGCTGGGCAGGGCCACAGCAGGTCCTGGAGACCTACCAAGAACTTGGGGGGGGGGGGGTAGGAGAAAAATGCTCCCCACCCCAGCACCCTTAGCACCAGCCGTCCATGAAGCCAGCCATCTCCCCTGCCATCCTAAAGGTGGGTTCTGCCCTGGCACTTTGGCTGGAACAATGTGGAACTTCTGGCAGTTGGTTGTGATTTCCCACCTCTCTGGAAACAATTTCTCTCGCATTCGCACAGGCCTTTCGGCTACCACATAGTTGGCTGTTCACAAGACCGTTCAAATGCGCAACGGTTTAGGAGTGGCTTGGAGAGCAACGGGGGGGGGGGGGGCTTCCTGAACCAATGAGTTTCTAATTTGAGCCCAGGGTTAGTAGAGACCCTGGGTGTTAATTTGAGAATTGCGGTCAACTGGCACAGGATGAAGGGAAAGAAAGTAAAGGCAGAGACTTAAAATAAGGCCGTCCACATTCATGCCTGACCTTGCGAAAGAGGGAGGGAGGGAGGGTATTTCAGGGGCTACTTAGAAGTGGACAAGGGAAGAAGTTGACCTTGCACTCTTAACTGGGAAGAAAGAAAGAAAGAAAGAAAGAAAGAAAGAAAGAAAGAAAGAAAGAAAGAAAGAAAGAAAGAAAGAAAGAAAGAAAGAAAGAAAGAAAGACAGAGAAAGAAATGTCTCAAAGGGAGGGGGAATTGCCTGTCACACTTAACGACCGTGGCAGCCTTGCCCCATTGTCCATATACTTGGCAACTGATTCATACTTATGATGGTCACAGTGTCCTGAGATCTTGTGACCCCAGATTTTGCAACCTCCTGACAAGCAAAGTCAATTGGAAACCTGATCCACTTAACAACCACATTACTCCTTTAACAACTGTGGCAAGAAAGGTTGTAAAATGGGACATAATTCACTTAACTGTCTCGCTTAACAACGGAAATGTTGAGCTCAATAGTGGTCGTAACTCCTTAGAGTTGGCCACGTGCAGTCTCTGCTTCCAGCTGGGTTTTCAGAATCACCTTTGCCTGTTCCAATCCTCACCAATTGCCCTGCAGACTTGAACAAGTTTCTTTCCTTCCCTTCAGCTCCACAGATTTTGACAGGAATTCAGTTTTGACTTGAATTTGGCAAAGCCTCTGCTCTTGTGGCCACCGCCCACATGTTCTTGGTGGCCTCAGGCAAGCCCCCCCCCCTTTGAGAAATGGGGGGTGGGCAGAAGGTGGCTGAAATTCCAGACAGCCCAACACTGCCCCCCTCCCCCACCGGCTCTTCCCTTCCTTTTCCTGCTTGCACTGAAAAATCCCAACGTTATCATTGTGAACAACTGGGAACTGTGAGCCTTCAGGACTGGTCGCAAGGGCTGGGTGGGCCTGGGAAGTCGTGCCAGCACGTCCAGCCATGGGATCTCAGCTTTTCGCCATGACCCAGACAAGTCACCCCTCTGGCCTTCTTCACAGGACACCGATGAGGCCGGGGAGGATGGGGGAAGGGGGGGCGAGAGTCGTGGCTGTCTTTGAAAGGGGGGGGCTTCAGCTGCAGGGTGGTGGCCACCATCTCTCTGGCCCACTTCCTGCAGACACCCCAAGTTGGTGGGGAAAGGGTCTCGAGGCATTGCAAGCTGAACGGGTCGTGAATCTGCCCTTTGTCAATTCTACTTATGAAACGGGAAGACTCTCGTAGCTACGGTACTTACTAGCAGCTAAAGCCAGAGTTCAGCAACATTTTGAGACTAAAACAAAGAAAACGGCAATAATATAAAACAGACGATAAAATCGAAAGACAATAAGCAGCTAAGAAGGAAGCAAAAGGAACGCATCCCCTCAGCAGGGTCTATGATAACTCGCCACAGGACAAGAGACACATTAATATCGAAGAAATGGTGGGATAGAATCATTAAAGAAAGGATGCCAAAGGGGGAACAAATGAAATATGATAACAAAAATTAAAATATTTTTATAATTATTTAAAATAATGATGTTGCCATTGATGTGCCATTCTGCCTTCAGCAGGCAACACCCAAATAAGCTGGGATTCACACCAGACAAACACCAGGGGGGGGGGAAAAACAATGCCCTAATCAAGGAATTATCACGCAGAAAACATACCACCCACACTGGGCAGGATTAGTGTAGGACCTAACCCTAACCCTAACCCTAACCCTACACTGTAGGTAAACAGGGAGGAAAACCCACACCCAGGACCATGGATGATGTTACCTAGTTGGGTAATGAAATGTCTGCAACAACCAAGCTCAGAGAGCACCAAGGACCTCAGAGTGGGGAGTGACAGAGATTCTCTTCTAGTCCAAGGTCATGGCAAGGGAAGCCTTGGGTTGGTTTTCTAGTTCCGACTCAAGAGTAGTTCTCTATTCTTGCTGGAGCAGGTTGGGCCAAGCGTTGGGCCAAGCCTGCTGCAAATCGATCCAGGGTAGGTTTATGGACAAGGGTTGCCCTCCCCCTACTGGCTGCCCAAGGCTACTGTGCCACTTCCCATCGGACACCGAGTTCCCGGGTTCTCCGCCTGTGGGCAGCAGGGGAGTAGGGGTAGTCCTGGGCCAGAGAGCCAGCTTTGCCCCTTAGCTTGCTGCCCTGGGAAGGAGGGGAAGTGGATCCCTGGCACCAAATAGGACCCACTTCCCCAGGACCCAGAGCAAGGTGTGGCCTCCTCCCCTTCCCTCTGTCATCACGGAGCGTCTCTCTCCTCTGCCCCCTGCCAGTGGGAAGGCCACAGCTGTGTCCCTGCAGGACTGGCTGTAAAGCCACCATGCCAGGCTGCCTGGCCTGCTCCCCTGCTCAGCCAGGTCTGCTGGAGTGCCAAAGGAAGACCACCCACCTCTCACCTTCCCCAGAAGGCCCTGGAGCTGGGAGTAACGCTCAGCTGCAGCTGGCAGAGCATTGTGGGAAGTTTCAAACCCCAGCTCTCTAATTCTCTCATCCCAATGGAGCCAGGCAGGAAGACGAGTCCAGCAGGGATGCAGTGGCCAGGACTGGTCACCGGTGGTGCTTAGGGCAACAAAAAGAGCGGCATCAGGGGGGCATCAGGCTTGTGGTGTGTGCCCAGCAGGACTGGGCACAGGTGCAGAGGATTCAGGCACCAGGCCTGGCTTGTGGGACCCTCCTGGTGCCAGGGAGAACGCATGGGATGCTGAGGGGCCGGTGGGGGCCCAGGGGAGGGGGCCAGAGCCTCAGAAAGGGAAGGGGGAGGGGCTGGAGGCTAGAGAAGGGCTTTGGGGCTCATGTTTTTGCCATTAGAAGCAAATGAGCCGCTTCCTTCCTGACCTCATCTGAGGGTCTCAGGAGCCCTTTGCATACTCACAGACAGACGGTGCCCTCCTGGGAGTCTGGCGCAGAGACAGCTTATTAAGAGACCAACGCCAGGGCACCCCCGAGGGTTGCATGGTGCCAGGGGTGGAACCAGGTAGAGAAAACAAAGAGGAAACACCAGACAGGCTCCACGCGTGTTGAAAGAATAACGGGTAGAAGAACTCTGCTGATGCTGTAAAATCACCAGAACTGAAAAACGGGGTCTTGCTAGGAAGATGCCCAAAATTCTGCAGCCGTGAGCATTGTGAAATTGACTATCAAATAGATGGGAATTTTCTAATAGAAACAGTGAAAAGGGAGGGGGGAGGGAGGGAGGGCCAAAGGGTATCCAGAGTCCTCCTCTCCCACTCCAAAGGGATGGTGGGAAATGCTGAACGCATCCGAAGGAAGAAGCCATCTTTGGACCTGTGCATGCTTGCAAACAGAAGCCAGGTGAAAGCCGTCTCCTGGGCAGAGGCTGCCCTGTTTGATCTCCCAATCTTACATTTTGTCATTTTGGTCACTCTTCCTTCTGAAATGTCTGAGTGCAGAAGGTGCCTCACTACAGGGCCCCTTTGCATTGGGGGGCAGGCAGGGCTTTGGAGCCTTTCTCTCGACCTGACTTTGAACATGGCTGCTTTGAAGAGCCACCGGGGGGGGGGGAGGGAGGCACCTGAGCCTCCCGCATCAGGCACTTCCCTGACTTGTCCTGCAGCCCCTGCAGATCCTGAGCTGAATTGCCGGGTTTTGAAACTCGGCTCTCCCATGCGGCTCAATCTGGAAAGGAAACATCAACATATAAAGCAAAGCACCGTTTGCTGAAGCTGGGATTGGCAAATCAACTTCCAGTGGGGGATCGTGGCTGGTTTTGTTGTTGACCAAGCCTAGTTTGTGAGAGGTTGCTGCTGCTTCAGGTGTCGATGGAGAGCAAGGGGTCTACTTGAGTCACCCCCCCAAGCCACGCCCACCTCAGCTCCCTGAACGTGTGTGTGTGTGTGTGTGTGTGTGCGTGTGTGTGTGTGTGTGTGCTATATAACTTCATGTGACAGCAATGTGACACTCCGAGTTTGACACCCGTGATGTAGAGGTTTGTGTCTGATTTGTTGTCCAAGATGTTGAAGGCAGCTACAACAAATAGCTATCACAGATAGTCCTTGACTAAGAATTCATGCAGTGACTGATAAAAGTTACAACAGCACTGGAAAAAGTAACTTATGTCCATTTTTTTCACACTTATGACTGCTGCAGTATCCCCATGGTCACATGATCAAAATTCAGATGCTTGGCAACTGACTCATATTTATGACGGTTGCATTGTCCCGGGGTCATGTGATCGCCTTTTGCGATTTTCTAACAAGCAGAGTCAATGGGGAAGCCAGGTTCACTTAACAACCATGTTATTAACTTAACAACTCCGGTGATTCACTTAAGAACAGTGGTAAGAAAGGACGTTAATGGGGCAAAATTCACAACTAATGTTTCACTTAGCAACAGAGATTTTGGGTACAGTTGTGGTTGTAAGTTGAGGGATACCTGTAAAATGAAGGCTAAAACTTAAAAAGTATAAAACACAATCATCAGGAAAAAAAACCATCAGCAGCATAAACATGGCTTCAAACGTTTTGAAGAGGCTTGTTGACTGAGGAGCATTTTGCACCGAAACTTTTCTCTGGAGAGATTGTCTTCCCCAGCTTCTGAAAGGTAGTTAGTGGTAGCGTTCACGCAACCTCCTAGTTGATCTTTGTTTTGCTTAACCAAGGGAATAAACCACAGCTGACACAGCAGATAACCTATAAACCAAGATTTGCAGACTCTGTTGATGGAGCGGCACCAAACAAACCACCATCTTTGATTGTTGTATGAATACAGTCACTGATCAAATAAAATGGACTTTCCTTGAAAGGAGACCAAAGTCCAGAGTGACGTAAATAAATACAATGAAATAGTTACAACTAGTAGAATATATATTGGAATATAATATTCACAACATTTATTTACATGTATTAATTAATACAGTTATTTACACAGGTGATAAATGTAAAATACTAACAGGTATAAAATAAAAACAAAAACTATATATCACCCAGAGTTAACAGTTGAGATATATCAAATCAAGTAGTGTTTTAAAACAAAGGTAAACATGTCTTTGACCAATTCTACTTTGCTTTCATTGCAGCAACACGAAATTTAGCTACTGCACACAGATCCAGAGAAAGTTCATGTAAAATTTACCTGGACTCTCCAGGAATTCATTTGTTAGGGGTACAATGTAGACTCCCAAAATGCCTTTATGAAATTGACAATGTGGTAATGCACGTGAGACAATTTCAATCATCCACAGCAGGAGGGGGGGGTGACTTTCATTTTTCCAAGGGGCCACATGAGAACCTGGGATGGATGGGATGGGCTGCGCCAATAGGGCCGTGAAGGGGCAAAGGCAGGCATACACACACACGTGCATCAATTGCAAGAAAAGAACAGCTGCCTTCCAAATGGAAGCAATGCCATTGTAAGTCTTTGGGTGCTGAGGGGCAAAGAAAGCCTCTGCCACTCACACTAGGCCTGGGGGAGGGGTCTCACCCAAGCGGAGCACGGCTGGTCGCTTGGGAAATCCAGGTGGCCTCCAAGGTGTTCTCTCAAGGGATGTTGCCCTCCTTTGGAGCCCTAGAACTGGCCTCGGAGGGGCTTATTTCCTAAGCGGGATTGGCAGTGGGGTGGTGGTGAGGCTTTGTCTTCCCCCCATCCCTTGACTGTTGAGGTGGGGTCTGCTGGGCATAGGGCTCTGGAGAAGAGCGGGCAAATCCAGAGGGAGGGAGAGAGGGATGTACCCCAAAGAGGTCGTGCAGAGCTGGTGAGGAGGCCACCAAGTGGGACGTCCTGGTTGCTGGACACGGCTGGACACCTTTGGTGAATCTGATCCATTTGATCTGCTTGGCCTTTTGGGCCCAGCTGCTGGGAGGGCCACTGTGCTTGAGGCAGGCACTGGGTGGGAGGAGGCAGGGAACAAAGGCGGGGGGGGGAGCACACTTGCCCAGAAGAAAGCAGCCCCCCCTCATTTGACCTCCCGAGAAGGATCTGCCATTTGAGGCCAGGTAGGAGAGATTCCCCGGAGGGCCCCCCCGGTCTGCCTCTGTGTGAGCACAAGGGGGTCTCAGGTCTCCAACCTCTCCCAGGGCAGAAGGAAAGGAAGGAAGGAGGGGAAGGAGGGGCAGGGGGAAGAAAGAGGGAGGAGGCTCTGCCAGAGAGTTTGAGCGAGTGACCTGGAGGGAGGGGCGGACTGAGCCAGGGAGAAAGGAAAGTGGGTTGGGCCATTTGTCTCTTTGGGGGCACAGAGACCCTGCCCTGGGCATAAAATACCACCCCTCCGGGGGGCCCTGCTGAACCCCACCGAGCCGAACCTTCTGGAGAAATTGGCTAGATGGGGCAGAGGTTCCCCTCTTTCTTTCCTTTGGGGTTTTATTGGCAAAAATCTTAATCCCTGCAGTAGATCACAGGCGAGGCAGGGTCCCTGGGTGAATGGGTGGCCCACCTGCCTATCAACTTTGGGCTGGGCATCTTCAAAACTGTGATGCACCAGAGAAATCCAGGGTGAACAAACAGGCCACGGCTTAATGGGGCCCATTGAGTGAGCTAGAAAAACCTTCTCAGCTGCAGGGAAGCCACTGGGAATTCTGCATCGTTTGCAGGTTAGGACATTTATTTCACTGAAGTGCATTCCTTCTTAACAGATTCACAGAATACCATTGTTGGAGGGGACCACGGAGGTCTTCTAGTCCAACCCCCTGCAGGAGCAGGAGACCCCAGACCACTTCAGACAAATGGCCCTCCAGTCTCTTCTTAAAGGCCTCCAGTGATGGAGCATATACAACCACTGGAGAGAAGCCCTTCCATTGATCTGAATTGTTCTGCCTGTCCGGAAATTTCTCTTTAGTTCTGGGTTGGATGCCTCTTTGATAAGCTTCCATCTATTTCAGTTAAGATTCTTCTGATTTTATCCATCCATCTTAAGGGCTGAAAGTCCTTTGCCCCTTTCTGATGGACCCTAAAACAACCATCCAGGTTGGTGAGGCAGGAGGCAGAAGTGGCCTTCATGCTATGCCAAGCCTCTCTCAGGCCCAGGATGGGGGGGGGGGATTCCTTGAGCAGGGAATTGCTTGAACATCCAGGAAGGAGTAGGGAGGGGGGGAGGGAGGGAGGGAGGTGTGGTCCGGTGCACAAAGCCTGCATGGTGCATTTCCTTCATAACGGGACCATTCAGTGCGCCCAGGCTGGCACAATCAGGTGTGCCAGCCTGGCACGGATGGATGGGCTTGGCTATGTGGGCACAAGAGGTTGGGTGCAGACGAGTTAGTGAGGCCAGGTGGGCACAGAGGGGTAGGTGTGGCCATCCTGGCAAGTCACCCCAGCCAAGGATGGGAGGACAAGCCACCAGAAGAGACAACAGTTCCTCCTGATGTGCCGGCAGATGAGATGCAGGAGGGGGACCAGCTGTGCGGTGAGATAATTCGGACCAAGGAGGGAGGGAAGGAGGCACTGCCCCCACCACCACTAGAAGAAGCATCGCCTCATTCTGAGTCTGAGGTGCCCACCCAACCCTCAGCGCCCACCCATCTGCCCCAACCTGGCCATGCCAAGCCATCCGTGCCCATTGGCCCACAACCCACCCACACCCGCCTGATTGTGCCGACCTGGCTGTGCTGAGTTGTCCTAGACCAGGGGGGGCAAACCTTTTCGGCCCTGAGTGCCCGAACTGGACGGTGCATGCACGGGAGCTCTGGAAACACGAAGGCCAGCCGGCCAGCCCATCCAGGCCTGTCAGTTGGCCACTTCTCAGACCATTTTCAAATCCTTTTTTCGGGCTGTTTTTACCCCAAATATGGCCAGGAAAATGGCCCCCAAAACGGCCTGTTTCTTTGGCCGTTTTCAGTCCGTTTTCCGGCACCTATGAAGACCAGAACAGCAGCCGGAGACGGTGCGCATGCCCCACAGAGAGTGCTGTTCGTGCCACCTCTGGCAGGTGCGCCATAGGTTTGCCATCACGGTCCTAGACCCTCTTGCTCTTTGCCTTTAAAAACAATCCATTTAAAACTCCCTGGATGTTTTTAAGAAGAGCCTAGACGAGGGACGCCAAGCGGAAGGCCTGAGGGCCGGATCAGGGGCATGGGGTGCTCAGATCTGGAAACAACAAAGGACCTGCAGTGCCTCTGCCGACCAAAATGGGGCTTGGGAGGACAGGAGGCAGTCACAGCCGAAAACGGAGCTTGGGAGGCCACTTTCGATGGCAAAGCACTCGGGCCCCCACGACATGAGTGAGGTCGAGCTGGCCCCCCCCACCCCGCCCGCCCCCCACCCCGCCCGCCCCCCACCCCGGCCCCCAGAACTCAAACGCAACCCTGATGCAGCCCTCAATGGAATCCAGTTTGATACCCCTGGTCTAACAGTCACTTGTCTGAAACGTTATAGGATCTCCTGGTTGATCAGGGGGTTGGACTAGAAGACCTCCAAGGTCCCTTCCAGCTCATTCTATTCTCTATTTCTAAATAATGATCTGAAACCCCAAACAACGTGCAGTGGCTTTGCAGCATATAAAAAATAAATGATCACTTCACAACGTCTACGATCCTATGTAACAGTAAAATCTGAACTCTTACTAATGCATTGTGGATTGTAATTCTTTTAATTAGCACTCATCTTCCCCTTTTGAAGTTTGCAGCCACTTCTGGCTACAAGGTTTGGACTGGCAGAAAGTAGCAAAATCCAGAAACATCTCAGAAAAAAAAGTTTGGGTTATCTTATTGTAGCCATTGCTGTGTAACAATTTCATTTATTTAATTATACTTTTGCTATCAATATACAATGTACCAAAGTGAATGTCCCACTCACCTGAGGATAAAATTCACCATATCCACCCAGAGTTTTGTTATCGCAGTAGTAACAGTACAGAGTAGTACAAACAGTAGTGCACAACAACAGAAAAGAAAGACCCGGGGGGGGGGGGGAAGGGGGACATGATAGCAGCCTTCCAGTATTTGAGGGGCTGCCACAGAGAAGAGGGAGGGGGTCGGCCTATTCTCCAAAGCACCTCAAGGCAGGAGAAGCAGCAACCGAACAGATGGAAAGGAGAGAAGCAGCCAGGAATTAAGAACAATTAACCAGCGGAACAGCTTGCAACCAGAAGTTGTGGGTGCTCCGTTACTGGAGGCTTTCAAAAAGAGATTGGACAACCATTTGTCTGAAATGATAGAAGGTCTCCTGCTTGTGCAGGGGGTTGGACTAGAAGACCTCCAAGGTCCCTTCTAACTCTGGCATTCTATTATTCTGTTTTTGCTACTCACAATAATGTTTGTGCGTTTTATCATCTTGTCATCTTCAATGCATTTTTCTGAACAAAGCTAACTCTATTTTATTTTTTCTGTATTATAATTTATTTGCTGCCAATCTTGCCATGAGGAGACTCTGAATTTTGATTTCCAGATGGATTATTTTACCCATTCCTGTAAATAATAAACCCCGGACATTTCTGGTTCTTGGGCATTGCCTTTCTTAATGTGGCCCTCCAGGCAGAGCATAGAATTCTTCTTATTTTTATATATCATTTTCACTCAAGGGGTGTACCACCTAGTTCAGTGCAATTTCCTTGAATTTGGGCAGAGGATGGGAATATCGATTTGGAGGCACAATCCCCAAAAGTATTTGGTTTGGTTTTAATGTTATGTGAATCTGAGATTGGAAACCATGATTCATGGCTTAATGTGTTGCGATAATTGAGCTTAATAATTTAATTTAATAAACCAAGAACCCCCCCTCTCTCTCCCAGTTCTGTGAAAACATTTCAGGCTGACTTGATGGGCAGAAAGCCAACAGCTGGCTCCTTCCACTCCCCCCCTAAACCCATCAACTGTGGCTTGGAGTGAAAGCCAACTCAGGCTACAAGCTTCTTATCTCCTCCAGCAGATGTACTCCTGCTAGACTCCACTGAACCACAACTCCCAGCATGCAATGCTGCTGGTCAGGAATCCTGGGGGATGTCAGGAGTTGTAGTCCTGCTCCATCCTACAACAAGGTTTTATTGCTCTCTCGCTCTGTGTGTGTGTGTGTGTGTGTGTGTGTGTGTGTGTGTGTGTGTGTTAACTTCAGCAGGTTCCCAGAGTTGCTGGGAGTTGTGCCGTGTGCAGGTTTGATCAATAATCCATAAATAAATCCAGAGTGCCACAGGTTTCCCACCCCCTGGGAAGAGGGAGAACTCCTGGCAAACCGGGTCTTTGCTCCATGTTGCTAGGAGTTCCACTGAACTTCTGGCTGCCACCAAAACAGGGAGAAGCTTCTTCTGAAAGAGAGCCAGTGTGGAGGGGATTCCTGTGGGCTTCTTCTTCCTCGGAGGGGGGACATTTAACTGTGAGAGCTGGAGGATATTTCTGTGGGTATAAATTTCACACTGCCTAGGATGTCGAAGGGAGGGTGAATCTTCACCAGCTGGACGGCCTCTGCTGGGGGCACCATCCTGCCCTCCTTTTCCCCCCTGCCTCAGGCAGAGCCAGAGCTTTCCTGGGGGTGGGGGTGGGGGGGACACACTCTGGGAGCTGCTTTGTGCCGGACCCGACTCTGAATGGGGATTACCCCGTGAAGCAGAGCGCCGTCTGGCCTCCTTGGGGACAGCGCCAGGGTGGCTCAGACTCCCAGCCACGTGGCAAGAGAGACATTCAATACCAGGCCCAGGTGGCCGGAAGACAGCCGCCAGGGCGATGCCAGCTGGGGACACAGAGCAGCCCTTGGAAACAAAGAGTGGGCAACTGGCACACGGGGAGGGGGGGCAAATTGGGCATGCTGGTTATTGCACGTGTGCTTTGGTGGAGCCCGTTCGGCTCTGGAGGGCAGGCCAAGGGGCTAACTGGAGGACTGTGGAGCAGGGTTTGGGAAACCACAAAGCAGAGGAAAATCCACAGGACCCAAATCGCCAGGAATTAAACCTAAAGGAGGCATTGATAGCTGTGGGTGGCAGCTTTGTTTGCATCACATACTCTTATCCTCTAGGTGTCCAAGCTGGGTAATACTCCCGGAATTCTGGGAGTTGTAGTTAAAAAGTCTTAAAGTTGTCAAGGCTGGGCACCCCTCCCCTAGGGTGTGATCAATTTTTGTTCCAGCATATTGTGCCAACTCAGAAAACAATAGTTAACTTAACCCTGAATAAGCATATTGTGTGAATTCAGCCACTTGGCCCTGGTGCCTAAGAGAAAGCCACAAAGGTCCCAAGGAAGGGAGTCCTGCAGAAAAGCCTCTTTGGGGGCTCTCTGCACCCCCCCCCTTGTGAACAACACCATACGAGGTGCCACATCAGCTCCTGGGGGCCTAGCAGGCAGAAGGAGGCAGTCCCGGTCACGGCAGTAAATGGGCGAAGGAGTCGAGGTCTGTCCTCAGCTCATCGATGGCTGAGTTGTGAGCACAAGAAAGCTGTTGGCATCTCCCTTCTCAGCCCCAGAGGTCCCATGGGGAGTTCTTGGCATTTCTGGGTGTTTTAATGGGGCTAAACTGACTGGCAGGCAGATAGACTGGAAACTCCTGAAGCTGCTCCCCAGGCAGTGAAGCCCACGCTGGAGGGGAGTGGGCTGAAGGGGGCACGACACCTTAACTGAGCTCCAGGGTGGTGGCCTGGAAGCCAAGAGAAGGAACGAGGCAGGGGCCACCTCAGCCCACCTGGTGTCCCATGTTCCCCATGTTCCCCTGGCACGCTTGGCCTTTAATAGCCCGGGGTGGCCCAGGTGTCAAAGGGCAGGTAAGACCAGGCTCCCCCTTCATTTGGAATGAAAATGAATGTATGCTTCTTCTCTGGGCCTTTGGTTGTTTCTTCTTCTGTCGGCCCTCCGGGGCAGAGCAAAGGGGAAACACACAACCTCTTGTGAAGAGCCAATTCTACATCAACACAATCCTGCAAGTTCACCCCTCCCCCCTTCTCCCACCCCCTGCGGAGCCTCTTCTTGGACTCCTCTTTAGGCAGCGCCTCCTTCCCTCTTCTCCCAAAGTCTTTCTCAGGCACCACTGCACCTTCTGCACAATAACAACTACGGGTGGTCCTCGACTTACAATGGCTGGTTTAGTGACCGTTCAAAGTTACAACGGTACTGAAAAAGTGACTTGTGACCATTTTTCCCACTTATGACCGATGCAGCATCCTTATGGTCACCTGATCAAAATCCAGATGATTGGCAACTGATAAATATGAGGCTGTCAGTGTCCCAGAGTCACACGATCCCCTTTGTGACCTTCTAACAAAGCAAAGCAAATGCAGAAGCCAGGACTCACTTAGCAACCATGCTGCTAATTTAACGACTGCAGTGATTCGAAGCTTAGCAACTGTGGTAAGAAAGAAAAGAAAATGGGGCAAAACTGAATGAACAAATATCTCAGCAACGTGAATTTTGGCTTCAACAATTATGGTCGTAAGTCGAGGACCACCTGTACACCTTGGTAACACCATCTGGGGAGGCTCTGTGTCCTCATCCCAGGCTTCCAGAGGCTGCACCAAGGGGCTCCTGTGGGGGGGGGGCAGAGGAGAGGCTGGAAGCTGCTCCCTGGATTCTGCCGAAGCCCCAGGCAGGCCAAAAGACCCTTGAGCTGGAAAACACCCCTGCAGAGCCTCCCCATCCGGCTCCCCACCTCTGGGGGCTCAGCCTTCCTGCAGAAAGCAAAGCCCCCAGGTGATCCTCCAAGAAGGAAGTAGGGCTCCCCGGGAACTTGGCATCAGGGCCTAGAAAGTGGGTGAATGAACAGTTCAAGAAGTAAAATTATAACAGGGAGCCAAGAAAAACCATCCATCGAATCATTTTATTTATTTAGGAAAACTCACTCCCAGTGAATCTGGGTGGCTTACAAAGATTAAAACCCTATAGATATATATAAAAGCAATATATAAAAGCAATGGCTCTCCCCCTCCTGGGAACAACAAATCAATCACTCAATCGATCAGTCACTTGTCAGGCTCCATCCCACTCCGGGTTCCCCAGGACTGTTGGCAAAACCAGGGGCCTCCCGGAAGAGTGTTGGCGGGGGGGGGGGGGTGAAATGACGCTAAACTGCCACTTTGAAAACTTTTTGAAGGAACCTAAAGTCATTCAGGGCTGCACAAGGTGAGTCCCAGCTAGGACAGAAAGTTATTCAGTACATAAAGAGTAAGCCTGCTAACTGCAATCAGTCAATCAGTCAGTCAATTAATCCAACCATTCTCCTTTGTGTTACTTATAGACAACTCTGTCTCTTGCTCGCAGTCCCTCATCCAGAGCGAGGGGTTCACACAACTCACCAAATCACATTCTGCCTGCTTGGAGATCCTTTGATTTGGGGTGTGTGGAGGCACCAGGATGGCCTAAAAAGCACATTTCACCACTAGAGGGCAGCCTCACTCTCCTTTGCACTTGGAGGCGTCCAAAGTGCTTTGCATACTATTTGCATATGCTAATAAGGAGACGAACCGATCAGCATGTAGGGAAATTACAGTGAGTGATTAAAAGAGCATTCAAAGGGGGGGGGGGCGGAGAGCCGCTTCTGCCTTGTAATTAAATGTGTTTGTCTGATAAAGAGCCACAGAGGAGAGGAGAGGAGACCCCTTGCCCAGATGGGCTCCTGCTCTGACTGCCTGGGCTTTGTGGCAGAGCTGAACGGGAGGGGGGGGGGGTGTTTGTCTCCCAGGGGGCCAGACTCGGAGGTGGATGGGGCAGGGGTCTCAAAGCAGCTGGGAGGCCGTGTCTGAAAGCTCACCCGGCCCCTCTCTTTGTTCCAGAAATTACTGCAGAAATAAGGGTGGCTCCCCTCACAGGGTCGTTGTGAAGGAATGTCAAACTTGGCTTCATGGATGTGGGGCGCCCTTGAGAAGGCGGGGACTGGAGTCTTAGTAAAACCCAGTGCAAATGAGAAAAACGGGATTCTCATCTTGAAAAAGAACCATTCGCTCAAGGAATTCTCTGCAGCTGGATTTCTCCAGTCCAGCTCTTTTTTCCCAAGCCCCCCCCCTCCCAAAGCTGGCCCATCGACCCCCGCCTGGCCTGAGAGGGCTGTGAGGCGGAGAAGGGAGACATTCCTGGTTTGCACCTTAATGCGGGACTTCCACAGGAGAGGGTGTGTGTGTGAAATAGAGCTAAGCTGTCTTGGCCTAGCGTATGAATTGAACCTGGCTAGTTTTTGAGTTTGCAGGAGTCACCGCATCTTATAAACAATCATATGGTGGGGGTTGACAGAGCTCATTAGGTTAATAGCTGGTCCAGACCCACCAAGGGGGACTCGAGGCCTGAGAGCAGCATTTCTCAAGCTCAGCAATTTTAAGCTGTGTGGACTTCAACTTCCAGAATTCCCCCTTCAGCATCTCCCCTCCCCTCCCTGAAACCTTCCTGGCTGTCGAACTCAAGGCCCAGGGCCGGATCTGGAAACAGAGGAGGACCAGCCCACGGTGCCTCTGCCAGCCAAAACAGAGCCTGGGAGGGGCGCATGTGCCCCCCCCCGCTCTCCGTTTTCAGTTGCGACAGCCCCCTGCAGCCCTCTGCCAGTGCAGACAGCCTCCGCTTTCCCTGGCAGAGGGCTGCAGGAGGCCGCCACAGCCGAAAAGGAGGCCCGGAGGGGGCTGTGTGTGGCCCCCTGACTGAGCTCTGTGTTTCGTTGGCAGAGGGCTAAAAGCAAAGCAATACAAAAAGAGAAATGTTTCTCCTTTTCCATTTGAGCATCCAAGAGCGGTCAGGAAAGGAGAAAGGGAAAGAGGAAAGACAAAGAGAAGGAAGGAAGGATGGAAAGAGCAAGGGAGGAAAAAGAAGGAAAGAGGGGAAGGAAGGAGAAAGGAGTATGAAGATGGAAGGCAAAAGGGAAGGAAGGAAGGATCCCCTCCAGCCTTGCCCAGGCCATCACGGGTGCCCTGGACACCAAGGGATGATGAGTTGGGACACACACACACACACACACACACACGCACACACACACACACTGCTGCCCCCCTTGAGGTCAAAAACAACCCTGACGGGGCCCTCAATGAACTTGACTTTGAGACCCTGGTTCCAGGAGAAGCTCCTCCAGTTTCCCAGCCACACAGCCAAACCACTGAGAGATTTGGGAGTTGGGGGTGGTGAGAGGGCCCAACGAGGAAGCTCTTTCCCCCCTGGAAGCCTGCTCAAGTTCACGTCCCAGAGCAGGGGCATTTGGGGGAGAGGGAGGTTAAAAAGGTCAAGATGGCATTTTAACCTCTCCCGGGGATTCCCTTATCCTGATGGATTTCCCCCGTTGTGGAAGGGTGGGTGCTGTTTGGACAGGGCTCCAACATCTCTAAGGGTGTGTGTGTGTGTGTGTGTTCCCCTTTGGACAAGGGTTCGCTGCTTCCCCAGCGCATGATGCTGCTGATGCTGCCGCTGGGGGGGAAGCATGTGATGTGGTTGTCCGACCACAGAGGCTTTGGGGTTTCCTTGATGTCTCTACGGAAACCATGTCAAAGAGCCACCTCAGCTGCCGGGGGGGGGGGGGGGAGGAAGATCGTGTGTGTGTGTGCGAGTGTGTGTGTGTATGAGTGCATGCTTCTTTATTTTTAACCCAGTGCTGATCCATGGAAATTGAACAGGAGGAGGAGATCCCCTTTGCAGACACTGGACCGCCAAGCCAGGGCTCTGTGGGGCCCCCTCCCTGCCCCCCCGGTCCCATTGCTTGAAAAGGCTTCTTTCACAGAGCACGAGGGTAATATCTGTAGCTAAGGCTCCTTGGTGCTCTCTGAGCTCGCTTGTTTCCATGCGGACAATTCCTGACTCAAATAGGTAACATCAATGCTCAGAGAGCACCCGGAGCCCCTCGCAGAACAGGGAATTACAGGGCTGGAAGGGACTTCGGAGGCATTCTAGTCCACGGGTGTCAAACTTTTGTTGAGGGCTGCATCAGGGTTGCGTTTGACCACGGAGGGCTCCATTTCGGCCTGTAACAGCCGGGGGGGGGGTTCCAAATGGAGCCTTGGAGGGCCAAATCTGGCCCACATAGGGGCTCAATTTCAGACAGCAATGGGTCGAGGGAGGCCTCTAGAGGCCCCTGTGCCCCATTTTGGCTGGCAAAGTGCTGCAGGAAGCCGTCCAGGGCAGAAATGGGGCATGGGTGGGCCACACACACACACACGGTCCCGTTTTTGCTAGCAGAGGCACCGGGGGCTGGTCGTTTGCTATTTCCAGGCTGGCCCTGCGGGACAAATCTAAGCACCTTGTGGGCCGAACCCGGCCCGTGGGCCTTGACGTTTGACTCCCCCGTTCTAGTCCAGCCCTCTGCTCAAGGCAGGAGATGCCATTCTACCCGAATGTTTGTCCAGACTATTCTTGGAAGCCTCCAGTGAGGGAGCACCCACCACCCTGGGAGGCAAACTTTAGGAAGAGGGACCCGTCCCAAGTCGGCTCTGCTTTACCAGATTTTTCCACAGGTCCAGCCCCTCAGGACCACACCCTGCCATGCAGAAGTCAGGCGGAAGAGAGCCAGGACGCTTGAATGCCCTGCGCTGAAACAAACGGCGTTTGTGCCTGACTGAGCCCCCACCTCATGCCCGGTGGGGAACATGGCTCTCCAGGAGATGCTTCAAACATGTAGAGAGGGCTTGGCCGGCATTTTCTGCTGACCGGAGCATCCAGCTCGATTTTTAGGTAGGTCTTCGTGGGCCTCCCTCTCCATTGCCATCTTATTCTCAAGGCTTCCCTTGGCTGACCCATGCTCAGGCCGAACCACGAGGCCGAAAGGACTACCTGCAAATGTGCTTCTTTGGACTCAGGACTGGCGGCTGGAGAAAGGCCACTCAGAAGCAGCTTCATCCACCCGTACCTTCCAGAGGCTGGCCAGAGGTTTTGCAGAGCTGCCTGGAAGATCCCTGGGGAAATCACCTGCCTTGGGGGAGATCCTGGCTCAGGCCATGTTAAGAGGGGGATGGGGATGGGGGTCACAGCAAGTGATCTGACCGTGGCAGGAGATTTCTTTCAACACATCTTCAGACCACCCGCTCTCTGCCAGGGGCTGAGATGCCCAGGGATTAAGCCCAGGATGGCTTGGCAGCCAGGAACAGCTGAACCTCTTTGGGTTTCTCTCCCAAAGCATGAAAGCCTGGAGACCCCACAGCCAGCCCTGCAAAGAAACCCAGGGAGGTCTGCTGTGGGGCAGCAGCAGGGACCGTCCCTGCGGCCCCAGGTCCAGGGGTGAAATTCAGCAGGTTACGAAGCAATTTTCAGTAGCAGAAATTCTGAGTACTTTGGAGAACCGGCAAGTCCCAGAGTGGGGAGGGAATGGGGATTTTGCAATATCTTTTCCCTGCCACGCCCACCGAGCCATCCCTGCAGAACCGGTAGTAAAAAATGCTGAATTTCACCACTGCCCAATTGATATAAAACCCCCGGCCAACCCCCGGCAGCCTTTCCAAGCGGACCAGACGGACACGGCATGTCCAGATAAGCCATTTGGTGACTGAGGGGCACTGACAGAATCCTGCCCATCTGAAAGTCCAGTTCTCCGGCCGGCTCCTTTACAGCCCAAGAACTTAAGAGAAGGTTCCTCCTGAAGCTCGGCCCACCGTGCAGCTGCCGGACCTGGCCCCTCTTGGCTCTCCCTTCCTTGGGCAGCTTCTCTCTGCCCCTCTGCCAGCCCCACACGGCACCCGCAGAGAGGAAACTAGTTGCAGCAAACAGCTTTGACCTCTTTGCCCCCCAACGCCCCTCCCCTCGCCAAAAGGGCAGGTCTTCCTCTGCAGGGGCTGGCAACAGGCCAGGCAGGGGACGCCACCCCCCCTCCCTGAGAAACTGCAACCTTGGAGTGCTTTGCCTAAAACGGATGCAAAGGCATATTGGGTTTCCTTTTGTCTACCTTTGTTTTGCATTCAGGTGCGGTTTGTATGCCAAAGAGGGCGTGACTGTTTGTTTCCCATCCTTCCTACTGGGCCTTTTTGGATCCCCCAGAATTCCACTTGGGCTGCTCAACTTCCGGGGTGGGGGTGGGGGGGGGGGGAAACCACACTCTGCAGCCACTGTGTTTCCAAAGTCCGGTTTTGAAGACTGTTTTTCACAGTCTGCCCAGGTGTCTTCTGTGTTTGAACCACAAAGCAATGATTAGCAAGTAACATGGGTGTATTTGGGGGAGGGTCCTTTGCAGGGAAAGGGTCCACAAAGTCAAGATGGTGGCCACCCTCTCACCATCCAAGCCAGGGGTGAAATTCAGCAGGTTCTGGAGAACCGGTAGTGGGAATTTTGAGTAGTTCGGAGAACCGGCAAATCCCACCTCTGGCTAGCCCCCAAGTGGGGATGGGAATGGGGATTTTGCAACATCCTTCACCTGCCACGCCCACCAAGCCACGCCCACAGAACCTGTAGTTTAAAAAAAATGAATTCCACCCCTGATCCAAGCTCCGCCTCTTTTATGGGCCTCCCCACAGGGAGCAGGTCAAAAGGGGGCGTGGTCGTGGTCGCCAGTTCGATTCTGGGGTCTGTTGTGTGGCTCACACAAGGCAAAGTTCATCACACACACCACCACAACTTCAGTCTTGCCATTTTGTAAAACATTTTCTAGTTGTTATTAAAGCTTCTTATAATTCATTTTATTGAATTTTAAATTATATAAATTTAAATTTATAATTTGTTGACATTGACGTATAATTTAAAATGCAAATAGATAATGGGGGGATAAAAAGGGGAAACCGAAAGGGGAAGGAGGAGTAAAATAAGAAGGAAAGAAACAAAAAAAACCCGGTGACTTCCAACTTTTGGGTGCAATAAAATACAAAATAAAGCCTCAATGTTTTGCTTTATCTGTATAGCAAATACTAGCGATTTCTATAACAACAATCTCATCTAATCATCAAAAGCCAAAACCAAAGTTTCATGTTTGTTTCTGTTTCCAGAAGGATTGGCACTAAATAAAAGGAAGATTCTTGCAGCTGGATCCTTCATTGCCCCCCCCCCCCCTTTTTAAAAAGCCCTACTAGAAATCAGCATCTCGGAGGTTTCTGGCTTCAACTGAATTCGTTTCAGCTTCACTTCTTTCGGTGACCCGAACAGCTAATGGAGGGGGGGGATTGCGCCCCACGCCCGGGGGAAGCCGGGGAAGCCTCGGTCGCCTTAAGCCAAGCAGGGCAGCCCCTGGCGGGGACGGGGCAGTTCTGGCATCGGTCACAGTCACCGGGTGGTCGTGCCCCGACCGAGGGCTCCCCGTGAAAGGGGGCACCGTTTCAATGCGCGGTCTGGGGGAGCCTGGGGAGGGCTGCAGTCCTCCCGGGGTCTGCTGCAAGCCAGGCCGGGCCGAAGGGAGCAGAGGCGGCGCCCCCAGGGCTGGGCAGGGGATCCCTCATGTTCCCGACGCGTATGGGTTAAGCCCCCTCCTCAGGGCTCCTGTGTCTGGTCCCCCTTTCCTCCCCCTCCCCTCCCTTCGAGCCCATCCCAGCGACCCTGGGAGGTGGCTCTGGCTGAGGACAAATTGGACCCAGGAGGTGAGAGCCGCGTCAAGCATCCCGGCTCCCTTGGCCTTGCCAGCTCTGTCTTGGGAGAGAGGATGCCCAGAGACCACCGGGTTGGCACTGTGGTGATGGGAGGGCCAGACGCCCCAGTCCCTCCACCCTGTGGAACATCAGATGCTCCAGCCCCCACCCCTCCCGTGAGATTGACGGGTGAGGTTGCTGGGGAGCCTGCTAAAATTTTGCACTTTTTAGAAAGACAAATTATCTTTCTTAGTGGTTTTAATACGGTTATGATTTTTAATGGTATTTGCAGTGACTTCAGTGGATTTTGTAATTTTTAAAAATTTAAAATTTAAAAACTTCCCAAATTTTATTAGTTTTGAAAGTTTTAGAGGAAAAAAGGGGTTAAAAGGTTATGGAACATTTTGACAGCTACATCGTGCGGGGGGGGGAGAAGCCCCCCCAGGTCTTGCAACTTTTACAAAAAAGAAAAGTAGAAAATTATGAACATTTACATAGATATTAGCAGTTTTAAGTTTAACACACACAAACACACACACCCGTCCACTGGCAGAGCCTCCGCCCCTCCCTGCTTTGTTTCTTGTGCAGCCTCCCCCATGTCTCCTAAGAGGACACTGTGTTTTTTAATGAAAGCCTCTGCTTCCTCAACTGTGTTGATTCTAATTCTACTACCCTCCCAAAAAATCAACATGCCTTCTGGTAACAACCACCTGAACCAAACCCCATTATTGTATAATTTTTTTGCTAAGAAGGAAAGTTTCCTTCTCTTATCTCTTACTTTCTTTGGGATCTGCTTAAGAATGGTTATTTCTTTATCCTTATATTTTAACGGTCCTCCCCTTTGAGCTCCTAGAACCTCATCTCTTGTGGTTTTTCTAAGAAATTTAACATGAACTTCCCTTGGGATATTGTGTGTTCTAGCATAGACTGAATTAATCCTATAAAACAGGTCAATACCGCACCCAAGCTGTTGTTTGTCTCTGTTAATATATTCTGCTAACACTGTAGTCATAATCTCCTTAAAATCTTCATTTTCAACTTCTGGCAAGTTTTGAAACCTAAGGAAAAAAGACATCGTTTCAAATTCCATTTTTATCATATGATTCTCAAATTCTACATTCCCCCTCTGGACCGTCTTCAGGTCATCTCTCATCCCAGCTCTTCCAGGCTGCATCGGCGAAGCGTGCGGTGGCATTCCGCGTGCTCCCCACGCTCACCGGCTCCTGGGGCAAAGCTGGAGACCCCCCCGTGGCCGCCGCCGCTCCAGAGGGTCCCAGCAAGCCGCCCCTACGGTAGGGCACCCCTCCAAGGCACCCTGTGCTCCTCTACGGTTCAGGGGAGCCCACCGAAGCAGCGAGAAGGCGGACGTGCACGTCCGTCGCCTTCAGCCAGCAGAAGTCGTCCTCAACACTGGAAGTCTTTAAGAAGATGTTGGATAGCCATTTGTCTGAAACAGTATAGGGTTTCCTGCCTAGGCAGGGGGTTGGTCTAGAAGACCTCCAAGGTCCCTTCCGACTCTGCTATTGTATTGTATTATTGTATTGTAACTTGCAAAAAACAAACGGACACAAACTAATACCGCCAGTTGGGGAAACCTGGTCCACACATTTTTTTTACTACTGGGCGTGGCTTGGTGGGTGTGGCAGGGGAGGGATACAGCAAAATCTCTATTCCCTCCCCACTTGGGGGCCAGCCAGAGGTGGTATTTGCCGGTTCTCCGAACTACTCAAAATTCCCACTACTGGTTCTCCAGAACCTGTCAGAACCTGCTGAATTTCACCCCTGCACCATCCCTCTCTGTGTGTGCGTGTGTGTATTCTGTGTATTGGGGGATGGGCAGCCCGTCTCTATCCACTCTCAGGCCCTTTCTACTCTTCCACAATTTCAGTTGCTGCTGTTAACAGTTTCTGCCTCTGAATGCAACCATTTTTTTAAATATCAGTCTGGTGTTCAGCCCCTACCTTTTGTTAGGCACAAGATACATAGTGCAAGGGGCCCGTGTGTGTTTTTGTGTATAATACACAATTCAATATAATATAATGAGAATATAATATATTTGATATGTATATATGTATGCCCATGCACGCACATAAAACAGAATAACAGGGTTGGAAGGGAACGGGGAGGTCTTCTAGTCTAACCCCCTGCTCAAGCAGGAGACCTTATATGCCATTCCGGACAATTGGCTGTCCAGTCTCTTCCTAAAAACTTCCCTGGCTGGAACACCAACAACTTCCAGAGGCAAGCTGTTCCACTGGTTATTTGTTCTCACTGTCACGAAATTTCTCTTTAATTCTAGGTATATGTGTATTTATCAAAAAGAATAATGAATTAGAAGTTAGTTATTTTCCTGCCTTCTAATAAAAAAACAGGCAAGGCGGGATACAACGTTTAAACGTTAAATTGACCATCTTATTTGTAATGGACGGGCATAGGTGTAGCATGGATACTCACAGTTAGTAACTTTGATATGTCTGACAGGCATTATAGTTAATCAGCAAATACTGATTATTACTACAAAAGAATGCATACAATATGTTATGTACTACTCCCTACAAAAATGTGAAGAAAATTAAGAAAGCCATATGAAATACTGTGTAATTTTGGGTTTGGGCTTTGTTTTTGGCAGGAGGGTCCCAAAACGTCTCAAGGCAGCCATTGTGGCACCTCCAGCATTGCCTGCCTGGAAACACGTTGTAAACTGCAAATGACAATAAAACAGCAGAGAAAAGGGGGAAGAGAAAAGAAGGAAAGAAAAGAAAAAGTGGGGGATGGGGTGGGAAGCATTATTATTTTGTTTTTCAGTGCAGTAGAATAAAAATAGTAAGGTAAAGCCTCCACTTTTTACTTTTATGTACTAAACATATTAGCCAGTCCTGCAACAACAGACTTATCTAATCAGCAATGCCCAAAGTCACATTTTCATTTCCTTCTGTTTTAAGTGCAAAGTCTAGAAACAGTTTCCAAGCAAGGCGTCCTCTTCTTTCCTTGGAAGCCGCTCCCTTCTGGCCAGAGAATCAGTACTGACCTGCTGCTTTTGGGAACGCGAGGCTCTTCCTCATCCATAGTTAGCAGAAGATCCCATCTTTGAACTGAATTGGATTCCATAGCCAGCCATGCGCTTATTCCGCTTTCAATCTTATTGTGTTCCTTTCCTTCTTCCATGTCGTTTTCCCCACCATCTACTTGCCACTCTATAAAAAAACAGTGCCCAGTTTCAAAGTTTCTCCCCCCCCATCCCTCAAGTAGGGCCCTTATTCACACCTTGCCCTAAGAGCTAGTTTGGCGCAGGGAGGGAAGGCGTCAGGCAAGAAACCAGGAGGCAGTGAGTTCTAGTCCTGCCTGGGGCGGGAAAGCCAGCTAGGTGACTTTGGGTCAGTTGCTCTCTCTCAGCCCAACCCTGTAGGAGAGGACCAGGCTGAGCCGGAGGGAGGGAGGGGCCAAGCAAGTCACCAGTCTGGAGTCCCTTCGCCTCCACAAGAGATCCAAGTCCGGCCCACCTTGAGTTCCGTTGACTCTTACCTGCCACCGGTTTGCTTCGACTGTTGGTTGGCCAGATTCTTGTCGAGAACTTGAGCTAGGAATCAATTTTTACAGCCATTTGAACCGCCTGGACCTTCTCCTTTCCCCGGCGCTTGACAAACCCATTTCACGGGGCTGTTAGGGGAAAACGGGGGAACGGGGGGGGGGGGGGTTGCTGCCAACGTTACTGCCAGTTTGCAACCTGTGTGCAACATGCGTGCTGTTCAATGTAAATTGTTCTGTTCGCATGCGCAGAACAATTTACAGTGAACTGCGCACACGCAGTCACTCAAATCCAAAATGGGATTCCTTGCGGCCAAGCAAGGGAACCAGTTCAGGTGCGTGCAGGGCTGGGCTGCTGCCGGTTCTGCGACTCAGGCCTGGATTCCACTACCGCAGGGGTGTCCAAACTTGGGAACTTTAAGACTTGTGGACTTCAACTCCCAGAATTCCCCAGCCAGCCATGCTGTGCAGATGAAGCTTCACGGTTCCTAACAGGCCACAGGCCAGTACTGGTACCAGGACTCCTTGCGCTTCACCTCAAACTACCTCCCTCCCCCCCTCCCTCTTACACTCACAAACACACAATTGGAGAGTGTGGCCACATTGTGGTCAGTGTTTCCAACCGATGCAAATGATGGCTCTTTGCAAGCGCCAGTCTAGAAGCCGCCCAGCATCCTCTTCCCACATCTCACAACCTGGAGCTGTTTGCAATAGTCTGACGCACTCGGGATGCAGAGAGGAGTCCATGTTTTTCCAAAGTGAGGTCAATTTAAATGGAAGGAAGTTGGAAAGCAGCTGTTAAGATATCTGGAGGGACAGTACAGGTCTTCTTCTTCTCCTACAACTGTGCTGCTCCTTTCCTTCCCCTTTTTTTACTTCTTCTCCGGCTTTTGTTATTGTCCAAGAATAACCATCCTGGGGTTCCTTCTTGCATGGTTAAAAGCTGGAAACCAGAATCCCAGGGCTGAAGGCTGTTTCATGTTAAGCAGCCTGGGAATTTGGCTGGGGGCTTTGGGGAAGGCTAGCCACAGCTCAGATCCCTCCCCTCCCCTCCCCCTCCCAGCGTTTATCCTATCTTACCGATTCCTTGAGTGTTTCTGATCTCAACAACTCTTCCAGCTCTCGGGCTCCCTCGTTTTGTTCCCCGTGTCCCTTCCAAGTGAGGCTTCAGGCCCTCAAAATTCTTGCACAAGTTGCAACAAGCCTCCTTTGCTTCAACTGCACAACCTACAATTTTACACCATTGCATCATCCAGACAGGAGAAAGTTGCAGGAGGAAACTGCGGGGCCCGTACCTGGCAATGGGGGTGTTTTAACATCCAAGAGTCTGTTCCCCATAGAAGAGTTCAGGGTTGGAACGAGGGGTCCCCTGTGCTCTCTGCTTTTCTTGCAGACAGTTCATCTACCCAGCTAGATAACATCATCAGTGCTAGAAGAGGGAGGGGTGGTGGTGGAAGACTGTGGGGTCCTTGGTGCTCTCTGAGCTTGTTTCCTTGTTTCCTGACCCAACTAGGTAATGCCACCTGTGCTAAAGGGGAGGAGGGTTTGCAGAGTGGAGATGCGGGAGGAGAAGGGCTCCGTGGAACTGTGGTTGTTTTGTTGCACACATTCCATTGTCCAGCTAGGGAACATGATTCCTTCTCTTCCTCCTCCCCCCCCCCCCAGAAGTGCAGCTAATTTACTCTGTGCTATACCTGGGCTTATATATCATTAAACCATGACTTGCTTAAACCGTAACTGGCCAAATAAGCCACGATAGGCAGTGTTCATGTAAAACATGGTCTCAAAACACACCACGGTGCATCCACACCACGTGGCCAGGTTAGTATGGAGCTCTTTACACACCCCGCTCCCATCCCTGGACGAGGGGGCTTGTGGTGGGCTGGTTTTCTCCTGAAAAGAAGACCAGGGAAGCCCCCGGGCCAAACCTGGCCTTCCGATCTGCTCAACAGCTTCTGGGATTCAGTCCTAGAAGACTTTCCCACTCTCTTGGATCAGAAGGGATCCAGTGTTGCTCTTTAGTGGCCAAGGGATCCAGTAGGGATCTTACTCTGAGAAGAGAGCCACGTCAGGAGAGCCAGAGCTGAGGGGACCCCTGGAGGGGGAGACCTGCAAGGGAAAGCCCAGCTCCAGGCCCCCCACTGCTCTCTGGGAGCAAGGCTTCCACTCCCTGTTTAGAACTGTTAACATTATACAGGCAGTCCTCCCTTTATGACCACAACTACTGAACCAACATTTTCTGTTGCTAAGCGAGACAGTTGTTTTGTGACTTTTACCTGATTTTACAACTTTTCTTGCCACAGTTGTTAAGTGGATCACGGCAGTTGTAAAATTAGCAACATGGTTGTTAAGCGAGTCCAGCTTCCCCACTGACTTTGCGTGTCAGAAGGTCGCAAAAGGAGATCACATCACCCGGGACGCTGCAACCGTCACAAGTGTGAAAAATGGTCTTGTCACTTTTTTCAGTGCCGTTGCAACTTCAAACTAAAGGATCTGTTGTAAGTCAAGGACTCCCTTCTACTTTTGCCAGTGTCGCTGCTGGGCGCTTCCGTTTGGCAGGCGTGAAGAGGCGAGCCATGGAGGCGGATGAGCAGGGAGGTAACCAGGGCATCACAGGGGCATCTCGCGCTCTTGAACTTCCAGCACAAGTGTTTGTGTTATTTGCACCAGCCCACCACAGACAGGCAGGGCGGGAAAATCAGCTGCTCACCTGATACCACTGAAGCTCCCTGGTAATTTATGCAGGGAAAGCTCTTCCGTGTGTGTGTGTGTGTGTGTGTGTGTGTGTGCGTGCATGCGCGCACGTGTGTATTTCCTGGAGTGCTTTGCAGAGATGACCTTGACAGGTGGCGAGATAAGTGGCCGTTTGAGTTTGCATAAGGAAACACAGAAGTCTCTGAAGGGACCTTCCCTAATTTATTGGGCTATAAAGGCGGTGGAGGAGAGACGGACTTTGAGTTGTGCAAGAGTCCGTTAATGCCATAAAAGGAAATAAAACGAGAGCCAAGAGTTCTACAGGTGGGGAGCACCTCCCAAAGCTGACACTTCACCACACAGACACACAAAGGCAAATGCACACATCTTGGCCCATGGGAAAAAACTGCCACCCGGGGGTGTCCAGAAAGGGGTCAAAAAAGTCAAGATGGCGGCTACATGCTACACCTTGAAGCCCTATGAGAACCGGGCCGGTGTCTGGGCCTTTTCCAGGGCCGAGACCTGGGATTCATCAGGGACAAAAGGGACCTTCTTTCCCCGTCTGTCTCCCTTGCAAGAGTGAGGGCCAACTTCAGTCACCCATGTCCTCTTTGGAGATTGCCAATGGAGGCTTCTCCTGCTCTCTTCGGCTGAAGGAAGAAGAGCTCTCAATGGTGTGGAAAAAGAGATTGGGGCTTGACCCAGGCATTTGGGTCAATATTAAAGTGGGGGAAATGACATTGCCATAGGTCTATACTACAGGCCACCCAACCAAGCAGAGGAAGTAGATGAACGTTTTGCTACTCAGCTAACTAAGTTATGTAGGAAACACACCACAATAGTAATGGGAGATTTTAACTACCCTGACATCAACTGGGAAACAAACTCTGCACCAAGTGGAAGATCCATCAGGTTCCTAACAAACCTAGCAGACAACTTTGTTTCCCAAAAGGTAGAGAAGGGAACCAGGGGATCAGCCATATTGGACTTAATTCTCACTAACAAAGAGGAAATGATAGAAAGTGTTGAAGCTACAGGAACCTTGGTGGCAAGCATTATGCAAACACAAGTAGTATAACATAGTCAAACTAGAGTATTGGACTTTTAAGAGAGCTAATTTCAATAAATTTAAGAGAGAGCTTGGGAAGGATTCCATGGATGAGAATCCTCAAGGGGAAAACAACTCAAGAAGCTTGGGAAATTTTGAAAAATGAGATTAAAAAAGCCCAGTCTAGCACAATACCAATGAAGAAGAAAAATAACAGCTCCCAAAAGAAACCAGTATGGCTGCATAAAGAACTCTCTGACAAATTGAAAGAGAAAAAAGATAAGTATAAAAAGTGGAAAGAGGGGGACATAACTAAGGCAGAATATCAGCAAATAGCCTGAGCCTGTAAAGATGAAGTGAGGAAAGCTAAGGCTCACAATGAATAAAGGCTTGCCACAAAAGTAAAAAATAACAAAAAAAAGCTTCTTCCAACATGTTAAAAACAAGAAAAAAGGAAACAATTGGTCCATTGCTGGGAGAAAATGGCAAGAAGGTGACAAGCAACAGGGAGAAAGCAGAACTACTTAACTCATGTTTTGCATCTGTCTTTACACAAAGGGAAAAAACAGTGCAACCTACCAAAAACAGCACCATAAAAATCAGATTAGGAACACAAGTTGAAATAGGGAAGAAAATGGTAAGTGAGCACCTGTCTACCCTAGACGAGTTCAAATCACCAGGACCGGATGGATTACACCCCAGAGTTCTGAAGGAACTAGCAGACGAGATCTCAGAACCACTGAATTATATCTTTCAGAGATCCTGGAACACCAGGGAACTACCAGAAGACTGGAAAAGAGCTGATGTGGTTCCCACCTTCAAATAAGGGAAAAAAATAGATCCAGGAAACTACAGATCTATCAGCCTGACCTCAATACCAGGAAAGATTCTAGAAAAAAATAATCAAGCAACGAATTTGCGAACACCTAGAAACAAACAAAGTAATAGCCAAAAGCCAACATGGATTTGTCAAAAACAGATCATGTCAGACTAATCTTATTGCATTCTTTGATAATGTGACAAAATTAGTGGACCCGAGGAATGCCGTCGATATAGTTTACTTGGACTTCAGCAAGGCATTTGATAAAATAGATCATAACCTACTACTAGACAAAATAGAAAAATATAGGTTAGACAGCATCACCACCAGATGGATTCGTAACTGGCTGACCAACCGCACTCAACGTGTAGTCCTCAATGGAACTGCATCTACATGGAGGGAAGTATGCAGTGGAGTACCCCAAGGCTCTGTTTTGGGCCCAGGACTCTTCAACATCTTCATCAATGATTTGGACGAGGGAATAGATGGGGAACTCATCAAATTTGCAGATGACACCAAGCTGACAGGATTAGCAAACACTCCAGAAGATAGGCTAAAGATACAGAAGGATCTTGACAAACTTGAACATTGGGCACTATCTAATAAAATGAAATTCAATGGTGAAAAGAGTCAGGCTCTACATTTAGGCAAGAAAAACAAAATGCACAGGTACAGTATAGTGATACCTTGCTCAGTAGTAGTAACTGTGAGAGGGATCTTGGAGTCCTAGTGGACAACCATTTAAATATGAGCCAGCCGTGTGCAGCAGCTGCCAAAAAAGCCAACACAGTTCTAGGCTGCATAAACAGAGGGACAGAATCAAGATCAAGTTAATAACACTTTATAATGCCTTGGTAAGGCCACACTTGGGATACGGCATTCAGTTTTGGTCGCCACAATGTAGAAAAGATGTGGCAACTCTAGAAAGAGTGCAGAGAAGAGCAACAAAGATGATTAGGGGACTGGAGACTAAAACATGAAGAACGGTTGCAGGAACAGGGTATGTCTAGCTTAAAAGAAAGAAGGACTAGGGGAGACATGATAGCGGTGTTCTGATATGCCACAAGGAAGAGGGAGTCAAACTATTCTCTATTCTCTGGACCTTGGAGGTCATCTAGTCCAACCCCTGCTCAAGCACGATGCCCTATACCATTCAGACAAATGGTTGTCCAATATCTTTTTTAAAACCTCCAGTGATGGAGCATCTATAATGTCTGGAGACAAGCCATTGCACTCAGGAAATTCCTCCTTATTTGTAGACTGAATCTGTCCTGGATCAGCTTCCATCCATTATTCCTAGTCTGGCCTTCAGGTGCCTTGGAGAATAGCTTGACCCCCTCCTCTGTGGCAGCCCCTCAAATATTGGGAGATGCTCTCCTGTCTCCCTTGGTCCTTCTCTTCCCTAGAGTAGCCAGGCCCAGTTCCTGCAACCGTCTGTCATCTGTTTGAGCCTCCAGTCCCCTTAATCCTCTTGGTTGCTCTTCTCTGCCTCTTTCCAGTACAGAGAGGAGCACCAGAGCTCGTTCCCTGAATCTTCCAACTTGTTTGAAGGGAAGAAGGGTGGCAGGGATCCAAAGGCTTTCCATCTTCTTTGGTTTACTTGCTTTGCAACAGTAACTCTCACGTCACTACAACATGTCAGCGTTAAATTAAAAGCTACGAATAGGCGAAACAGAAAGGCAAACAACGGGGCTGGCTTAGACTTTGTTCAGCGGGCCAGAAGATTTGGTCTTTTTTTCATCTCTAATGAGGACCAATGAATCACGACTGTGTGGTTCACTTAACAATGCAGTGATTCACTTAACAACTATGGCAAACAAGGTCATAAAACTCACTTACGACCGGCCTGAATTAGCAACGGAAATTCTGAGCCCACTGTGGTCGTAAGTCGAGGACTACCTGGAGGGTGAGAGTTTCTTTCTGGAGCCGCACCTCCGCCGCCTCTCCCGTGAATCGAAGGAAGCTGCGGCTCAGCGGCTACGCTGGCTTGAAGGGGCGCCGCGGCTGCTGCGTGGCTCTGTGCATCGGGAGGGTTTGGGGGAAAAGAGGAGGGGGCACCTTGAAGGGGGCTGCAGCTGAGGGGAGAGAAGCAGGGTGACTCACCCTGGCCGAGGCATGCCTGCTGGCCTCCGGAGGCTCTGGGTGTGCGCATGCGTGTCTGTCTGTGTTTGCATGTGCGTGCGTATTGCCATGGCCACCGAGTGAGTCACCCTTCTGGTGCTGGGAAGCCTCTCCTGGCTTTTTTCTCCCGGAGGTTGTGGGGGTGTTTGGTCTCCTTGAGAACCGGCCTGGCCCATCCCAGCCGGAGGAGGAGGAGGAGCGGGAGACGCAGCCAGGAGCCCCCCCCGCCTCCCAGGGAGGAGGGCCCCCATTGCATCCCCTCCCGCGGGAGTTTGGAAAAAACGCTGGCAAGGAAGAAGGCGGGAGGGCAGAAGGAACCCAAGCCGATTGGCAGCTCTGCCTGCCACTCTCTTCATCTTGCCAAAAGGGCACTTTGTTGATTGAGGCATTTGTTACATTGATTTGCCAGCCGTCTCCGGGGGCTCCGGGGGGGGGCAGAGCGTTCTCCAGCCCGGCGCCCCCTCCGCCTCTCCCGGGACGCCCCGGGGCTCTTCCGCAGGCGGCCCGGAGATTCCAGGGCTCGGGGGCGCTCGGTTGGGCAGCCTCCTCCGGAGGGCGGAGCCGGCGCTCTCCAGCCCGCCCCGCGCTCCTCCCGGGGGTATTTGAGGAGGCGGCCAGGCCGGGAGTGACTCAGACGCGCCGCCGTCAGACGGAGAGCCGCGCCAGACCCGCCTCGCCCGCCGCCATGGAGACCCCCGCCGGGCAGAAGCGCGGCCCTCGCAGCGGGGCCACCTCGACGCCAATCTCGCCCGCGCGCATCACCCGCCTGCAGGAGAAGGAGGACCTCCAGGAGCTGAACGACCGCCTGGCAGTCTACATCGACAAGGTGCGGTCGCTGGAGTCGGAGAACGCGGGGCTGCGGCTGCGCATCACCGAATCGGAGGAGGAGGTCAGCCGCGAGGTGGTCGGCATCAAGGCGGCCTACGAGGCCGAGCTGGGCGACGCGCGCAAGACGCTGGACTCGGTGGCCAAGGAGCGCGCGCGGCTCCAGCTGGAGCTCACCAAGGTCCGCGAGGAGTTCAAGGAGCTCAAGGCCAGGTGAGGCCCCCGCCCGCCCGCCCGTCAAGCGGCCGTAAAATGGCAGCCGGCCGGCACGGCAGCCGCTCTGGACTTGGCCCCGCCCGACGCTCCTCTGCCCGAAGGCCGCGGACGCCTCATTGGGAGCGGAGGAGCCCCTGACAGCCCCCCCTTTCCTCCCGCTTTCCGCTGGGGGGCCTGGCCGGCCGGTCCCGCGTGAGCTCCCCTCTGGCGGCCGGGCGTGACGCTGAGCGGGTCGAACCCCCAGCCCGTCCCAGCCCAAATCTTGCCAACGGGGCCCTTGGGGCCAACTGCGCCGCGCCCAGGACGGGGCTGCGTGTGGCTGCCCTTGGGGTGGGAAGCGCAGGGCCAAGGCCGGGGCTCCCGGGACAGAGGACGAGGCTTCCGAGGAGAGAAACGGGGCCGCTCAAGATGGCCAGTTGTCCTGAAGGCGCTTCTGGGATGGGATTTGGGACGAAGGGATTCCTTGGCTGCAAACGCCCCAAATGCTCCGCTGTAGTTGGCGACAGCAGCGGAAAAACTGTGTGTGTGTGTGTTAGACGGATTCTCCCCTCTTGCTTGTGGAGCTGGCGGAGGAGATGTGTGTTGTGGAGGATTAGCTTTTTACTCCTTCACCCTGGTGACTAGAAGCTTTCATACCTAAAGAGTTTTAAACCTTTAATGTTTCCTTTTATTCTTCTTTTTAATTGTTTTGTCATTAATATAGTATAAAAATGGCATTAACAATTTGCCAATAGATTTAGTAGTTTAAAACTTTTTGGGGCCTGTTTTTTGCAAGGGAGGGGAAATTAATATTGTATTAATCAGTACTTAGCTGGGCTTGATATTTGTGTCTTAGTTTTCTTAAATGCAATCTTTAATGTCTTGCTTTGTCTTTGATTTACTTTTTGTGTGTGTGGGGGGGAGTTACGATTTTCAGTCTGAAACGCAACCCCCTCAGACTATCATGGCAGAGCTGCTGGTGGTGAGAAGTCCTCACCAGTCCAGAGTTGGATGTGGTCTTCCTGGCATAGGGAGAGGAGGGAGTTGGGGGAGGGGCCTCATCTCCATCTTCAGTGTGCCAAGTGTGCCCCTCAGTGCCAGTAATGGGTAGGGCAGAGGCACCGTGGGCAGGGGCTGGTCCCCATCCAAAGACCCACCCTGGCTGCAGCTCGTAATCCAGCAGAACCCCCAAAGGCCTCCTGGAAAAGCGGCTTCTAAGTGGTTGGGTGTTCTGAGGGGCCTTCCCCATCAGCAGCACGCCTGACCTTGTTTGGAGGAGAGGGTCCTCCGTGGGTTGGCTGCAGAGGTCTTCCTGACGGGATCTGTTGCTTTCCGGTAATGGAGCTACGACCTGTGGACTTCAGCTCCCAGAATTCCACAGCTGGCTCAGGGATTCTGGGAGTTGAAGTCCACAGGTTGCAAAGGGGCCACAGTTCCCCACTCCTGATCTGCACCAATGGGGGTGAGGAGCAGGGGTGAAATTCAGCAGGTTCTGACAGGTTCTGGAGAACCGGTAGCGGAAATTTTGGGTAGCTCGGAGAACCGGCAAATCCCACCTCTGACTGGCCCCAGGAGTAGGGAGAGCATGGGGATGTTGCAGTATCCTTCCCCTGCCAGAACACGTAGTAAAAAAAAGTTGGCTTTCACCGCTGGTCAGGAGAGCTCAGCTAATGACCCCCAAACTGCCGTGTAGAGCATTGAACCCCCCCAAAACATGGAACATACAGTTGAGGACATGTGGGGAAGCGATAAAATTAGATTCCAGTTTAGACTCTTAACATTCCTGACCTTCAAGGACCTCCTGATTTGGGCTTCCCACTTGCCAATCTGATGCTCTAGCACAGTGTTTCTCAAACTTGGCGACTTTAAGTCCTGTGGACTTCAACTCCCAGAATCCCCCAGCCAGCATAGCTGGCTGGGGAATTCTGGGAGTTGAAGTCCACAGGACTTAAAGTCGCCAAGTTTGAGAAACACTGCTCTAGCAGGTTTGGCAGTTCTGGTTTTGTCTGCTTTCTGATGGTTGAGGTGTGGATTAATCCTGCGTGTTGTGTCTTCAGCTGGACCTTCCTGGCTTCATTTTCACATTTCTTGCAAAGGTTTCTGAGAAATGAGCGTGAAGGTCCCACAAGGACGTTGCTAGGGATAAGTGGGCTAATGGGAAGTGTGCAAATGAATTCACCCCAGGAGGCGACCCTCCTCCTGCCTGGTGCTGCCTGGATCTCTCTGGTGGTTGTGGTGCTGGGTGTGGCTGTGTTCTTTTGGCACCTGTAAATTAATCATCCTGCAATGTTGTAGGTGTGCCAGAGCCCTGTTCCCTCCTGGCTGGGCGATGGTGACACATGGGCTTTGGTATGCGTCGGTTGGGGCTGACTTTGCCTTGACTCTGGACTACAGAACTCACCTGGCTGGCTCAGCTAAATCTCGTTCCTGTCTGCTAAGACAGAGGAAGGTCTCCCCTGCTCAGCCAGCCCCACTCCCACAAAAATGTGTCCTGTAATTTTCCATATTGGGGGAGGGGGAAGGGCTGATTTTTATGCCTAGGGGTAATCCTCAACTTACAAATGATGGGTTAGGATACAGGATAACAGAATTGGAAGGGGCCTTGGAGGTCTTCTAGTCCGACCCCCTACTCAGGCAGGAGACCCAAAGTTATGCCTCAGAAAGGAGCTTTATGGGCTTGTAAAGCAATTCCAGATGTTGTGAAATGTTGATTTGCCCCTCCCCTGTTGCCACGTGACCACATTTGGGGTGCTTTGAGGACCCCCTGCATTTACAACCATGACCATGATTTCTGCCCAAAAACGTTGCCTGGGAAAGTGGATTTGGAATTACAACCCTTAATTTGCTTCCTGACTGCATGTTTCACTTAATGGCCGTGTGACTTGCTTAATGACTACTATAAAAATGGGTAAAAATAACTGGTCATGGGGTGCCTCGACTTACCACAGCAATGACTTTTGACCATCCCAATTATGGTTGTAAGTTGAGGACTATGAGCAGCCACAAATGTATTTAAGGGAAAGGTCACGTCCAGGGATGGGAGGGGTCTTTCCTCAGCCATCCTGGCTTGGGGGTGTCCCAGAAGGACCTGAGCTTTGCAGGACACACCAGGTTGTGACTTTTCCAGATGGCCTGCGTGTGCTGTAAACAAACCCAGTTGTGTGTCTCCCTTTCCCCTCTGCACATGTGTGTATGCACCCCCAGTAGATCAGCTACTGTTTCTTGTTGTTGGGCCAGTTACATTTGTGTCTTTACCTAGAGAGAGAGAGAGAGAGAGACTTTGTGGAATGGATTTTCCAGAACAATAAATAAATATTGCTGGGCTGCTTTCAGCACAGACCTAAAAGTGCAAGTTAACTTTAACTTTTGTGAGTTAAGCAGCGTCTTTCCAGGCTGACAAAGGCAGGGAAGTTGCTAAGCTGAAGCTCGCTCCATCCAAGGCAAAAAAAGGCTGATTGCCTCTTAATGAAATTGACTGGGGAAGATGCAGCCCGGGTTAGAGTTAAGTTGCGTAAACCTGGTTATTGGTCATTGCACGGCTTTCCTCCTTCCAAAAAATTGCCCATGAGTCAGTAAGCCCGCAGTAGTAACTCATTGACTTCAGACTGTGAGTAGATACGCCGGGAGAGAGAGAGAGAAGGAATTCCATGTATTCATTTGGGCTGAATGTCTGGATAGAAACTCGGCCTCTCCCAAGCTTTGGGGCCGATTGGTGAACCGACTCTTGTGGTCCTCTTCTTCCCCTTTTGGCCACCAGGATCTTCAAAGAGTCCAGCCCAGAAGTAAGGAGGGAGTTCCTGACAGTGAGAAACAACCAATCAGTGGAACGGTTTCCCTCCGTCGCTGGAGGCTTTCAAAGGGAGACTGGACCGTCACTTGTGTATAGGCCGGGGTCTCCTGCTTGAGTGGGAGGGTTGGACTACAAGGCCTCCAAGTTCCCTTCCAACTCGGGTATTCTGTATCCTGTGGAGGTGCCAAATTTGTGGCCCAGAGCTGCATCAGAGTCTCCGGGTGAGAGTCTTGGCCTGGGTAAGACTTCTGGGACCTTTGCTGGCTTCCCCGTGGCATTTCTTGGGGAGCATCAAACTTGTTGCCCAGGGACTTTTACCTCTGTTCCCCAGACTGGGTCCAGGGACCTACAAAGTGATTATCTGGCGCAGTGGCAGCTTCCTCCTTTCGTGATGCCCGCTCCCTTCTTCGGAAGTCATCCAGTGCTGAAGTCTGGAAAATGCGCTCCTCGGGAGCCAGCAGGTTTGGCTGAGGCTGGAGCACGTGCCGTGTTTCTAGTCCTTAGTGTGTGTTTCTAGGGCTTCCCAGTTTGTTTTTGTGGTCCATAGGCATTAGGGGCTTATTCCACAGTTAGGGTATAAATCAATCTTTTTGGACCTTGGCAACTGTAAGATGCGTCGACTTCAGCTCCCAGAATTCCCCAGCCAGCTTTGCTGACAGGAATTCTGGGAATTGAACTTACAGTTGCCAAGATTTAAAAAGACTGGTATAAATACCACTTTGCTGTGGGAAATTTCAACTCCAAGGTCTTGATCTGTTATTCCAGGTCAGTTGGGGGAAGAGCTGCCTTCTTGCAAGTGTCTCTTCAGCTTGGCCCCTCCACCTCTGATCAGTTTTTCTCCCGCTTCCTGCCCTTTGCTCTTTCCTAAGTCCGTCCCCTGCAGCCGATAAGACCCCCTCTGTCTGTCCCCAGCTGAGTGGCTGCCACCTCGTTGCCCATGTTTTCTGTGTGAGTTTCTGGCCAGTTTTAGAAGTGACAGCTGCAGGCCGAGGCTTTGGGGAGGGGCTGCTGGAGAGGGTTGCTCCCCTTTTATCTTGGCAAGCCATTTGCAGCTGGCATCCTGGATTGCCTCTGCCGGCTCACAGCATTCGTGCAGATGGCAGGACAGAGGGCTGGGCAGTGCCTGGCGGGAGCCGTGTAGGACAAAGGTGGGGGGGTTGGTTTGGGTGCCGAGAAGCCCGAAACCTTGAGCAGAGCAACGATTGGACTAGAAGACCTCCGAGGTGCCTCCCAGCCCTGTGATTCCGTGTTCCATGAACTCCCTTCCAAGTGGGGGATTCTGCATTCCTCAGCGAGGAGAGAACTTGCTTTGCCGAGCCCCCCAAATAATCTTTCTAAGCTTACTGCTCAAAGGAGAGCCTGAGCTTCCATCCAGGGCTATAACCGTCGGCTTCATTCTTGAGTCCCTTCCAGAATTGCTTCCAGCCCAGGGCCCTGTTTTCTGGAGGTCACTTAGAAGATGCTTCCCAAAATCATTAGCAGGGCAGGAGGGATCCCATCCCACGAGACAAACTTGACCTGGGTGTTGTGTTCATTCAGATGTTCAAAGGTCCTTCATTTTCCCCTCTCAGCTGCAGCTCCTGCTTCTCTGCTTTTGGGAAACTCTAGAAAGATTCCCGAATTCGCTGCTTGGCCCTCCCTTCGTGCCAACTGTGCCAAGCAAGGCAGGAGCTGGCCCCTCCGGGGAGAGGGGGCGGTCTAGAAGTCAAATAAAATAATAATAAATAATAAATAAATGAGTAGCAAGGTTCGCCTGCCTGCCGGCCGACCTCTGGGTTGCCAACTTGGCAGAGAGGCTCTGGGCCTCCTCCATGTTGAAGGGGAGGACCTTGAATAGGCCACGTGGCAGTGGCAGGCTGCCCTGCCTAGTCCAGATCGGCTGTCCCCATGGAAACCAGCCGTTAGTTTTGATTTGAACAGCAGAGGAAGCGCCAAGCAGGACCGTTTCTGACTCATGGCGGCCACTCCTGCAGGAGCAATTATTCCTATGATTCATGGGCTGCTGGATCTTTCCAAGCATGGGTCACTGCCAAGTGGGAAGGGGAAGAGCCGAAATGGGCAAGGTGCCTACTTGGAGGGAGGAGGCAGGAAGGAGGCCTCCCCAAATGCTGGGGAAAGACCCCTCTCTGCCTGCTGGAGCTGCCTGCCTTTTTTTAAAAAAAATGGCTACTTTTAGCTGTGCTTTCCCAAGGGACCCACACTTTCCAAGTTGTCATTTGCTTGGGCACAAAGCAGGATCCTGTAAATTTCCGTGACTGCTGCCCAGGAGGATCCAGAGGGAGCTGAATGTGGGCAAAATCAGTTTCCAGCCCCACTTCGCCTGAAAACTGATTTCCCCCAACCCTGCTGGCTGTCCCTCCCCTTCACCTTTTAAGGACATACCTGGGATCAGGCAGGTACAAGTGCAGCCGTGGTGGGACCGAGGCAGCCTCCCTCACAACTGCCTGGGGCCCCTGTCCTGGCAGGCTGCCTTCTCCTGCGGCTGCAGCCTTGATGGGAAAGCCACCGCGGCTTTTATGTTGACGTCCTTGCCATCAAATGCCTACATTCGCCAAATAAGAGAGGGCCTTAATAACACCCCCCCAGAAAGAAGCACCCCATGGAAATGCCAGGTCAAGAGCTTTCCTGACGTATACAGGAAAAGAAGGGCCCAAACTCCGGGGACCAACCCCTATGATAGTAGTCTTTTTCAATGGAGTTCATTGAGAGTCTTCAACTCTCGGAATTGAATTCAATGGACCATTGAAAATCCATGGATTTCAACTCCCAGCTGGGGAATTCTGGCAATTGAAGTCCACCCATCTTTAAGTAACCACGTTTACGAAATGCTACCCTAGAGGGAACATAGTTAGGACCCCCAACCCAAAAGAAATGTGTGCAAGAAAACAGCTTAAAGGTGGTCACCAGCCTTTGAATTCAGACCCAGAGGCAGACCAGTGATCTGGGCAGCTTCAGACTCCATGATGTGTCGAAATGAAATGAGCAGCTTCTCTCCATGTGCTGAAACCGAAGTGTAACATGTAGCCTGCCCCCAAAGCGTTCAGCAGGAAGCTGGGACCATTGTGCAAATGGGTCAGTGCCAGGGAAGGAGGCTCAGTCCCTGCTCAGGAGGTTCCTTTCCTCTAATCGACTCCTTTTGCCGTTTCCCTTGGATCCCAAACCACAAGGAGGAACAACCAGTTCTTCGCCAGGGTTACATCGCAACCAGAGAGAGGAGGAGGAGGAGGAGGAGGAGGAGGAGGAGGAGGAGGAGGAGGAGGAGGAGGAGGAGGGTCCCGTGCTCTGCCTTGCCAGCATGCTTGCTTTAGAGTGGAAACTTCTGTCGAGGGTGGCAATGTGTTTTTCTGCTATTTGGCCTTGGATGGCCTTGAATCGAGCCCACATATGTCTTTAATTCCTCAGTTCCAGAGCCTTCGTGGCAATTATCTCCCCAATCGCACAACAGCAGCATAGATCCAGCTTCGTGTGGCTCTTGAGCGCTTCTAAAAACAATCCCACTCTTTACATTCTTGTCTTCCTTATTGGTCGTCCTTTTTTCTGCATTGCTGCCCAGGAAGTTTTTCAGGCTTGGGAAAGGTCTCTGTTTGTTTGTGTCTGTGTGTACATGTGCAGGCACACACCGTCTTAAGCTACTCGGAATAAAGTCTCCCCAGGTGGCTTACAAAACACGTTAGAGCAGCTATTAAAAACAGACTAAAAGGAGCCGTTAAATTTAAGGAATGCATGAGCAAGACAAACCCCAGAGCCTTGGGTTTCATGCAGAAGCGCCTCTGGAACAACAGTTGTCTGTAGCAATTGTGCTGTTCTTTTCAGGGTTTCGGAGCAGCTGCCACCGACGTCCAGGACGCCTGCACGGTGCTGGCCATGGAGGTGGCCTCTTTGACGAGTGGCAAACGGAGGGGGAGTCCTGCTCCTTTCTCCTCATCTGAGTCCACTCTGGAGGGCTTAGCAAAAGTGCCTTTCCTGACTGGGTCCCACCATTGGGGTGAGATCTGGGTGCCCTTCATTTGGGGCAACAGGGATGGACCCCTGGAAACTGGGAGCCAAGGACAGCTGGCACCCCCACCATCCTGGGCAGTTTCTCCTGTTGGATCCATGGTACCGATAAAGGAGAATCTTTGTAGCTCAGAGTTGACCTGTGGGGTCCTTGGTGCTCTCTGAGCTTGGGGGATTCCTTGCAGACGTTTCATGACCCAACTAGGTAACACCATCAGTGTTAGAACGGAGTATTCAGAAAGGAAGAGAAGGAGCAGAAGAGAAAGAGGAGGAGGAGGAGGAGGAGGAGGAGGAGGAGGAGGACCGTGGGGTTCTTTGGTGCTCTCTGAGCTTGGGGGTTTCCTTGCAGATGTTTCATGACCCAACTAGGTAACGTCATCAGTGCTAGACCCATGCCTTTTCTGCTAATAGTGCTGAGGGTGAGCGGGTGGGCTGGGGAGCAATTCCCTTTGATGTCTGGGGCTTTCCTCCTCAGCCCCCTCTGGAGGTCTTGCTTTCCCGTCTCGGAAACGAGCCTCTCTGTTTCGCAAGCTGCCTTCCCTTCCCTGGGATGAAGGCAGAGAGCCGCCTGCCCTCCTCCTGCCCCTTCTCCAGCTGAGCTGCTTTCTGAATTATGCGGCTTAACCTGATTCTTGCGACCAGGCGCTTCCTCCTTGGCGCTGCCCAACTCCCGTCGTCTTAGTGAAGAGAGGTGGACCCTTTGCTTAGGTCTCTGTGGGCAGGTGAGGGGCTGAAGGGCAAACCCACCTCCCGGATGGGAAGCGGAGGAAGAACGCCTAGGAAGGGGTGCTTACCTGGCTTGCCCGTGTCTGGGTTCGCACGAGACACCTACCCCTGCTGGCTTTTGTCTGATCCAGTCGGCCACAGGAAGGGCTTCCGGCCCTTGGGCTCCCCTGAAGGGTTTCATCCCTGGAGACTCTTCCTCCTCCCAGCGGCTGTTTGGGCAGAAACCTCCTGGTGTCTGACAGAAAGAAGCTGCCTCCTCTGGACTCGGCTCAGCCGGTGTGAAAGCAGGGACGCCGTGTGCGTGTGTGTGCATACTGCGTGGCCGCTGTGCTACTGGGGGATTCTGGGAGTGGAAGGGGCCAAGGGTGACCAAGGCCCAAACTGCTCTATACTGACCATCCCAACAGCATTTGGGGCAGCAGGTTCTTCCTTGGGAGAGGGTCAGCGGGAGGCAGGCGGGGGTCCCTGTGGAAGCAGTGGGAATGCTGCTGCGTGGTGGGGAGGGGGAGTCAGGCCTCCTCCACAGACTTGGGATGAAGGAAGGGAGCAAGACGGAGACAGCGGGGGGGGGCTTGGGAAGCCCTGCAGGGGCCTGGACCAAGCGGAGAGACGAGGCTGCCTGCTGGCCTCCCAAGGAAGCTGAGCTTAGGCCGGGGAAGAGAATTCCAGCATGCACCCACACGGCCTTCCTCTCGTGCTGACAGAGGGACATGGGTTCGGATTCCGATTCAGAGGGCCCCCACCCAGCGAGTGTGCCTGCAGCTCCCCAAAGTCTGGGCCAGGTAAAGAAGTCCAGCTTGTTTGTGAGGCCTGGATCACCTCGTGTTTGGTGACCATCTGTGGCTGAAACAGGTTTTTCAAGCATTGCTAGACAAAATGCACCGAGCTGAGAATCTGATCAGGATCGCAAAGGAGCAGGCAAACGGCGTGTTTTTCTTGCTAAATGCTTGCAGGCCTTGTAAACACGCAACAATGCTGTGGGAGGAGAGCTGACCTTAGTCTATGTCGCCCACCCTGGGAACCTGATGGTGAGGCTTTGGCGAGGGGCTGCACTTCCACCTGCAAAAGCTCTGAGTTTCTTCCCCTTCCTCAACTGACCCGTCAGGGCCGAGAGTCCAGGCCGCCTTTCTTGGTGCAAGCAGGCAGCTTTCCTAACGGCAGCTGCTGCCCTCCCCTGCTGGCCAGCTCCGGTCTCCTGGGCTCCATTCAGGATGCGGAGGGGAGGCCGGACTGTCCACCTGAGCCTGTTGACCAAGGCTCTTGGGGTGGGCTGGGGTCACTTCTCCATCGCTGGTCTCTGATCAACAGGATGTGCGTCAAAAGAGAAAATTTCCCTCCTTGCCTGGAAGGAAGGGTGGGCACCATTCGGCAGGCTTATAGCACGGGGGGCTCGGGGGCAAAGAAATGGGTGGCCTGAGCCGATGCCAGGGACTTAGGCTCCCTTGCAGAGGCAGGATGAAATCCCCGATGCCCATCTTTGCCAGGGACGTCTGGAAATTGGGTAACTGCCACTTCTTGAACAAGTTGGCTTGCTCAACGATCTTGGAACAAGTCGGTTTCTGTTTGCATCAGAGGGATAGAATGCCAATGCTCTCTGTTGGGTACAGTCTCATTCACTGGAGCCCTGAAGGCATGAAATGTCTCCCTATATCGGAGAACAGCAGGTAGAAACAGGGGCGGAGTTAAGGGAGTCATCAACGCAGAGTCCTTACGTTCCCACAAATCAGGGCTGCCATTCAGGCGGTTCTATAACTGTTTGGGCGAACCGGTAGCGGTGACGGTGGGAGGCTCCGCCCACCCACCTGGACATCATCACGTCCTGTTTTTGACTGTCTGTGCATGCAGGGAAGGTCCTGCGTGTGCAAATGAAGAGAAGAGGGTGCCCACGCTCACATTCGGGAGCCGGTAGCGAAGGTAGGTTGATTTCACCCCTGCCACAAAAGACTCAGTTCAACCCTCTGGAATTCCATTGGCTCTTCTCTTGGCACCAGTTTAGCCCTGAACCTTACTTGATAAGATTCTTGAGCAATAGATTTTCTGAATTGCAACTTAACCTATTAGTCCTGGCACTTATTAGTGGTAAAAGGATATCTCTCCTCTGTGTATTTGCTGGCCTGTGGAAGCCAACGGCCTTTCTACTGGACGGACTGACCAAGGCAACTTTAGCTGCATCCCATAACTGGCAGCTTGGCCCTTGTCTGATATAAGCCCCCGTCCAGAAACCTGGCATTTGACTTCCACAATTTGCTTTATTTTATTACCCCTCCATGGAAGAAAAACTGAATGAAATGACAATAACAACAACAATAGGGGGAGGGGGAGGGAAGAAGGAAGAAGAGGAGGAGGAAGAAGAAAAAATTAAATATGTGAGTCTGAAATTAGGAGGACTACCCCATCCCAAAGGTGCTTCTACCTTCTTGTTCCCCCTCTTTTTATGAGAAAAAGGCATCCTGGTTGAGGATGTTGTCACCTCTTCCCTGCAACCGGGTCAGTTTAGAGCTGCAGCCCACCTGTCAGCACAAGCGGTTGCTCCCCTCTGCGCATTCAGGGGGCTGCATTGTCTGCAGGGAGCAACTGGTGCTTTGCAGTCCTCCTGCCTGTCCTTCGCTGGAGGCTGAGATGGAAGGAAACATGAAACTAAGCCTGGCTTTGTCCCCGTTTGGTTCTTCAGTCGGGGCCGTTCTGGGCGCTTCCTGCAGGCATCGTGTTAAATGGTGGGGGGGGGAGGGAAGAGGGCCGCCTGTTCTTCCTGGACTTTTGCTCCCAAGGTTTAGGGGCGGCTGTTGTGGGTCTCCAGGATCCGTCTCGGATGGTCCCCTGGAAACGAGGACACTTGACACCTGCCATTTTGCTGCCTTTGCACAGAGAGGTGTGGAGCCATTAATCTGATCAACAACCAGATTTTGGTTGAATGAAGCACTCTTTTAAATTAGAGTCTTAATAGGCAAAATAAGGTCTAAAATGGAAATCCGGGGGGGGGGGGGCGGTGGAGTCGTCATGTGTAAAAAAATTACATGCTCTCACACCCTTCCAAGTACGGTTGCATGCATCTTCTGTACTAAGTGGGAAAAAAGCACATGGATTTTATAGCTGAGGTGGCTAAAAATAATTTAAAACGGGGTCATTTTTTTCCCATGGAAATAATCCAAAACCAGCAGCGGTTTTTTTTTTCTAGAGCAGAGTTTCTCAGCCATGGCTGCTTGAAGATGGATGGATTTCAACTCCCAGAATTCCCCAAACTCAGAGACCCCCAAGGACCACCCAGCTCCTGAGCTGTTCCTTCCCTGTGGCTTCAACCTCTGGCTGTTCCTTGTGCTGGTTTGGCTCCTAGGCCAAGTCCTTGCGGCTGGAGCCTTTTTCAAAGTCCATCCCTAATCCTAAGGTTTGCCTGAACCCATCAGGGACTCTTTATCCTCCAAGCCAGGCTAGGAGGGGCTTCGTAAATCTGAGCTAACAAAAAGTTGCTCTTTGTTTCCATGCCTAGCCACTATAACTGACAGGATTCTAGGTCGCCTTGATATTTGACAGACTAACAAGAGTTTTGGAAGGGACTTTGGAGGTCATCTAGTCCAATCCTCTGCTCAAGCAGCAGACCTTATATACCATTCCAGACAAGTAGCATTCCAGTCTCTTCTTAAAAGATCCACAAATTCCACTAGTTACCATATTTTTCAGAGTATAAGACACACCTTCCCCCCCCCCAAAAAAGAGGGAGGAAAATCTGGGTGCATCTTATACACTGAATACAACATTTTTGGCCTCCTGAAACCCCGCCCCCTTCACAAAAATGGATGTGCAGAGGCTTTGGAAGCCTACAAAGTGCTCCTGGGGGCTGGGGAGGGCAGAAACAAGTGAAAAACGGGCTGTTTTTTACTTGTTCCCCCCCCCTGCCCCCAGGAACCCTTTGCAGGCCTCTCAAACTCTCTGCATGCCCTGTTTTTCACAAAAAATGACACGTGCAGAGAGTTTGGGAGATCTGCAGAGTGCAAAAACTTTTTTAAAAATATTACCTCTTCAAAATCTTGGTTCGTCTTACCGGTGCATCTTATACTCCAAAAAATATGGTAACTAGTTCCACTTGTTAATTGTCCTCTTAGGAAATTTCTCCTTAGTTTAGATTGCTTCTCTCCTTGATTAGTTTCCTTCTGTTGTTGTTTTTTTGTCTTCTGGTGCTTTAGAAAGTAGGTTGACTCCCCCTTTTCTTCGGGGCAGCCCCACAAATACTGGAATACTGCTATGGTGTCTTCCCTAATCCTTCTCTTTATTATACTACACTTACCCAGTTCCTACAAGTATGGTTTAGCCTCCAGACCCTGAATTAACTCTGTTGCTCTCTGCACTCTCTCTAGAGTTGGAACATCTGCATCCTGGTCTGTGCAGAGGTGGCTGGGTTCTTTTAAAACCTTGTGAGATGCTAGAAGGTGAAGGATGTGTGCGCTTTGCAGAGGCTGTGCAAAGCCCACGAAAGAGGCGTGTTGGCCTCTAAGTGTTAAACCGCCATCTCGGAGCCCCGTTGTGGCTTCAGGGCTGCTCCCGGGCAGGCAGGCAACCTTGCGCCAGCCCCAGCATGCGCAGACAGCCAGGCGTAGCTTTTGAAGGAGCCGAGGGTTTTGGCAGCAGACGGCAGCTGCCTTGGCCACGTGGAGGGAGCTGCCGGCTGGTGCCAGGACCTGGGGAGAGTTTTCCCAAGTACTTTTTGCACCTTCTAATAATTAACCTCTTGCTCTTTCAAGTTGGGGAGAAGAATGGAGAGATTCTGTTTGTTTGCAGTGCTGAATAAATGGTAGTTTATTAGGTGGAGCACTTGGGCGTGACTGTTTACCGTGCAAACAGTTTTTTTTAAAGAAATAATCTGAAGGTTTAATCCTTCTGCTTGAGGTGCATGGATGGGAACCCAAAATATTTAAATAGACTATTCCTCAAAATCAGGGTTCCCGAATCCTGGCAACTGTAAGGACTACAACTCCCAGAATTCCCCACCTGCCCTGAAGCCTTAAAGTTGCCGTGCTTGGGAAACACCGTTCTAAGTAAACACCGACTGATGATGTAAAGGAACAGAGCCTCTCCATGTTTTTCTTCAGTGCCTGAAAGGACAGATAAATGTTGAACGTTGGCAATGAATTCACTCATTCCCCTTCAATGGATTTGCCTGGCAAGGAAGCAGCTGCCTGTTTGCTGGATCTGGTTTGGTTCTTAAGCCCTTGCAAGCAACAGGCTCCGAAACAAATTGGCGGGGGGAGAAAGGAGCCCCCCCAGTGGACCTCCCGGGCACCCTTTCTGGCTTGGAGGGCCAACCGAAGCCTTGTGAAGGCTCAAGCCAGAGCAGCAGCTGCCGGCCTCCCACACCCACCCAACCGGATCTGTTTCTCCCTCCCCTTCGGCAGAGGGTGGCCCTTGACGTCAGCCATGGCTGGGAAGAAAACCCTGCTTTGTTTGCCATCTTCGGCAGGAGCTCTGCCCTGAATTCTTGCGTGGTGGCATGATGCCTGCCACGCTCTGGCCCCTTTCCCACCCACCCAGAGGGGTTGCATCACACGGCAGGGACAGAAAGCTGGATGGGGGTCTCCCTGGGAAGTGGCGGGGGGGGCAAGGAGAACGTGACCATTCTCTTTTGGGAGAGAGCTGGGCTGTTCTTGGAAAACAAGGCATCGGAATCGCCTGGTGGGTCTTGGGCCTCCTCTGAGCTTTAGAAGCTGGCACGGGGTCAGTCCACGCCCAGCTTCCTTGCCAGGATTGGGGGCTGAGTCAGTGGACAAAAACTGTTTGGAGGGGAACACTCCCTGAAATTGCCTCCAACTTAGAAAACAGACAATCGGACAAATCCTTCCTCCTTTTGTTTTCCCTTACCAAGGGACCCGCATGGCTCCTTTAAGCCTGGATTCATAACCTTTTCAGAAAAGCAGTAGAAGAGGGGAGGAAGGGATCTTGGAGGTCTTCTAGTCCAACCCCCTGTTCACGCAGGAGACCCTGTGCTCTTCCAGCCAAATGGCTATCCAATCTCTTCAAGCCTTCGCGTTAGGCAACTCAGGTTTTCTACCCTGAACTTTTAGGAAAGATGCCCAGAGTTTTCCAAGAGGAGTCAGGCAGCCCTATGGATTTTCTTAATATAAATAAAAATGCCTCCTCCCCCTTTTTAGCTAAATTCCCGTGACAGTTTTTTAAAAACTTTTTTTTGCATCAAGGCAGATGTTTTTATTCTTCTGGCTACGATTTTGCTTGCTTTTTATTTTTATTTCTTCAGGTCTAATAGTTACAGTATCCCCCCAAGATACATTATTCGGCATCTTTTCTTAGTGATGTTGCTATTTCCCCAGATTAAAATAAAAAAGGACTTCCTGGATTGGATTGCACTCTTGGGGGGAGCAGATCCTGGGCGACTCTCAGGCTTCCCTGATCCTGGGGATCTGGAATTCAAAGGTAGACTGCTTTAGAGGAGGAAGGCTCTGTTTTGATGCCCTGAGCCTGCCTGTTGCTCGTTTAGAGGTGCCAGTTTGGAAACGGGGTCTATGAAACCGTTTTTCCATGTTGCCTTTAAAACCTGCAGCTGCACCTTCTGATAACCTCCCATCAGACATTTGGGCCCTTTCAGCATTCCTGTTTCTGTACAGCTGGCAGTCTTGGCAGTGCATCCTCCCCCCCTTCTCCTCCACCCCCCCTTCAGTGGGCCCACTTCACCTTCTACCCCATTGGTGGATTTTTTTTTCTTTTTCTTCCTCCCCCCTTTCTTTCCTCCCCCTTCCTCTTCCTCATCCTCCGTGAAAGACCAGCTGTTTCTGTCAAACAAAAAATTCTCCTGGGTTTTGTCAGTGAGCTGAAATCCAGCGAGGAAAGTTGGTGTGTGTGTGTTGTGAGTAGTATTCTGTTCACACAATCCTTCTGGGCTTCTGTCTCCAGAACAGGCTTCAGCTGCGAAGGGAGTCAGTTGCAAAGCTTCTCCCAAGTGGCAGGCAGCAGCTGCTGCTTCCTCCTCCCTGAGGAACGCCCGGGGCCTGGGCCTTTCCCAACACCGGGGACTGAGGTCCTTCCAGGTGGAGGGGCTGCAGGTTCGCCTGCCTGCCTACCTGCCTGCACCGCAGACCAGGGTTGCAGGCGAGGCAGACTGTGCCATGGGTCTCCTGCGTGGATCTTTTTGTGGCCAGAGACCCTCCTAAGGCCACTCCAAGGCCCCCTTGGAATGTGGGGCAAGGATGCTGGGGCCTTAGAGAGGATCGAATGCTTTAGTTAGGAGGAAGATGACCTCAGTGCCGGAGAAGGTGGAATTGGGGAAAGGAACGCCACTTGCGTGGTTGATGAATTAGTCACAGTACCAGCTTGCCCTCCTCTCCTCTGCTTTCCTACGTTGTTGGGACTTGCTAAAGCCGTGTTGTTAAAGGGCCTGTCCTGTCCACCTGCTCAATCACAGAGAGAAAAGGAGGGAAAAGGCCCATTTGGGGAACGAGGGAGCCACTTGCTCCCCGAGAGGATAGGGAAATAATTTTTTTATTAACTTTATGTGCTGCCCATCTCCCTATCAAGCAGCTCTGGGTGGCTAGTCCCAATGTCATAAATACTGTGGCAATATAAAACAATGTGATTCTGAAAACCACAAAACTGCTTCTCACTTATTTTGGCCGTGGCATGCGGGGGAATTCACTGGACAAAGAAATCATTATTACGGTTAGCAGTGAAAGGAAACCCAGCCACCAAGGAACACGGGGGCTGGACACCCTCTCGGCCAGAGCCGAGAAGGACTAGAGGGAGCAGCAGTGCCAGGTCAGAAGAGGGGGAGAGTCCTGGCCCAGAGAATCGCCCAGAGGCCACATTGTCATCCCCAAAACAATGTTAAAAACCTTAGAACACTCGGCATTAAAAATCACAACTAAGTATTTTACCCAAAAGAAGCCCTTTGCTGCATCCCCTTCCAGCCCTCTGAAGTGGCCATGCCCCAGTCGGCTGGAGGGGCACTTTGCCAAGGGAGCCACTGTGTGCCCCGCTTGTTGTGGCTTCTGAGCACTGAGGTTTGAACCCCAGTCCCCAGGTCTGTGCAGGGCTGGGTCTGCCACTGCAGCCTCCACCTGCCTTCCAGCAAGACCCCCCCCCCTTAGCTTTCTGCCTTCTCTTGGCTGCTTCGGCCCTGCAGCGCTTCCCGTCAGCTGGAGCAGCGGCTGGCTCTCTCTCCCTGCTCACGCCACCCCCCTCTCGTGCCCTTTGGTGGGGGCCCTGCCCCTTCCCAAGAGAAGTTGTGGAGGGACGTTGTTCGGTTTCCTGGGCTCTCGTGGAGGTGGGGGTGGGTACAGGCAGAGCCCCTAGGTGGATGCCAGGCCTTTCCTCAGCCCAGAGGAATGCCAGTTGTGAGCTGCCTGCCAGGTACCTTTCCCAGGTGAGCAGCTTCAGGATTGCCCCCTTAGTGGTGTGGGGCACCTGCAGCCACCCACAGGTGCGAAGGCTTCTCTTCCTAGGAGCCACCAGTGAAAAAAAGGGTGTGTTTTTGCCTAACTATGACCTGAAAGGGGATCTAATTCTCACAGAGGTCTTAAAACTAGACAAGGAGAACCGAAAAGGGTCAAAAACTTCTGAACTCCTTCTTATTGGAGGAAATGCCCAGAGCCTGGGCTTTGAGCGCATCGGGAGACGGTGATGGGGAGGGAAAGTCAGGCGGGAGGCAGCTTATACGTTGTAGTTTCTGTTCCTCCTTAATGCAATATTGAATATCTTGTTTCCTGCATCTGGTCAGCTGGAAACTTAGTCACATACAAATGCATTTATGCCTAGAGAGTTTAGCTGCTGCTGCTGGGAAAGTGTGGGGCCTGTATCGGCAGTCCTCTACTTACGACCACCTGTTTAGCGATTGTTCAGAGTTATGGCAGTCCTGAAAAAAGGTAATTGCAGCCAGTTCTGGCACTCCCTGCAGCCACCGGCGGTCCTGTGATTGTGATCCAGACCCTCGGCAATTGGCTCGCACTTATGACGGTTGCCGTATCCCGCAGTCCTCTGATTGCCACTTGTGACCCCCCCCCCCCCAGGCAGCTTCTGACAATCCATGGGGAAGTTGTTAGGAAAGGTCATAAGTCACAGTCAAGTGATGTCTTAATGGCTGTGGGTAATTTGCTCAACGACCTTTGCATAAAACTGTGTGTAATCACGCACTGTCTCCCTTAACAACTGCACTGCTTAACAATGCATTTCCAGTCCCTGTTGTGGTAACATAGGATGAATGGTTGCAATTAACCAGTGGAACAGCTTCCCACCAGAAAGTGTGGCTGCTCCACCACTGGAGGTTTTTAAGAAGAGACTAGACAAGCCACTTGGTATAGGAGGTTCTCCTGCTTGAGGAGGGGGCTGGACTAGAAGACCTCTAAAGTCCCTTCCAGCTCATTCTAGGGGTGAAATGCTACCGGATCAGTTCACTGGAACTGGTAGCAACAAATGCTTCCAATTCCCCCAAACAGTAGTAAAAAATGCCTTAAAAAGGAAAAAAAAAGGTTCTGATTATCAGCTGTTTGACATTTAGCTGTGCTGGAGAATGTTACTCCCCCCCCTTCTTTTTTTTTTGCTTTTTTAAAGCATTTTTACTGCTTATTAGTCCTAACCGTGACTCCGCGAGGTTCCTGCTTGTTGCCGGAGCCCTTTTGTGTGAAGTCCAGCTGCTTCTGCATTGTGTGAGAGTCACTTGTGTGGCTTTTGTGTTGCTTGTGTGCGAAGTGTGAAAGTTGGCTTTTGAGCTCACCCGTCACATGGCCATGACCACCAAGCCACACCCACAGACCTGGTAGGGAAAAGGTCTCGATTCCACCACTGGCTCATTCTGCATTCCAACCAAGAGAAGGATGGAGGGTGGCCTGGGAGCAGGCCTCCCATATTTGAGGGGCTCTCGTTGAGAAGAAGGGATGGGGCACCTGAGGGCAGAGCAGGAAGCAACGGGTGGAAGGAAGACGCCAGAGAGAGACTAAGGAGGACTTTCCTGACAGTCAGGAGCAGCTTCCTTCCAGAAGTGGTGGGGGCTCCATCATGGGAGGCCTTTTATGAACAGACTGGATAGCCATTTGACTGGAATTGTAAGGGTTCCTGTCTTAAGGAAGGGGTTGGGCTAGAAGACCTCTAAGTTCCCTTCCAACACGGTTATACTGTTATTCTGTAAATTGGGGACGACCTGTAACCTGAAAGGGAAACCAAACCAGTCGTGGCAAAGTTGCCTTTGAGTTGGAAGCGGAGAAGGCGACAGGAGGAGGAGGAGGAGGAGGAGGCCTGCTCAAATTGCCACTGGCTGGTGGCTCCAACAAGGTTAATGGAGACCAGATGTTACTATTAATATTCAATAAATGCACAATTCTTCCTGTTCCATCCATTTCACAGGCTTTAGAAAATTTGTTACTAGGTTTATTCAGGCTCATTTACGGAATAACTGCTGGGCACTGTGTGTGTGTGTGTGTGTGTGTAAGTGCAAAGACCAGCTTGCATTTTGCAACTCTGAAGTCTGACGGGGGCCCTTGGGCTGTGCAGTGCTTGATGATTCCTTCCCGCAGCTCTCTTGGGCAGCCCTTGTTTCTGTGGGAGGATCCGGGTGGGGGGGGGCCCTCAGCGCCCACAAAACTCTGCTCTGGCATTCCGGGAAAACTCTCCCTGGAAAGAGAAGCCTGGCATTTTGCTCCGACTTGCAAGGGTGGCGGCGGCAATGGGCATGTTTTCCCCACGTTTCCTCCTGGCTTTTGGGAGCGGAGCAGATGAGTCATAGGATGACAGGCAGTGGAGCTCCCTTTCTCCCCCAGAGAACTGGTCGTTTCTGCTGCCTGTCCAGTTTTTGTCCCCACAATACCGAAAAGATGCTGAAAGCTTATGGAAAGCGTGCAGAGAAGAGCCACGGAGATGATTGAGGGGACTATGGAGGCTAAAACACAGGAGGAACGGTTGCAGGAACTGGGCCTGGCTAGTTTAATGGAGAGAAGGACTTGGGGTGACACGAGAGCTGTATTCCAGTATTTGAGGGGCTGCCCCAGAGAGGAGGAAGGGGGTCAAGCTATTCTCCAAAGCCCCCGAAGGCCAGACGATGGAAACCAAGGAGAGAAGGAACCTGGAATTAAGGAGAAACTTCCTGACAGAACAATTGATCAGCGGAAAGGTTCAGAGGTTCTGGGGGCTCCCTCACTCTGGAGGCTTTCAAGGATTGATTGGACAGCTATTTGTCTGGAATGGGCAGGGGGTTGGGCTAGATGACCTCCAAGGTCCCTTCCAACTCTGATACTCTGTTGTTCCCTTTGGTGGCTCTTTTCTTTCGTAATCTGGGTGTTGTGGGAAGAGGGCTTTCTTTCCATTCTGGTTCTGGGCCAGCTTTGCAAACTCGGCAGCAAAGGAAGTTCCCAAACCCAAAATAGAAAGTCCCTTTTTCCCAACTTCTTTGAAAAGCCTCGTGACATAAAAAACGAATGACTCTGAGATTCCACTTCCTTGGGCGGGGGGGGGGGGAATCCCGATTGTGGCCGAGGGGGGGCTGTAGTGTTGTTTTTGAGAAACAGCCCAAAGGTCTCCTTGGCAACCTCTTTGTTGGCATCTCGAGGTCCCCGTCTCCGTTTCTGGCAAAGAAGCTCTGTCTGAGGAGGAATGGTCATGAGGACTAGAAGTGCCGCTTTGCTTTTGCGACCCAGAGCCGAAGATGTGGGCAGAATGACTGCACAGTCCTCCCTTGCAAAATAGATACGCTCAAAGGAGAAGGTTGAGGCTGCGTGTTATCATCTTCTTCGGCTGCCTTAAAAAGAGTCCGGAGTCCATGCTTTTTCTTCCTTTTCCCCCTTTTATCCTCCGGTTTCTCCTCCCCTGATTTCTCACTGTCTTCATCTGGATTTGCATTGCGTGGAAGGATAAAAAGGAGGAATAGATACACCTTCAAGGATGCCCGGTGTCCTTTTGGCCCTTCGCTGCCCCTGCCAGCATCTTTTCCTTGCAGTTGCTGCTTGTGAGAAGTGGGAGGAAACTCAGCACACAAGGAATGGCTGTGCGTGTGTGTTTGTGTGTTGCTTTCAGATTTGTCATCCTAGTAATTTGTTGTGGTGAGTGTAATTTGTAACCCTGAGTTTCACATTCAGCTGCATCTTACGAGGCCAACATAAAATCAGAAACACCCGGGCGCTCTCACACCACCCGTTTCAACGACTGGGCCCGCCCACTTAAGCCGCGCCCTTAACGTTTCCACCTCTTGGATGGAAGAGACTGGCACAGCCTCCATCCTCGCCTCGCCAGCAGCTGCAGCTCAGCTGCTTTTGGCCACCGATCGGCTCCCAGGACCACAAATCCGTGCATTGAACGGACCCACCAGCTCCCCCTCCCCAAGTGGCCGAGTGCCATCCCTCTTCCTTCCTGGGCAGTCTGTGCTGCTGAAACCCCCCTTGGCCCACCCCTCTGGGCTGCTTGGCCTCGGCTCAGCTGGCATCAACGTAGGGGCTGCCTGTCTCTGGCCCTCCTGCTGCAGACTTTGCCCAAAACCAAGTCCAAACCGAAGCCCTTCAGTCAAACTCTGTGGAGCCAAAGAGGGGGGGGGGGGGAAAGAAACCTGCTCGCGTCCGCAGGGCAGTTGCTGAGGGTCGAAAGAGGCAAAGCGGTTTCTGAAAAGCAGAGGCTGGTTGCACGTGGCCAACTATAGATAGTCCTCAACTTATGACCACGACTGAGCCCAGAATTTCTGTTGCTAAGTGAGACAGTGGTTTTGCCCCATTTGATGACCTGTTCTGCAGTGGCTGTTAAGTGAATCCTTGCCGTTGTCACATTAGTCACACGGTTGTTAAGTGAATCCGGCTTCCCCCTTTGACTTTGCTTGTCAGAAGGTTGCAAAAGGGGATCACGCGACCCCCGGACACTGCGACCGCCACAAACGTGAGACAGCTGCCAAGCGTCTGAACCCCCACCCTGCCACCCAGGGGATGCTGCAGGGGCCACACGGGGGGAAAACTGCGTCCCCTTTTTTCAGTGCTGTTGCGACTTTGAAGAGCCCCCCAATGGAATGGCTGCGAGTGGAGGAGCCCCCCGTGTTCCTTCCCTCCACTCAGCCCCCCCCCCCCCGAGTTCTGAAGCTTTGAAGCGGCTGCTTTGGGGGGAGCTTCTTCTCCTCTGCTCCATGGAGGGAAGGGAGGCAGCCGAGGAGTGGAAACTTGGATCAGAGCTGGCTTTTTCCTCCCCTTGCCTATATTTATTCTCTCTCCTTCCTAAATTAAAGCCAAATGAAAGTTTCTTAAACAACGAGGCCCCGTTTCCCCTGCTTTGCCTCCGTTGCTGGCACCCCCCCCCCCGGCCTTTGGGCTTGGATGGAAAGCGTAGGAGGGGCTATTTAGGAGCCCCACCCACTTCCCTGCTGCCTTCACTGGATGCCACCCACGGAGCCCCCCCCCCCCCCCCAGCCATTGGTCCCAAAGCCTGGCAACCGGATGGCCTCCGCCCGGCGGAGAAAGCGGCCTTTGGTGCTGCCGCAATGTGGACATTCCCCTCCCTTGTGCTCCGCAAAACGTGGCCAGTGTCCTTCTCGCAAGCAGAGCCACGCAACAAACTCCCCTCCGGCTTCAAGGGTTTTCCGTGGGTGACCTTACCAAGCGCTGACCCCCCCCCCCCTCCTCCGGCATCCGGGGCTGAGCTTGGCATTCTGGAGCAGGGCGCTCCAACCTTGGCGCCTCTCAGACTTGTGGACTTCAACTCCCAGAGTTCCTCAGCCAGCAAAGCAGTTCTGGGAGATGAAGTCCAAGGTTGGAAACGCCTGTTCTGGAGGGCTGCACCCCCTGGCCTTCATGTATGGCTGGGTTTCTATCCTGCTTGGCTTTTCACATCTCCGGGCATTTGATGCGATACGACGCTGAGTAACTTTCATGCCACTCTAAATACACGGAGGGTCCGCCTGAAAAACGCCCGACAGGATAAGACTCCGGTGTTCCTTGGCAAAGCCTAAGATGTGCCGACTTTAACTTCAGTGAAACATCTGGGGGTTTCCTTAGGGGAAAGCTTGCTGACATGTGTGAATGGAGTCGTTCTCTTTATCTCTGGGCCTGGGTTTAAATTGGGTTCATGTTCTCATGCTCCCAAGTCTTCTTCCCGTGGGGATCTTGTGGGCCGGTGCCGAAGTCCATCTTGTCTTCCGGCGGGGCTGATGGGAAGGCTCTTTCCTCCTGACCCATCGCTGCTTCTTTCCCTTTAAGGAACGCCAAGAAGGAAGGAGACCTGCTCGCTGCCCAGGGGCGCCTGAAGGATGTGGAGGCCCTGCTCAACTCCAAGGAGGCTGCGCTCACCACCGCCTTGGGGGAGAATCGCAACCTGGAGGCTGAAGTCCGTGACCTCAGAGGCCAGCTGGCCAAGGTAGAGCAGGCACACCTGTGAAAGAACCCCAAGGGTCCCTGCGCTTGAGATGGGAGGGGGCCTGTTCCTCCTTCTGGGCCTCCCTCCCGCGTCCATCTTTGGACGACCGGTCCCAAAATGTGCCAGGAGGAAGGAGTTTGTAGGCTCAGGTAGACTATGCCTGTAAATGCCTCTTGTGCGGGAGGGGAAGGGTCCTTCTGCTAGCAGACCCCCAGCCTTCCAGGTCCTTCCTAGGCTGGCCGACCTTCTTAGGCTTCCAGGACTGAAGGCAGGCTGGTGGTCTTTGAGTTTCTCCCCCCTCCCGGACAATGGGTCGCTGGGCTCCTGTCATGCGTTTTATTTGGCCATGCTTTTATCTTTCGGTGACTTTTGTGATTGTGGGTTTAATGTGTGCCGGAAGGAGGCCAAAACAGCAGCACCATATAGAAGAATATTTCTCCAGCTTGGCAGCTGACTGGGGAATTCTGGGAGTTGAAGTCCACCCATCATTCCGCTGCCAAGGTTGAGAGTTTCCTTGGTCTGTGAGGACCAACAGAGCTGTTGACTGTGCTCAGCGGTGGCCCTTCAAAGGTAGACTGCTCCTGCCCACAGAGGTGCCACCGACTGTCCTGAATTTAGCTCCTTCGTCTTTGAAGTTACGTTGCTCAGACACTCCCAGGCTCAAGTGACCCCAAGCTCCGTCACTAAGGGGGAGAAAGCCCCTCCTTCCCTCTGCTTTCCCCACTTTATGTCCGTCCTGCACCCTCTCTGGGCTGCAGTCTAGAGTAGTCTGGATTTTATGAACAGCTTCACTTCCCCCCCCCTCTCCCTCCAAAACTGGCTGGGGAGGCTGGAAAAGCTCATGTCTGCAGGAACCAGATGAGGCCAGCAGGGGGCGACAGAGCCCACCATTTGCCAAGGCAGAGAGGAGGAATGGACAGATGACTCTTCCATTCACTGACCTTTCAGAGGATCTGGCTGTGTGGACTCTTGCTCCCATCATCCCCAGCCAGGGATCTGCCTCCCTGCCCAGGGGCATTTTCCACTTGTTTGTTTGTTTCTATAGTTTATTTATTTATATCCTGCCTTTCTTATTTTTATAAAAAACTCAAATTGGCCATGATACCAAATTAGTCCTCCTTCCTGTTTTTCCCAGCACAACAACCCTGTGAGGTGGGCTGGGCTGAGAGAGAAGGAGTGGCCCCAAAGTCACACGGTCGGCTTTCACATCCAAGGCGGGACTAGAACTCCCAGTCTCCTGGGGATTGGACCAAAGTCACCCAGGGGCTTCTGTGCCTAAGGCGGGACTAGAACTCCCAGTCTCCTGGGGATTGGACCAAAGTCACCCAGGGGCTTCTGTGCCTAAGGCGGGACTAGAACTCCCAGTCTCCTGGGGATTGGACCAAAGTCACCCAGGGGCTTCTGTGCGTAAGGCGGGACTAGAACTCCCAGTCTCCTGGGGATTGGACCAAAGTCACCCAGGGGCTTCTGTGCGTAAGGCGGGACTAGAACTCCCAGTCTCCTGGGGATTGGGCCAAAGTCACCCAGGGGCTTCTGTGCCTAAGGCGGGACTAGAACTCCCAGTCTCCTGGGGATTGGGCCAAAGTCACCCAGGGGCTTCTGTGCGTAAGGCGGGACTAGAACTCCCAGTCTCCTGGGGATTGGGCCAAAGTCACCCAGGGGCTTCTGTGCCTAAGGCGGGACTAGAACTCCCAGTCTCCTGGGGATTGGGCCAAAGTCACCCAGGGGCTTCTGTGCGTAAGGCAGGACTAGAACTCCCAGTCTCCTGGGGATTGGACCAAAGTCACCCAGGGGCTTCTGTGCGTAAGGCGGGACTAGAACTCCCAGTCTCCTGGGGATTGGGCCAAAGTGACCCAGGGGCTTCTGTGCCTAAGGCGGGACTAGAACTCCCAGTCTCCTGGGGATTGGGCCAAAGTCACCCAGGGGCTTCTGTGCCTAAGGCGGGACTAGAACTCCCAGTCTCCTGGGGATTGGGCCAAAGTCACCCAGGGGCTTCTGTGCCTAAGGCGGGACTAGAACTCCCAGTCTCCTGGGGATTGGGCCAAAGTCACCCAGGGGCTTCTGTGCGTAAGGCAGGACTAGAACTCCCAGTCTCCTGGGGATTGGACCAAAGTCACCCAGGGGCTTCTGTGCGTAAGGCGGGACTAGAACTCCCAGTCTCCTGGGGATTGGGCCAAAGTGACCCAGGGGCTTCTGTGCCTAAGGCGGGACTAGAACTCCCAGTCTCCTGGGGATTGGGCCAAAGTCACCCAGGGGCTTCTGTGCGTAAGGCGGGACTAGAACTCCCAGTCTCCTGGGGATTGGGCCAAAGTCACCCAGGGGCTTCTGTGCCTAAGGCGGGACTAGAACTCCCAGTCTCCTGGGGATTGGGCCAAAGTCACCCAGGGGCTTCTGTGCGTAAGGCGGGACTAGAACTCCCAGTCTCCTGGGGATTGGGCCAAAGTCACCCAGGGGCTTCTGTGCCTAAGGCGGGACTAGAACTCCCAGTCTCCTGGGGATTGGGCCAAAGTCACCCAGGGGCTTCTGTGCGTAAGGCAGGACTAGAACTCCCAGTCTCCTGGGGATTGGACCAAAGTCACCCAGGGGCTTCTGTGCCTAAGGCGGGACTAGAACTCCCAGTCTCCTGGGGATTGGGCCAAAGTCACCCAGGGGCTTCTGTGCGTAAGGCGGGACTAGAACTCCCAGTCTCCTGGGGATTGGGCCAAAGTCACCCAGGGGCTTCTGTGCCTAAGGCGGGACTAGAACTCCCAGTCTCCTGGGGATTGGGCCAAAGTCACCCAGGGGCTTCTGTGCGTAAGGCAGGACTAGAACTCCCAGTCTCCTGGGGATTGGACCAAAGTCACCCAGGGGCTTCTGTGCGTAAGGCGGGACTAGAACTCCCAGTCTCCTGGGGATTGGGCCAAAGTGACCCAGGGGCTTCTGTGCCTAAGGCGGGACTAGAACTCCCAGTCTCCTGGGGATTGGGCCAAAGTCACCCAGGGGCTTCTGTGCGTAAGGCGGGACTAGAACTCCCAGTCTCCTGGGGATTGGGCCAAAGTCACCCAGGGGCTTCTGTGCCTAAGGCGGGACTAGAACTCCCAGTCTCCTGGGGATTGGGCCAAAGTCACCCAGGGGCTTCTGTGCGTAAGGCGGGACTAGAACTCCCAGTCTCCTGGGGATTGGGCCAAAGTCACCCAGGGGCTTCTGTGCCTAAGGCGGGACTAGAACTCCCAGTCTCCTGGGGATTGGGCCAAAGTCACCCAGGGGCTTCTGTGCGTAAGGCAGGACTAGAACTCCCAGTCTCCTGGGGATTGGACCAAAGTCACCCAGGGGCTTCTGTGCCTAAGGCGGGACTAGAACTCCCAGTCTCCTGGGGATTGGGCCAAAGTGACCCAGGGGCTTCTGTGCCTAAGGCGGGACTAGAACTCCCAGTCTCCTGCTAGTCTGGTGCCTCCTGGCTTTCCTGCTGCTTCAGACTCCCTGGCGTTTTTCTCTCCCTCTAAGACAGCGGTTCTCAAATAGTGGGGCGCGCCCCCCTGGGGGGGCGTGAGGCTCCATAAAGGGGGGCGCGAAGGCTCCCTTTCCATCTGGGTGCAACGGCAGCGGCGTGGGCGAGGCATAATATATCCCGCCTGGAAGTGGCAGCACTTCGGACTGTGGATTTTCATTGGAGCCGCGGGCTGGAGCTGTGCAAGAAGCCTGCTCGGGCGGGGGTGGGAGGGAGGGAAGCATGGCTGTCCCAGGCTTCCCTCCCCCCCCCCCCCCCAGCCCAAGCAGACTTTTTGCACAGCTCCAGCCCGCGGCTCTGATGAGTCTCTGAGCAGTCCCCAGCGCTGCCACTTCAAGCCGGGATATATTCTGCCATGCCCTCGGCGGCGTCTTTATGCAGGTAGCTCGCCTCCCCGCCAGCAGCTCACCCGCAAGCATTCCGTCTGGAAGCGGAAGCGCAACAGCCGCTGTTGGGGAAGGGACAAAGGGGCGGCGGTCGCCCGATCTTGCCACCGCCACCCCTTCGCCCCTGGTAACGGCGACTGTTGTGCTGCTGCTTCCAGCTGGGATGCTGGAGGAGCTGCTGGCAGGGAGGGAGGGAAGAAAGGGAGGAGGGAGTAAGGATAGACAAGCAAGAGGGAAAGAGGAAAGAAGGCAAGCAGGCAGGAAGGAGGCAGAAGGAAGGAGGGAAGAATGGAACTGGAAGGGAGGCAGGGAAGGAGGGAGGGAGAAAGGAAGGATAGGAGGATAGGGAAAGAGGAAAGAAGGCAGGCAGGCAGGGGGAAAGAGGAAGGAGGGAACTGGAAGGGAGGCAGGAAGGAAGGGAAGGAGGAAGGGAGGGTGGAAGGAAGGATAGACAAGCAAGAGGGAAAGAGGAAAGAAAGCATGTGACTACGGTGGGAGACGAGGAAAGACCGGTGTGCTATGTTATGCAGAGGTGTACTTATAACAATTTTATAGACAAATTATACTATTTACAGTCGCGCGGGGGGGGGCGAAATGTTTTCTTCTTCCTAGGGGGGGCATGACAGAAAATAATTGAGAAGCACTGCTCTAAGAGGACGGAAGGCCTTGAGGGAGAGAAGCTAAATCGGGACGGATGGCTTGTGAATCCCAGCTCTTGACTAGGGGGGAGGTACCTGAAGAGGCTACGCAGGCTCTCCCTTCCGGGCGTGACGGGGGTCCCTCCTTTGTCCCCCTGCAGGTGGAGGCAGCCTTGGCCGACGTCAAGAAGCAGCTTCAGGATGAAATGCTGCGCCGGGTGGATGCGGAGAACAGGCTGCAGACCCTGAAGGAGGAGCTGGACTTCCAGAAAAACATCTACAGCGAGGTGAGTCCCAGGATCCAGAAGCGTCCCTTAGAGGTCATCTAGCCCAACCCTCCCCTGTCTAGGGCAGGAATCCTACTCCACCTCGGCTTGAAAGGGGACCCTGCTGCTTCATGGCTCTCGTAGCCAGGAATTCCCCCTTACTTTGAGTTGGGGTCTCCCTCCGTAAAAGACCCACCCATTCTAAAATAAAGTTTATTATTAAGTTTCATTATAAAATAAGAACAGAGAAAAAGCAAAAGTTAGAAAACGAAGAGACGGAGATGGGGAGGAAAAAGCGGAGGCTTCAAACTTTTTCAATACAGGTAGTCCTTGAGTTACAGCAGTTCATTTAGTGGCCGTTCAAAGTTACAACGGCACTGAAAAACGTGATGTGTGACTGTCCTTCCCTTGCATGACGGTGGCATTCACCCCACGGCCTTTCCTGATCCCCTTTTGCGACCTGCTGACAATCAAAGCCAAAGCCGGACTCACTTAACAACCTATGTTGTTAACAACTGAAGCAATTCACTTAGCAACTGTGGGGAGAAAGCTCATAAAATGGGGCAAAATTCACTTAACAAATCTTTCACTTAGCAACAGAAATGTTGGGCTGAATTGTGGCCGTAAGTTGAGGACTACCTGTACAGTGGCAAAGAATCCCCCCTGCTTTACATTCCCCAATATGTCGAGCCATTTCAGTAACAATCCCTAATCGTTCGAACCAAGCGACAGAGAGTCCATCTCCATGGGCTGGGAGACTTGAACTCGCCACCCTGCCTTGGGCCAGGCAGTCAGCCCAGGTCCTGCAGCCTTTCCTCCCCACATCTGGGAACGGCCCCACGGAGGAGCTGGGGCTGCTGGATCCTGGGGGCTGCAGGATGGGGCTGCGGTTGGGGGGGGGGTTGTGCCTCCCTGCCAGTCCTGGGATGCCCTGCTCACCCTCTCCCCCCGGCAGGAGCTCCGTGAGAGCAAACGCCGCCACGAGACGCGCCTGGTGGAGATCGACAACGGGCGCCAGCGGGAGTTCGAGAACAAGCTGGCCGATGCGCTGCAGGACCTCCGTGGCCAGCACGAGGACCAGGTCAACCTCTACAAGCAGGAGCTGGAGAAGACCTATGCGGCCAAGGTAGCACACCTGGGGTCGGACTCCCGCTCCCATCCTCCCCAAGCCGGCCCCCTTCGGCTGCCCGCTCCCCTTCAGAGGCTCCGGAGTCCAGCGAAGGCCCCCTGTCCTCCCTCCCACCCTCCCTCCCTGCAGCCTTGAGAGGACGGGGGGCCTGGGGGGCGGCCTGGCCAAGCTCTTAGCCTGGGGGGGGGGGTCCCCACTCCTGCCCTGCAGAGCAGCCTGAGCAGCCTTGAGGACTGGCCCCTTTGCAATCAGGCAACCTCGGCTGCCTCTTTCTGACTTTTGCAGATGGAAAACGCCAAGCAGTCGGCCGAGAGGAACAGCAGCCTGGCCGGGGCGGCTCACGAGGAGCTTCAGCAGACACGGATTCGCATCGACAGCATGTCCGCCCAGCTCAGCCAGCTGCAGAAGCAGGTAGGGGCCTCGCGCAGGAGGGGGGGCGGGGGGGGGCTGCTCCCACGGCCGCTCGGTCTCCAGCCCCTTCGGCTCCATCCACAGGAAGGCCCGTCCACGTGCTTCACCTCCCTTTGTGGCACCCGGTTCTGGGCCCCCCTTTGAAGGTTTGGGGGTGCTGGTGGTCCTCAACTTACAACCTTTTGTTAGTGACCGTTCAATGTTATGGTGGCCCTGAAAAAAAAGTGGCTTAAGAGCAGTCCTCACACTTACGACTGTCACGGTGTCCGTACAGTCACATGATCAAAATGGGGGCCCTTGGCAACCGGAATGGATTTACGACGGTTGCAGCTTCCTGGTATCACCTGATCACCATTTGGGACCTTCCTGGCCGGCTTCCAACAAGCAGAGTCAATGGGGAAAGCCCAATTCACTTAATGACTTCATGATTCACTTAATGACCGTGGCGATTTGCAGTAGGGCCCTATGTGGAGGACTGCCTCTGGGGAGCAACGTCCCGTCGGCCACCTTACAGGCCCCCCTCCCTCTGGGAGGCCTCCCCTCTTCCCTCCCTGGGAGAGGACATCACAGCCTTGCAAGCTAGCAAGCGGGGGGGGCTTCCCCCTGAGCCCCCCTGCAATCTTTGGGGTCAAGGACGGGGTGTATCTCTGGGGCAGCCCTGCCGCAGGAGGAGACCCTGCGTGCCCTCCACCCTTTTGGGTTGGGATGCAAAGGGATTGGGGATCTGGGGAAGGGGTCTGCCCCCCCACCTCTGTCCAAGCCCCCACCCCTCTCTTGCCTTTGTCCCCCCCCAGTTGGCAGCCAAGGAGGCGAAGCTGCGGGACCTGGAGGACTCCCTGGCCCGGGAGCGGGATACCAGCCGTCGCATCCTGGCGGAAAAGGAGCGGGAGATGGCCGAGATGAGAGCCCGCATGCAGCGGCAGCTGGACGAGTACCAGGAGCTGCTGGACATCAAGCTGGCCCTGGACATGGAGATCAACGCCTACCGCAAACTCCTGGAGGGCGAGGAGGAGAGGTGGGGGCCTGGGCACCCTTTGCAAGCTAGGCAGACCACCTTGGCCTGGGGGGGGGGGGGGCTTCACTAAGCTGTGCAGGGCCCCCCACCACAGGCAGCCTGGGATCTTCTGCTGGGAAAAGGTCGCCCCCCCCCCCTCATTGAGGTTCCAGGAGAGGGAAAGCCTTCAGGTCCAGATCTGGGGTTTGCCCGGCTGCCCCTCCTTTGGGGGGAGCGTTTTGGGGCCCTTCTGGGACGGGTGGGGCAGAGACCCTTTGGGCAGCAAGGTCCGCTTGTCCTGAGCGCTTCTTCCCCTGGCACCGAGGGTGGGCACTGCATCCCTCCTGCCTGCTGTGGGGAGCGCAGGGGCATCCCTGGGGAAGCATCCTCTGCCTCAGCCCCCGGCCTCTCTTTCTCCCCACAGGTTGCGCCTCTCCCCCAGCCCCTCCTCCCAGAAGAGCGGCTCGCGCACCCGTGTCTCTTCGTCCGCACAAGGCTCCAGCAAGAAAAGGAAGCTGGAGGACGGCGAGAGCCGCACCAGCTTCTCCCAGCATGCCCGGACCAGCGGCCGCGTGGCTGTGGAGGAGGTGGACCTGGAGGGCAAGTTTGTCCGGCTGAGGAACAAGTCCAGCGAGGTGGGTGCTGGTGCCCGGAGGTCCAGAGGCCCTGGGCAAGGAGGGCTGAGGAAGCCATTTGCTTCCGGGGTGGGCTTAGGGGGGGCCCCAGTTGACCTTTGGAGCTGCAAGAGGCAGCCGTGTCTTTGTAGGGTGGACCCCCCCCAAGAGCCCCTTGGGCAGCCTCTGCCTCTTTTGCCCCCTAAGTGTCGGATGGGATGGAAAAGGGAAGCGAAGCAGCAGCTGGGCTAGGAACAGCTAATTCTAATCTAGTTTGAAGATGGTGCTTATTTGTTTAAATGTGTTGCCCACCCAAGATAGATAGATGGAAGGAAGCCCAATTTAGGGTTTAATAGCAGAGAATCTCTGCCGCTCAAGAGTTGAACTGTGAGTTGAATGTGAGCTTAGTTGTTTTCTTGCAGACGTTTCATGACTCAAGTAGGTAACATCATCAGTGCTGGAAGGAAGGGGGGTTTGGTCTCTGTTTATGAACAGCAGCCTGCCCTGCCAGTGATGCTGGGGAGGGTGTGTGTGTGTGTCTCCTTGGCGGTTCCTTGAGTGAAGTATTGTTTTCTGCTTCTTTGGGGTCAATCCCTGCTTATCTGGGTGTTGCCTGCCAGAGGGGACGTCTTTGGTCTGATGATGGTCACCTAGGTGGGTCATGGAACATCTGCAAGAAAACCGCCAAGCTCAGAGAGCACCAAGGACCCCGCAAATCGGGTTTTGTTGTGGCTTCATGGCTACTTTTTAGAGCTGTGCACCCCCCCAGGGCAGCCACCTAGAACAGTGATGGTGAACCAATGGCACGCGTGCCACCGCAGGTGGCACGCAGAGCCATTTGTCAGGGCACACGAGGCGTTGTCCTGTCAGCTGGCCAGCGTGCATGCGCGCACTGGCCAGCTGAGTTCACCTTTTTAAAAGCCATTTTTCGCCCTCCCCAGGCTCCAGAGGCTTTATAGGAGCCTGGGGAAGGCGAAAAGAGCCTCCCCCGTCCTCCCAGAGGGCCTTCAGAGCGCTTAAAACGACCCTCCGAGCGCTCCGAAGGCTTCAGGGATTGTCCGGACGGTCCCTGAAGCCTTCGGAATGTTTAAAATGACCCTCCGAGCAAACCGGAAGTACCGGTTTGCTCGGAGGGTCATTTTAAGCGTTCCGAAGGCTTCAGGGAAGCCTCCGGATGGTCCCTGAAGTCTCTGGAGGGCCTCCGGGGGGGCGGGGGAGGCTCTTTTCGCCCTCCCCAGGCTCCTATAAAGCCTCTGGAGCCTGGGGAGGGAGAAAAGGCATGTAAAAATGGGGGTGTCGCGCGTTGTGTGCGCATGCCCACTGGGGGGGTGTCGCGCATTGCATTATGAGTGCGGCACGCCCGCACACAACCCCCCTGCGCTCCCCCCACTTGTGGCACGCGAGCCAAAAAATGTTCGCCATCGCTGACCTAGAAGCTGGGAAAGGAGGGGGCTTCCCTCTGAGCCCATGGAGAGTTTCCTTGAGTTTGCAACGGTCACCTGGGATGGTTGGATTTTGACTGTAGCCGACGTAGCTGGCAGATTCCCGGCTGCCTTCCCTGCATCACGGAGAGCTGGCCTTGCTTTGTGGCCCCCACCAGTGGAGTCTCTCTCTGGCTTCTGGTCAAGAGGAATGGAGAATCTGTTTATATATAACTTTATTAAACTTTTGAAGAAGCCAGATAAAAACTAACAAGAACTGCCGGAGTAAAGAGAGAAGGAAAAAAGAAGAGAAGGAAAAGACAAAGGCAGGAGTGCAGAAAAGAAAAGATAAAATAAATATAAACTTCGGATTTTCTTTGACAAGGGTTATTAAGGACAAACCTAAATTGACCTCTCACTCTCTGGTTGCAGCCCTCCTTAACCTGCTTCTACCTTCTGTTTCTTTTCCCATCCTCAAAGCCAGGGAGGGACAATTCAGAGGAGGAGAAGCTGCTCCAGCTCTTAGGGATGGGGACCAGTCTGGAGAAATTCTCCCACTTTAAGCCTTTTTTGGGGTGGGGGGATTTTATGATTCTTTGGACCTGTTCCTGCAATTGTCTGCAGTGTTTGTAAACGCCAGCCTGCAAATATGGAGCTGCGGCCACTTTTCTCCTAAACGCACGTCCTGCGGGAGTGAAATTTCACAGTCTTTGGAGACATTCTCCCTGGAACAAAAGGGTTGTAATTTTGAGAAACAGATTCCCCCCAAATCTCCCAACGGGGCTTGTTCCAACGGCAACTGGACTTTCCTAACATTTTTCCTTTGAAAACATTTGCTTCTCATCCCAGAAGCTTCTTCAGTTCTGAAACTTCTTGGATTCAAGGGGAAAAAAGCAAGAAAGTCCATTTGCCGTTTTAACAAAAATCTTTGCTCCCCATAAACCTTCCGACCGAAGGCAGGTTCCGGGTCAGCAGGACAGTGGTGGGATGCAAACATTTTCACTACCGGTTCTGTGGGCGTGGCTTGGTGGGCGTGGCAGGGGAAGGCTACGGCAAAGTCCCCGTTCCCTCCCCGTCAGCTGGGACTCGGCAGGCAGAGAACCGATGGGCGCGGGGCCAGCCAGAGGCGGTATTTGCCAGTTCTCCAAACTCCTCAGAATCTCCGCTGCTGTCAGAACCTGCTGAGTCCCCACCTCTGGAGCAGGGTCTTTGGGTCCCAGGTATTGGTGGAGGTGAAATGGGGGCCAGCTTAGGAAACCCTCAGAACTGCCTTCCTTTCGGTTGGCACAGCCCCCTCCTGCCCCCAGCCTGCCTGGAATCTCTTGGGCCACCTAAGCCCCCCGGGAGATGCCTGACATGCCTCCTCCTTCGTGCCCCCTTAGGACCAGTCGCTGGGAAATTGGCAGATCAAGCGCCAGAATGGAGAAGAAGCACCCATCTGCTACAGGTTCCCTCCCAAATTCACCTTGAAGGCCGGCCAGCTGGTTACGGTGAGCAGCAACGGTGGACTTGGTGGGCAGGAACGGTTGGGGTCCCGGGACGGGAGAGGCGAGATGCCAGGAGGAGCCCCCCCCCCGTCCCTCTGGTGCCCATGCCAGCCGTGGGGAGGTTACTCTGCGAGGGTCGTCAACCTCTTCTCTTCCTTCTCCTGCAAGATCTGGGCTGCTGGTGCAGGGGTCTCCCACAACCCCCCCACGGACATGGTCTGGAAGAACCAAAGCTCCTGGGGCTCCGGCGACAGCTTGCGCACAGCCCTGCTCACCTCCAGCGGGGAGGTAAGGCGGCTGGGATTCGGGGGGCTGATTGGACGCCCAGCCCCAGGGCGGCTCATGGCGAGGATTACCCTGGGGGTGGGCAAAGGGGTCAGCCTTGCCGCTGGAAAGGGGACGGAGCGTTATAGAATTAATTAATTCAATTAACCTAACTCTGGATTGCGTAATTAATCCTCCGGTCCAGAGAAACTCTGGGTGGCTTATAAATGCAATAAAAACGGAGACAGAAAAACAGTGAGAAAGATAGGAGGAGGAGTTATAATTCTGGCTGCATAATTGTAAAAGGGCTGGGGGGGGGGGCTGCGCTCCTCTTTGCCCCTCTCCGTTTCCTCTTCTCCTGATCGGGGGGATTCAGGCTGCCCCCTAATTTTGTTGCCTACAAATGCCCCTTCCCCCTAAATCAATTCTGGAAATCAAGACGGGGCCTTGGTGACGCTTTCAATTCCCATTTCATTTTGAAACAATTCAGAGCGTGCAAAAGCAATTGCAGCGGTGTGTGTGTGTGTGTGTGTGTGTGTCACCTGGGACCCCAGGGATGAAGGAGGTGGGGGTGGGGTGCCAAGGGAGGCGTTCCGGCCCTTTCCCCTCCTGGTGTGGCTCAGGGCTTGGCTGAGGGGGGTCCTGGGTCGGAGGCCGGAGCCCCTCTTCTGCCCGCCTGCTTTCCTGGCCCTTTCCCTCCCAAATCCTGCTGAGCCGGGCTGGACCAGAATCCGCCCCCTCATTTCTCCCTCCCTGCAGGAGGTGGCCATGCGCAAGCTGGTGCGCACGGTTGTTGTCAATGATGAGGATGAAGATGATGAGGATGGCGCCCACGGCCACCACCACCACGTAAGTTTTGGGGGGAGGCGGAGGGGCCTCCTGGGGGCTGGGTTCAATGGGGGGGGGTGTCTCCAAATTGCAAAGGGCTTTGTCTGTGGGGCCAGGAGTCCCCTGGGAGAAATTCTTCCTCTCAAGCCGTTTGGATTTTCCCCCCCATGTTCTGCCCAGATTTCCTTTTGTTTGATGGTCTGCAAGGGAGAGTCCACTCAGAGGCCCCCAATGACAAGGAAAGCAAGCCTACAGCTGAAATAATCCCCGTTTTAACCATGATTTTAATTATTCTCAGGGGTACAAATTGAAATATTTATACCAACACAGGAGAATAGTTGTAGCTCAGAGTTGAAGGGGGGGGGATCCTTGGTGCTCTCTGAGTTCCCTTGTTCTCTTGCAGGCGTTTCAAGCGAGCTCAGGCAGCACCAAGGACCCCTGAAATATTTATATGCCTCTCCTCGTTTTAAAGAAAATGACAAAATAAGTTTAGGAAAGCCAGTACTTACTTATTTATTGTTTGTTTCATCTCAATTAAATCGACATGCCATCCGTGTCACAGACTCAGCCAACTCTGGACAAACTTTCCCCTTTGGGGTGGAGTGGATGGAAAGGTGAAGTGAGGTGATCTCGGGAATCGCAGGATGGAATCTCCTTCCCCAGCATTCACGGCCACTGGGAAAAAATGATACAAAACAAACATCTCTGAATCAAAACCTGAAATGAGAAGAACGGAAGGGGTTTGCCTTTGTGTCCATTGGACACTTCAGACCTCGTTGCAAATCCAGTTTAGCATTCGGCTGGTTAACCTGCTTCCATTTAACAGGCTTGTAAATTTAACAAGTAAAGAGAAGTGAGCTGATGAAGTTACCTAGTTTGGTAATGAAACGTCCAAGTTCACAGAGCACCAAGGAGCCCCCAGATACGAACCCAGCATCTCCAGCCCCAGGTGGGGTCTCGGTCCGGGTGGCGCCAAGCTCTGCTTCTTCCCCTCTTCCTTCCTCCTCCAGAGCCACTGCAGTGCCAGCGGAGATCCGGGCGAGTACAACCTGCGTTCTCGCACAGTGTTGTGTGGCACATGTGGGCAGCCGGCAGAGAAGTCATCCGGGGGCACGAATGTGGGCACCAGCACCATGTCTACCGGCTCCTCCTCCTCCAGCTTGACCATCACGCGCGGCTACCGCAGTGGAGGCACCAACCTCGGGGAGAGCCTCCTGCCCCGCTCCTACATCCTGGGCAGCTCCGCCCCACGCCAGCAGGTCAGTCTGGGGGCGCCCCAGCGGGCATGTGTGATCCTGGGCCGGAGGGAGGGGGCTTTGTGGTGGGAGCCCTCCGATTCTGAGTGCCCCCCCCTCCCCTTGCTGGGGAGCTCATGAGGCAGATCACTCTGTGCCAGTCCTTCCAGGGAGGCAGAGAGATGGCTGTGGGCATCCCAGGGCTTCCTGGCACCTTCTGTGCCACCCGGGGCTCCTCAGCCAGGGCATTTTGGAAAGGCTGGGATGGTCCCCACTGAACAGCAGGGGTGGGGTGGGCTGAAAACCCTGATAGGCTGCGTCCTGGGTCTGCAACGCTCACATGAGAAAGGTCAACTCCATTTGGCTTTGTGCCCAGGCTTAGTGTATGCGTTAGGTCTGGCATGGAATCCGCTCTCCGGCTTGAACAGGGGTTGGACTAGAAGACCTCTGAGCCCCCTTCCAGCCCTATGTTTCTATGAAACCTTCTTGGGGAGGGGGGGGACAGGTTTGGGTATCATGACTCAATTCCCCTGTGGAATTGCATGGCTTGGGATGGGGGGGGGGGGGGAGCAGCTCCTTTATGCTGGAAACTCCCGTGTTGAGGTTCAGCCTGGAGCAGGGATGGCAAACGTTTTCCAGACTGAGTGCCCAAACCATGCGAACGCAAGAATGCAATGCACCTGTGTGCCCCCAAAGCCCCCAAATGCAATGTGGCCCCCGCGCATGCATGCACACATCTCCTGCACATATTTGCCCCGCGCATGTGCAACCCCCCTCTGCGTGTGCCCTGCCCCCCTGCACATCCCACCCCTGCGCATTCACGGCAGAACCCAGAGACCAGTCGGCCGGCTGGAGGTGCATGCGCAAGCGTGGCGGAGCTGAGCTGGGGCTTGGCCACAAGAGGGCGCTGCATGCCACAGGTTGCAATACAATACAAGAGCAGAGTTGGAAGGGACCTTGGAGGTCTTCTAGTCCAACCCCCTGCCCAGGCAGGAAACCCGATACCGTTTCAGACAAATGGTTAGCCCTCGGGGGCCTAAAGCATGAGGACAGCCGTTTGTGCCTGTGTGTGCACGCAGTGGGCAGAGCCAGCCCACAGACCCCCACCCTTCCCTCCGCCAAGCAAATGGAAGTGGCGGTCGCTGGGACTGCTCAGTGGGCTGCACTGGGGGAGGGGGGGCGTTGTGTGGCTGTCAAAGACCCCCCTGAGGTGGGGGACTTTTTATGCAGAAAACTTTGCCTTTTGGAAAATGGTTTTGGCGATTGTCTCCCCTGAGGTTTGGTCACACAAAGAGAGCCTTGGCTGGGGAGGGGCCTGTTCTTCCTCTGGGACAGGGGGGTCCATGCGCCCCTCCCCATAAGCCTTTTGGACCGGCAGCCATATCTGCGTCTCCCACAACTCGCTTGCTGGCATTTTGAGGGAGGCCCAATTCTGGATGGGCCCTGAATCTCGAATTAAGGAGAAATTTCCTGATTGTGAGGACAATTAATCAGTTCTTCATCAATGGAGGCTTTTAAGAAGAGATTGGAGGGCCATTTGTGTGGCACGGAAGAGGGTCTCTCGCTTGAGGAGGGGGTTGGGCTAGATGACCCCTGAGGTCCCTTCCGACTCTAAGTCAGTCTTTTCTCTCTCTCTCCCCCCTTAGGGTCCTTCAAACTGCAGCATCATGTAATCGTCCGATATTCCCGACATGCACTCAAATCTGCTTTATGGAGCTCTCTGTCCTTTACGTGCTCAGAAAAAGAGGAAACCGTTTTTTAAAAAAGTTATTTTCTATGCAAGAATTTATACTTTATTATATATATCTATATCTATATATATCTCTATATAAATATGCTAAAGATGCTTCAGGGTTTTTTAAGGGGGTGGGGGAAAGTCTTTTTTCTATCTCAAAAGTTTAAAAGGAGCCCTGCCAAAGAGGTGAATCTATTACTGCCAAAAAGAAAAGAAGTTTCAGAATTTTAATATTTGTCTTCTGGTGAGGGGGAGCATGCAAAAGGACACGATCCGTGTGTGTGTGTGTGTGTGTGTGTGTTTGAATACCAAAGTTTTCTTTGAAAAACGAAAGCAAAATCACAAACGTTTTTCTCCTCCTTCTGGGCCAGTGCTTGTCAACTTCATCAACTTTAAGAGAGGTGGACTTCAACTCCAAAAATTCCCCAGCCAGTCCCTCTCCCCCCCCCCCCCATCTTAAAGTTGGCGGGGTTGTGAAACACTGTTCCAGGGTAATCTCTTTAACATTTGTTGCACTTAACCTTCTCCCTGTGAGGGGTGTCGACCACTAACTAACCATGGTTAACTCCTGCCTTGCTTCCGGGCGATTCGTGCACTTGAGCAAAAGAGTCCAACTCTTTTGAAGACACTACAAGCCAAGAGTTAACCTTTGTTTACATTTTGAAAATGGGAGGGAGACTTTCATACGGAACCCCTTTTGGGTTGCAATGATACTTGAGAGGGATGCCCCCTATTGAACCTAGGGTTCTCAGCCCTGGCAGGTTTAAGGAACTTCAACTCCCAGAATTCCCCAGCCATTATGGGGGACTGTGGGATCCTGGGAGTCGAGTTTTAAAATTGTCACGGTTGAGAAACGTGACTTTAACCTCACGTCAGTCCACTCCGGCCCAAATCAGGTTGTTTTAACCCCTGCATTAAAACACTTTAGGAGGTGGACATTCAGGGATTCTCCAATTAAAACCCAAATTGCCCTTATTTTAGAACTTCTAGAATGTCTGCTCTACATTGTCCTCTGTTCAAAAAACCCAGGTGTTCCAGGAATCCCCCCTCTGGCTCCATTGAGGATGACTTTCTACTTTTTAAACGAAATTTGATTTCACTCCCCCTGCAAAAAAGCTGGTCCATTGTCCAAATCCATCCTCCTGACGCCCCGCTTCACAGTTTTAAGTGTGGGGGGGAATTAAGTTTACTGCCACACTTTTGCTTCAAGGGATGCTGAGTAGAGACGTTGGGAAGAGCCTTGTTTTCGAATGTGGCGCCTCCCTTTGGAAGAAGAGAAGCAGCCTCAGATCCTTCTTGGCCTGCTTTGCTTCAGCAGCAATGCTGACCTCTCTGCCCGGCCCCCCCTTGCCCAACCCTACGAATGGCACACGGTGCCTGAGCCTGTCTAGAGTGCCTTGCCACGGTGGGGGGTGCAGAAGTGGGCTCCCTGTGTCTGTCGGGGGAACGCCTGGGCTTCAGGCCGCCTTCCAGGCTGCCGGAATGGTGAGGATGGACTTGGGAAAAGTGCCTTCAACTGCCTGCTGTGGAATCAGCTGAGTTTCTAGTCAAGGGGGGGGGGAATGTGGGTCTTTGGCCTCCAGCTCCTCCTCTGAGGCAGAGCTGATGCCTTTTGGCGGGTGTGTGTGTGTGTTAGGGTTAGGGTTTCCAAAATGGGCCCCGCTCTGCTCCACCAGGAGGACCAGGACCATGTCTTCTCCTGGGCTTGGAGCAGAGATCTGCAGCCTCGTGTGGTGCCTTGAGGTCTGGTTAAGTTTGGGAAACGTAGTTCTTGTATGAGGTTTGGGACTGGAAGCCTTACCTTAAACCTTTGCTGGCTGGGGAATTCTGGCAGGAGATGTCCACCAGTCTGAAAGTTGGCCAGATGGAGAAACATGGGTTTAAGGTAATGTTCTTCAACCTGATGCTCCTCAGCCTTTGGGATGGCTAGCTGGCTTCCTGACCCATGGATCTCTTCCTTGGACACCTCCCACCCCAGAGGATCCATGGATGGGATCCCTGCCCCCTGAGTCCCTTGGGATGGGCTCTTCTGGGCCCTTCTCCCCCGTTGAGAATTTGCTGGGAAACGGTGAGCCCTCTTGTGGGGAAGGACTTGGCTTCTCACCACGGATGACGGTTTCCCCGACTCTGCACGGCTTCCCGGGAAGGAGGAAGAGCTGCAGAGTTCCTCTAGAAGGCAGCCCCATCTTCTGCCCCCCTTCACCTGTGCCTGGAGGGAGCCAATCCTGAGCCTCACGCCCACCCCCTCACCTGCCCTGCCCTGTTGGCCCAGAGTAGATGGTTCTTTGCCGCTCTGCTTCCAGCTGTGATTCCTCTGACTTCTGCGTCCCATGAGGGTCCCCCCCCCAGCCCCCCTTTTCTCCTGCCATTGATCTCGTTTGCACTTGGAGAGAGGGGCCTTTTGAAAGCTCTTTCCTCAGGAGCCCTGGTGGGAGGGAGCCCCCGCGGCTGCTGAGAGGTGCCCTGCCTCCTTCGTGGGGAGAGCAAGCCTGTCTTTAAATTGGGGGGTGGGAAAGGAGGAGGGGGCACCAACTAAACCAGCCCACTGCTTGTTCCTGCCTGGTGCAGATGCTTACTGATTGAGGAGGGGTCTTTGCTCCAGCTGGGCCCCGAGGCCTCGTCCTCTGCTTGCAAGGCTCTTTCTCCATCCTTCTCGGAAAGCTCTCCCCCCCAGCAGCCCCTCCCTTTTTCATTGTGCTGTTCATTTGGGGTTCTGTCGGGGGAGGGGTCTGCCAAGGGATGCTTTGTGCTCTGATGGCAACTGTGCAGTATTTGTATTTTCTTAAAGCAATATAGTCATCTAAAACTACGGCTGTTGTGTTTCTTTCATTGGGAATGGGGGGGGTCTCTTGGGGGGGGGGCTGTTGGTGTGTGTGTGGGCTGCATGGCTTGAGGTCCCCACCCCACGTGGGGCTCCCCAGGGAGGAAGGGAGGGGGATCACTCTGGCGTTTAAAGTCATCACCCTGCCTCTGCACACACAACCTCACCTGTTGGGCTGCAGTCCAGGCTGGAGGAGGCGACCCATAGAAAAAGACCTTTGGAGGGGGAAGGAAGGTGGGGAAGACCCAGACCTCCCTCCCCCCCCACCAGCCCCACTGCTGACTTTTCTTGCCACGGTTGTTAAGTGAATCATTGCAAACGTGGTTGTTAAGTGAACCCGGCTTCCCCATTGAATCTGCTTGTCAGAAGGTGTCAAAAGGGGATTCACGTGACCCCGGGACAATGCAACCGTCATAAATATGAACCAGTTACCCAGCATCTGGAGTTTTATCGCGTGACCCTGGGATGCTGAAGTGGTCAGAAGTGGAAAAATGGAAACATCACTTTTTCACTGCTGCTGTAACTTTGGTCACTAAATGAACTAAATGAACTCTTGTAAGTCCAGGGCTCATGAGAGGTTCCAGATGGGACAGGAGAGTCACTGAGCGTTGTGTAAAAGCAATTCAGTTCTTGGCTCTTTTCAACAACTTTAATGACTTCTGACTTTCTTTGGTGTGATAGATGACACGAAAAATCCTCCCGACCTTTTGCTTTACATTTGACAACATTTCAAGCTGTTTCTCTACTTACAAAATCTTCTAATTATCCAAAATAAAATCAGTTTCATATTTTCTTCCAGCTTCCAGCAAAAAGTCCAGCAGCGATTTCCAACTTGAAACAAAATTAGATACACGCTTTAGTCAATTTTGCCATTTCCACACACACACCCCGACACACAACTACACAAAGCCCGGGATTGTTAAGATATTGTGCAACCTGCATTATCTATCAACCGAGGTTTGGACAAACGATGTAGGATACCAAACGGCCTCTACCAATACAGAAAGCGCAGCATTTACAAAGCCCCCCCCCCGCACGGGGGAAGGGAAAGGGGGCTCCGTGGAGGGCAAGAAGTGCTGCCGCCCCCGCTCCCCGCCCCGCCCGCCTTGCTCCCCATTTCAAGCAGCCGGAGTGTTGGGAGGGTCTCCCGGGTATTTCCCACAGGCGGCCACTAGAGGTCAGGCGCTGCCCGTTCTGCCTTCAAAGACCGGGGGGAAGGGGGGGGAGTCCGGGAGGCCCCCAAATCTGGAAGCGGCTGCCGGGGGAATCCTGGGAATCCTGGGAGTTGAAGTCCACCCATCGGGAAGGGGGCAAGTCTGGAAAAGAGCCTCGCAACCCCCGGGGTCCGGCCAGGGCGGGGGGGGGCAGTGCGGACGCGCCCCTTTGCGAGACCACCACGCTTCCCCAGCGCTGCCCGAGCCCATCTTTCGCCGGACGGGCCGGGGGCGCAGCGGGCGCAGGGGGCTGGCCGGAGACTCCAGACTCGGGGGGGGGGGCAGCTGCAGGGCCGGGCCAGAGGGTTGTCGCGGGGCGTCCAGCGCTGCTCTCTGCAGGTTGTACAGCGGAGCCCCGGGAAGCCCCTCCGCCCCCACAGCAGCGCCCCCGGGGACCGAGCGCGGCTTCGCAGGCTGCAAGGGAAGCGGCGCCCCCCGCCCGCCAGGCGCCTTCTCGCTCCCCCCTCCCCGCCTGACCGGAGCTGCTAACCGACCCAACGCCCGCCCGGAGGCGGCCAGAGCAACAGGGCTGTCCCGGAGTGTCTCCCGGCCGGGAAGGGGCGCCAGGAGAAAGCGGGGCCGCCGAAGGGCAACTGCAGCCGGCCACGGTGCGCCAAGGAGCGACCGCCCAGCGGAGCGTCCCCAGGTCGGTGAGGCGGCGGGGAGTCTGGCGGGGGTGGAGGTCGCCCTGGGCGCCTGTAACGGGACGCCGCAGTTGCCCGGGGTGGGAGGTGGGAGGCCCCCCGCCCGCCCCCTGCCCACTTCGGGCCCCGCTTGAAGGAAGGGGCGCCGGGGCTCCTCCTGCCGCCAAGCCCGCCCAAAGCGCCCCACCTGGGCTTCCGCGGCATCCCGGGGCCGAAGCGCCGCTTCCTCACTCCCGAAGGGAGCCGGGCGAGGGGAGGCTGAAGCGCGAGGCTCCAGAAAAGGCTGCCCGGCGGGCGAGGTCCGCGCCTAAAAGCCCCGGCAGACCCGGGCTGAGCCTCTCGGGGCAGCGGCGGGTCGGCTTTCCCAGCGGAGAAGCCTCCGCGCAGCTCCGGGACTGCCCAGCGAAGCCCCCCGAGGCCCTTCCTTGCCCAGGAGGGCAGTTTGGGGGCGAGTTTTCCCAGGAAAACCCCTCAGGCCAGCCTGCCTCGAGTTTGGTGCCTTTCAGATGGGGGGAGTCCCCCTCCCAGAATCTGGGCTCTGAAAAAACGCTCCTAACTTCAAACCGTCACTAAGCGAATGGCTGGTTATAAGTCAAGGAGTGCCTGCATTTATTGGACTCCCCCTTATTACTTGATGAATAACTTAAAGTAGGGAAGGCACCTGTTGCTCCTTCCTCCGCCTCTTCTCCCCATCACAACAGAGTGAGGGAGTGGTCCAAGGTCACCCAGCTGCCTTTCAGGGCTCAGGCAGGACTAGAACTCACCACCTCCGGGTTTCTAGGCCTGCCTCTTAACCAGCGCCACGCAGCATCCCTTGGGCTTGGGAGTTCTTGTGAAGAGGGGCTTTGTGGATGGTTCTCGTGAGGTTTTCTGACAAGAAGAGGCAGGGACCCCCCCTTCACCCTTCTGGCAGTTGGCACCCTGGCAACCGGCCGCTTGGCCAAGGTACTTAATGCATACGATGTATCCCTACTGGCTGAATCTGCACCCAGGCCCCAGGGAGGTTCTGAATTCATCAGAATTCACCTTGCTGCCATCAAAGCCCCAGGGGGACAGTTGCCAAATCCTCATCTTGCAATACAGAAAGTCTGGACTTACGACCGGTTGCTTAGCAACCACTCAAAGTTTTGACGGACCCCCACCTCAGGTGTTTATGAGCCGGTTCTGAAGTTCTGACAGCCACCCCCGGGGTCACGTGTCTCAGAGGAGCTGAGCCCCCTCTTTGCCCAGATGCTGACCTGCCCATCGTCCTCGACTGGGGGGCATTTAATGGTTTGCAGAAATTCTGGGGCCACTTCTGGGAAGGAAGAGCTTGTGGGGGAAGTTGTAAAACACGGAGCAGAGACGCCTGGCCTGGGTTCTTGGCAGCAGCAGCCAGGTTTTCCCTCCTCCCTCTGCTTCCCCCCCCCCATCACCACATCTGCTCCCCTCTGCCCCCTCCTTCCCTCCCTCCCTCCCTCCCTCTTTTCCTCAACTAGAGCTTCAAAGAGAGAAGGAAGGCAGAGAACATGCCCCCCCCCCAGGATTCCTGCACCCCAAGGGGGCCCTGGTGGATTTGGGGAGGAGCACCAGCCTCCCCTTCTGGGGCTTCCCGGGAAACGGCCCTTGGCAAGAAGGGACAGATTCTGCAAGGTTTCCCCCTAAGCTTTGCTGCCTGTTTTAAGTTTCAGGGCCGAGTAGGAAGCAGCCGCTGAAATGGAAGAATAAACCACTAAATCGTTCAGAACTGGGAGGGGGGGGATTCCTGGCATTGCGTGTTATCTGCTGATTTCCTTGCTATAGTAGGCACAATGAATAATCATAAATGCTGGACTAGAAGAAGTAGAAATTGGAATTAAAGTTGCTGGGAAATGCATCAGCCATCTCGGATGTGAGAACGGTCCTGGAAATTACAGAATAATAGAGTTGGAAGGGACCGTGGAGGTCCTCTAGTCCAGCCCCCTCCTCCAGTAGGAGACTGTATATATCATATATCAGTCCAGCCTCTTCTTGAAAACCTCCAGAGTTGGAGCACCCACAACCTCTGGAGGCCAGATGTTCCTCTGCCTTTAATGGTTCTGTTGGGGAATTTCTCCTTAGTTTTAGGTTGCTTCTCTCTTTGATTAGCTTCCATCAGTTACTGTTACTTCTGCCCTCAGACACACTTAAGGAAACTGGTTGAAGGTGAAAGAACTGGGATGGATGGATGGATGGATAGATGGAGGCAGAGCAAGAGGCAATGCCAACTCAGTGCAAATAGAGGGAGAAGTTGAAGGAGTTTCAGCCTAGAGATGGGACCGAAGGGTGGAGGGGAGCCATATCTGCTCCATGGCAGAAGATCTAAACTGACAGGCAGAGCAGAGGCCTCACCCTTCCCTGGAAGTCTTTCTCCTCCAGACCATGTAAGGTCTTCCACTTGCAATCTGTGGCTTGGAAGGTGGGCTGCACGAAAGGCTGAAGGAGGAAGCAAGGAGGCTTCCGAATTGGAGGAACGTGGTGGAGAATGCTGAGGAACGTGGTTGAGAAGAACCTGGACCTCAAGTAGGGGAGCTCCTCCAATAGCAGAGGGAGGAGAATCAGCTGCTCCCTGGAAGTCCCAGAAGGAAGCTTGGGCTTGGGTGTTCTGGGGAGGGATGCCAAGGCTGGAGAGGGCAGGCAGAAGGCAAGGGGGCTGGACATGCCTGGAGCTCGCAGGAACTCGGGCAGTGGGACTGAGGGACCATCCAGGAAGGATGGAGAGAGAGAGAGATGCGGGGGAGGCAAAGTGGAAGGCTGGGCTGAATGGGGTGGCCTTCCTGACGAAGAAGAAGGGCTTATGGAGGAAGATTCAACCCTGCCCCATTCTTGGGGAGGGGTAAAAGCTGCCCCTGAAGTGAAACACCTGCCTTTGTGCAAAGGAGCCAACCAGGAGGGGGGGTGGGCCTCTCCGCAGAGACAGACTTCGCTTTCTCTTTGCAAGGAATCTTTTTGGAGCTTTTCTTTCCTTGTTCAAGAAGGGGGTGAGAAGGACGCTTGTCTTGTTCTCCTGCCCTTGGGGGTCTGTCTCCAGGAAGGAGAAGCATTAAATAAACAGACCCCGTGGGATTCTTACTTAACCCAAGCAGTTGATGTGGCTACACTCTCTGTGCAGCTCCTTTAAAGCACAAAGATGTGGCTGGTGTGACAGGAGTGAATGTTTTTGCCTCAATTACAGGTGCTCTGCAGGTTGAAGCCTCTTCCGTGGCCTCTTCCTGCGGTTGGGGGCAATTGACCTATCATGACTGAATTGAAAGGATCTGGCTGTGCTTGTGGGTATTTTCCTATCTGCCTTGTGAATTCAGGCCTCACAGTTTACTAATTTGGCTTTCCTCTGGCCACAGCCACGCCCACATTTACATAGATAATTGGGTTAATTATCCTTGCCCCGAAGGTTTCTGCTTTTCTCTGTTGTTCACAGTTTGCTAATGAATCTCTCTTGTGCCTCAGTGGAGGAAGCTTTTTCCTTGTGGAAATTAGGAAAGGTTTGCAAGGTTTCCTTTTCTGTTTTTGAAGTGGGCTTTCTTTGCATTTTTGTTTCTATGCTCTGTGCAAGGTAGCTTTACAGGAAAAAAGGGGAAGAATATAGTGAAGATATAAGGATGCGAAAGGAGTTTGGGGTGTCTGGAGGAGCCCCCAGGATTGAATGGAGGGCTGGTTGTGCACAATGGAGACCGGCCTTTGCATGTGCACTAAACACCTCGGTTGCCTCCTCACTAGTGGCCACCCATGGAAACATCTCTGAAACTCTCTTCTCCTTGGAAAGCCTCTTGGAAACTTTTCAAAATTAATTTTGAAAATTGGTTTCAAAAATAGACTGGGCACCTGACGGGTAGGCCTCCTGCCTTGAGCAGGGGTTGGACTAGAAGACCTCCGAGGTCCCTTCCAGCCTTACTGTGTTCTCAACTAAAGCGTTCACTTTCACCAGACCGAATGAAGGTGGTTAGGAACAAAAATAGGGATTTTTTTTTTTTCTTGTAGCAACATAATTCTCTGACGTAATCGCCAGTTAGAGCCAGTCAGCACTCCATCCTGTACTGCCAAGGATCACAGATTGTGATGCAAAAGGGCAGTATGGCCACCTTAAGATGGACTTCAACTCCCACAATTCACTAGTCAGCGCTCCCCCCCCCATTCTCCATGCTTGCTGGGGAATTCTGGGAGTTGAAGTCCATACAACGTAAAGTATCTGAGATTGAGAAATGCTGTATTACGGTTTGTCTAACCATGGTTAATTAAATCATCATCAATTGAGAGGAGAGGCTTCCTGACCTCCCTGATCTGTTCCTCCCTGATTGGCCAGTCAGGCCACAATAAGTGGGCTATGTCAACCAATCAGAGGCTGTCCTCTGCAGCTGCCTTCATTCTGCACAGGAGGGCCTCTCTTCCTCTTCATCTCTTTTTCTTGGAGGACTGCAGAGGCAAACAAACACCGGTGTTTGTCCCATGGAGAGAAATGGCTCCATTTTCACCATTTTAGTCTGTTGTGGGGCTGCATTTAAGCCCTCCTACTTCTCATGACATAGGAACGTCTTGGTTGCCCCAGGTTTCTTGGGGGGGTAGCCTTGCTTGGACTCTGAGCGAGCAGAGAGCTTCCTGACGCTCCAGTGGATGCTGGGTATTGTAGTCCAAGGGGTCAGTTTGGAGGAAGAGAATGTCCAGATTCTCACTGCAGTGATCAAAACAGGCAGGTAATCTTCTACGTAAAACCATTCATTTAGTGACTGTTAGCAGTTATGTCGCTGAAATAGGTGGCTTACAACCAGTCCTCGCACTTATGGCCATTGCAGTGTTCCCCGTGGTCACGTGATCAAAATCTAGGCACTTGTTTATTTCATATATGGCAAGCACTTAGGACGGTTGCAGCATCCCAGGGACACGTCTGTCGTTGGGAGGGCCGTTTAGGACCTTCCCACAAGCAGCGTCAAAGGGGGTGGAGCTGGATTTGCTTAACGACCATGTGATTCACTTAACAACGGCAGTCATTTGCTTCACAACCCAGGCGAAGGAAAGTTGTAAAAAGAGGCACAACTCCCTCTGCAACCCCCTTGCTCAGCCACAGGGATTTTGGCCCCGATTGTGGCCGTCATTTGAGGGCTTGCAGTTCCTCTCTTCTATGAAGAAGCAGGGAGCCATTTTCACCACAAACACGGCAGAAAATGAGGAAGCCGAGACCACCTTGAGACGGTTTCCTTTGCCTCAGAAGACCTGAGGTGGGTTTCTGCCTTGCTCATCAGCCCAGACTCGGAGGGAGGGAGGGAGGGAGGGAGGAGGGCGGCGTCCTCCGGGGGCCTGGAATTCAAGGAACATTGGAGGAGGAGGAGGGGGAGGAGGAGGAGCCCCTCTCTGTCCTCCTGCTGGACGCCACATCTGGACAGGAGCCAGGTGATCCCCAGCCGCCCGACGGATGCCCGGGATGATCTGGGAGGCAGAGGCTGGACCACTGCTGGAGGTAAAGCGTCGCCATGGCAACCCCGGGATGTTCCTTCAGCGGTGGGGACAGGGATGGGCTCCTCGGACAACGGAGGGAGTTTCCTTTGCAGGGCTGTCGAGAGCCGGCTGGCTTCCCTCTCGCCCCGGGGAGACGGTTGCCCCCACCGCTGCCTCCTGCCCCCACCCCCACCCCACCCCACCAGCCCGGGTCTGCATCCCTGCCGGCTGCCAGGTACGGCTCCCGTCTCTGCTTTTAAATAGTGGCAATGAACGGGGAAAGGAATTCGGGTGGTTGCGTTTCAGCAGCTGCTCTGGAGGCAGAGAGAAATTGATTTTGCTGCTGCTGCTGCTGTTCTGAAGGGTTTTCCCAGCCATGAGATGCACCTTAAATGTATGCGGGGTTTTTTTGTTTTGCGGGGCATACCTGGCGCTTTAGAAAGGGGTTGCAGGAATTTAAACGCACGTGTTTCTCTCCCGCACCGGGGAGTTTCCCCAGCCGTTAGTTTGGCTTTTAATTAAGACTCTCGTGTCTTTTGGGGGTGCACCCTCCGTGGGGCGCCCAGAGCTGAGTCTGGAGCTGGGGGATAAAGGGAGAGGTGAGGAGCCACTGAATTGGGCATAAAAACCCACCGGGTGGGGTGGGGTGATTGTGAGCACGCGTGAGAGAGAGAGTGTTGCAGGACAGAGACGGTTAATGAAATGCAGTGATGCAACAGGGCGCCTCTCCCTAAATTTGGGGACAGGTCGTTGGTCTTCTGTCTCATCTCAGCAGCCCCCTCCTCTCTGAGAGCTGGGGGAGGGGGGTTGTGGGGAGGGGGCATGTCCTGCTCAGCCAGAAGCTTTGTCCAGTTGGGAATGGAGGAGGGGGGGGCAGGCAGGGAAGGGCTACCTTGATTTATTGAGAAGCCACTGCTTTAGGTGGGTGAGTGGTCAAGGATGCAGGGGAGGGGCTGGCCTAGAGGCAGGCTGAAGTGGGCAGGGGCCAATGAAATGGGGTCTGGGTCAAGTGGTCAAGGTCTTAAGCCCAAGCAGTCAGATGGTTAAAGGGGAGAGGAAGAAAAAAAGAAATGGAAGGAAAGTAGGAGGAAGAAGGGAAGGAAGGAGGAAGGAAATAAAAATGGAAAGGGAGGGAGGGACAAAAGGAAGGAAGGAGAAATAGAAGGAAGAGATGAGGGAATGAGGGGGAAAGTAGGGAAGGAAGGAAAGAGGATAGAGGGAGGAAGGAAGGAAGAATGGAAAGGAGGGAGGAACAAAGGAAGGAGAAATAGAAGGAAGAGATGAGGGAATGAGGAGGAAAGTAGGGAAGGAAGGAAGGAGGATAGAGGGAGGGAGGGAGGAAGGAAGGAAGAATGGAAAGGAGGGAGGAACAAAGGAAGGAGAAAGAGAAGGAAGAGATGAGGGAATGAGGAGGAAAGTAGGGAAGGAAGGAAGGAGGATAGAGGGAGGGAGGGAGGAAGGAAGGAAGGAGAGAAGGTAGGGATAAGGGAATAAGGAGGAAAGGAGGGAGGGATGAAGGAAAGAGGGAGGGAGGGAGAGAGAGAGAAAAGTGTTGCATCCATCCTTGATGGAGCTACTGCTGGTCCCCCTTTGGCTGCCTCTGATTAGGGGCTGCTCCAGGCATTGAGATGGGAGGGCTGGAGAAATGAGGTCGGTCAGCAGCTCCTCCCCCCTCCCCTCCCCTGAGTCCCCTCCCCAAAGGCTTCCCCCTTCCTCTGCTGTTGTGTGGGCCAGAGGGGGCAGCCGCCGTTGCTTCCTCAATTTCATTTTGCATCTCCGACTGAATTCTTCTCGGTCTCTTCGGCCGGGATCGCCTCCCTTTGCGCGCTCTCTACACGCATCTATCATGAGATTTTCTTTTTGCCACCACGGCCATCTATTATGTGTGATTTACGGATGTTACAAACAGCTCATAATGTATCACAAGATGTGAAATACACAAGGCTCCCCGGGATAGTAGCCTTTTCCATCCAGGCATGTCCCAGAAAGGCTGGACTACAAATCCCATCACAGAATGTCAGCAGTGGTGAGTCTTTGGCATTTTCACTGCAATACTCAGATTTTTCAAACAACCTTTGCAGGTTTGGCTTAAATGCCAGACCTATTTAATCTTCTTTTGCACCGTTTTGTCTTTTACTCTCTTTCTGAATCAGTTTTTCTAGATCGGTCCCTGCTAGTTAAAACTCTGCTGTTCAGAGTTACAATAGTTCTGGTAAAAGTGACTTATGACCCATCCTCAGACTTACGACCATGGCAGCGTCCCCAGTCACATGATCAAAATTCCCAATATTTATGATGGTTGCAGCGTCCTGCAGCCACGGGATCGCCATTTGTGACCTGCCCACCTGGGAAAGTTGCAATCCGGTATTGCTTAACATCCACACGATTCACTTAACAACGGTGGCAGTAACTTGTAAAATCGGGCCTGACTCACTTAACAACCGCCTTACTTACGAATGGAAATTCTGGCCCCAACTTCCTCACCTGTTCAGGATGGCTTCAGCCGAGATGGGAGGCGTCAGTGTGGCGTTGAGGGGGGGGGGCTGGCATGGATGGATGGGTGGGGGGGACGTATTTGCGCTGCAGCTGGGAAGAAACTGGGGGGGGGTAGGGGCTCTGGAAGAAGAGCTCTCAAAAGGCCCAGCTGGGTTGTTACCTTTTTGCAGACGCTGCTATTTTATTTGATGAGTGCTTCTTTGAAAGACATAAAAGGCTTAAGTTATTTGGGGGTTGAAGCAATAATTAGCAGCCCTAAGTAGAAGGGAGGTTTAGAGGGGGTGGCTGGGGGAATTCTGGGAGTTGAAGTCCCCGTGGCTTAGAGAGGCCAAGGCTGGGGGTCTTGCATGACCCTGAGTCGGGAAAGGTGTGAATGTGGAGGCAGCCGTGGTGTTTCACTAACCCTAACAGGCTTGGGGGGGGGGGTCTTCATGCCAAGACAAAGACTTTCGTTAAACCAGGTTTGGGGTCGTAATGGGAAGGTAGGTCCCAGTTGCTAAGCGGGACAGGTGTTAAGTGAGTTTGGCCCCATTTTACAACCTTTCTTGCCACACTTGTTAGGTGAGTCACTGCCGCAGAGGTTAAGGTAGCGGTTGTGTTAAGCAAATGTGGGCCCCCCGTTGACTTCGCTTGTCAGGAGGTTGCAAAAGGAGATCCCGTGACCCTTGCGACCGTCGTAAATATGAGTCACTTGCAAACGTCTGAATTTTGATCATGTGCCACGGTTGTAAGTGTGGAAGAATCGCTAAACGAACCGTTGTAAACCGAGGGCTGCCTGTTTCAGTAAACCCAGGTTTTGGAGACCAGCGTGTGGTGTGAACCTCGGTCCTGTCGGCCACGTTGCCTGGAGGGCTGGAGTTTGCCAAACCTCTCCCGGATCCTGGAAAGTCAGAAGGCCGAAGCTTTGAAGAAGAAGGGATGGTCTTGGTTAGCCAGAGAGGTAACGGGGACTTTAATTCCTTCCGTGGTGGCAGCGTTCCAAGAGGCAACAATGGCTGCCTTTGTGCAGACACCGTTTCTCAGCCAACGGCAAAGAGCGGACTGTGAAATCTGCCTGGGATAACCTAGTTTCCCTGCACCGTTACAAGGAACTTTCTGTCTCTGTTCTGGGGCTCCTCAAAGCTCCCCCCTGCAGGGCATGGTGTTCCCTGTTGGGACAATGCGCTCGGCCAGCCACATCCGTGCGGGACGAAATGCGAGAGGGGCCGAGCGGATGGATCCAGGCCAGAGCGGAATTCCTGCTTTTCCCCTTTCCCCTTCTTCCTTTCCACCTTTTTTGCTTGGTTGACCAGAATCTCTCCTATAACATTATATATATATTATATTTGTGTTGTATTTGTGCTGATAAATAGTCTCCCTTTATTTATTTATCAGCACAAATACAACATATTTGTTTTTGTAGATTTTAATGGGTGTAGGTATGCTGGTTTTGTTGTATTCGGGTCTTTTCCCGTGTAGGATTGAGATTGTCTTTGCCAAAACGTTGCAAAGACAATTTCAATCTTACACGGGAAAAGACCCGAATACAACAAAACCAGCATGCATATATATATATATATATACATATATATATATATATATATATATATATATATATATATATATATATATATATATATATATATATATATATATATATATACACACACACACACACACACACACACACACACACACATATAATATTTTTCCAAAAGGAAGATTAAAAACTAAGACCAACTAACATAAAGAAAGAAAAGAAATCAAAGAGAAAGCTAAAAATGCAACAAAAGAAAAAAACACAAAGAAATAGTTTCTGATCTTCCTCACCGCAGTTATAATTATAGTTATATATTTACCACTTACTCTATGGTTATAAAAACATCCCTCTTTTCTAATTTAGCCTGACTAGTCATCAGAAACATACATCATAATTTCATTTTTTCCCTGTTTCTTGCTAAAAGTCTATAAGGGGTTGCTAGTCAGCCATGAACATAGATATTGTCTTTCTTTCCTCTGATCAAAAAAGTCAATTTAGCCATCTCGGCAAGCCTTCATCAACCCTCCCTCGGTTGTGGGTCATGCTTCATCTTTCCATTTTTGTGCAAACAGTCATCTTCCTTACCTTCCACAAATCTTTTCTAGCTCATTATCCAAGAACAACAAGAATCCAGGGATTGTAAATTTGAATAGAAGACTCTCTCAACTTATGACTATTCTTTAACAGTGGCGTTACGGTGGTGACCTATCCTCAAAGTTATGACTGTCGCATCACTTTCTTGGTTACACAGTCTGGATGCTCGATAGTTAATTTGCCTAAGACTTTGATACTGGAATGTGTGCCCCAAATAAGAACAAAATATTGTTTTATAAATGTCTTATGTTTAATGGGTTTTGCTCATGAAAATTGGCATTTGATGGAGTGGAGTGATCTCCCCACAACTGAACAGAACTTCTGAGGAAAATATTAAAATCACCCAAGGCAATTTTTTAAAAAAAGTCTTTGATTTGGTGGGCAATTTAGAACCGTTTGATACATGGAGACCAAAAAAAATGGCAATTCAAAGATTCAAAACCTCCTTTTCTGAAAGAGATCCCTTTCAAAAAGAGACCTGGTGTGATTTACAAAGGCCTTGGCTACTCAGCTCTCTAAGGTAGATACACATTATCCAAGGGGGTCCTGTAACTTTGCTTCATAAAAGGAAATATAATTCATTTAGATGGAAACTAAACGAAAAGTTGCTAGGAAAAGAAGCAACAGTGGATTGTAAAAGGAAAATAATCTTTTGAAGATAAATAAGGTAAAGGCATTGATTTAAAAATGGTTTGCGATGCAAGTAAAGCTTTTATTAGACATTATTATACAACATAATAGTGAACTTAAAAAGAAGAGTCAAGAAAAGACACAAACAATTTTAAGAGATCAAGAGAAAAGAAGAAAAATTAAAGGTGTTTCCAGGGAAGATAATGGAAAGAATCGATTATGTAAAGGGACAATGTTTGATTTTGTAAATAAACCAGGGAAGTGGCTAGCATATAAATTACAAAAAAAGAAAAGAAAAGAATATTGAAGTTACGAAATGGATGATTGTCAGGTGCAAACAACCAGTCCCATACTTGTAGAGTTCAAACCAGCTACTTTATTGTTTTATGCCTATTTCACAGGAATCTTCCAGATTGGTGGTTTGCATCTGGGCCAGACTAGATAAAATACTCAGGGGGTGGAAACTTCTTGCTCTCTTGTGCCTTCGTCATGATTCCAGGCTAATTCCCCACTTGACTCTTTCCCCTGGCTTAGCTGGTCTCCAACAAAACGCAGCCATCGAAAGAACTTTTCATGGATATTCCAGTTTGTGTAAAGGAAATGACCCCTGTCTAGTGAAAAACAGATGAATATCTAACAAAAGAAAAATTGCTGAGAATTACAGAGACATTGAGACAGTTTATGTGGAGTAAATTTATAATAAGTTAAGGACTTTTGCAGATGACAGTGCTGGGTTTGGGAAATCCTGTGCTGGTTGGGGAATTCTGGGAATTGAAGTTCACACATCTTCAAGTTGCCAAGGCTGGGATATTCTGCTTTAAAGGGACTTGAAAGATTAATGGGCAAAACAGAAGAAAAGCAGGCTTCACGATTAATAACCAGCAGACAAAGGCGTTAACAAAAAATATAGAATTAGAAGATCCAACAGCACTGATGAAGAACACTGGACTTAATGCTCTGCTTGATACTTGATCCTGAAATTATTGTTAATCGGATTTCCCCTGGAATTCTAGCAGCTCTTCCTGCTACAGTTTTCTCTTCCGTGCAAAGGAGTGGAAAGCGGGAGCAAAGCCCTCTTGCCTTTAAATCTGGAATTCATTTGAGAAACCTTCCAAGTCAGATCAAGACCCTGGAATGTGGAGGGGGAGGAGCAGTTGGGAAATCTGGCTGACCCCCAAGCCACCATCACGTTCATTCCTCCCTCTCTCCCGTCCTCCCTCTAATGGGCACGGCGTGGCTAAGAACTGCAAGTAAACAATACTGTAATTTATGAAAAGTGTGCGCACACACAAATGGCTATTCCCAGATGGTGTGCATGGCAGGAGAAGGTCCAAGTCGTGCAGGGATGTTTCTGAGGATCATGTCTGGTGCCAGCAGGTTGGCAAGAAATGACCCTCCTTGCTTCCTGGAACTCTCTGTATTGACCTCCCGACCGTCATTTGCAGTTAATGTCCCATTAGGCCTTTTAATTAGCACTTTGGAGCCTTTTTATGGAAAACAGAAATAGAAGGTGCACTTAAACTAATGGGATCTCGGGCGTGTAGTTCTTGGGTAGGCAAGAAACTATGATTTACTGCGGAAGCCCCATAGCTGAATCTCAATTTCTTTCCGCATTCCATGCCAGGATAAAAGAAAGAAGGGGATATAAGTTATCAGACTGCTCTGGCCCAAACATGCTGGGTGTAAGATGGGTGCTAAGTCACTGAAGGCTTTCAAGAAGAGATTGGACAGCCATTTATCTGGGACGGCAAGTCTCCTGCTTGAGCAGAGGGTTGCACTAGAACAGGGGTCGGCAACCCACTGCTCTGGAGCCACATGTGGCTCTTTCCTCCCTCTGCTGTGGCTCCCTGTCGCCAGTTGGCTCCACAATTGATAGGGCTTTCAGTTAGGACAGGTAGAGGAAAAAGGACGTCACGCTAGGAGGAGACTCCCTGGTGGGGGAGCAGGACTTCCAGTCGGCTCCAGAATTTAGGACTTTTTTTGGCTCTTTGAGTGTTTAAGGTTGCCGGCCCCTGGACTAGAAGACCCCCCAAGGTCCTTTTCAACTCTGTTGTTCTGCAGTTTCAGAATTGGTGGTGGGATCCGTGGTGGCTTTCTTCCAGAAGTTTCATTACCCAAACTGGGTAACATCATCAGGGCTGGTTCATCGCCAGTCTTAGATCGGGTGATGGAGAGGCACACACAGGCTTAACGGTAACAACCGCTCTTTATTAAGTACAACAAGTGAGAACCATCCAGCGAAGGTTGAGTCCGACGGCAGCCCTTTAATAGGGAGCTGTCAGACCCTTCGGCCAATAGGATTAAGCCTCTGTTCCCGCCTGAACGGAGGACCTGGGTGGAAACCACTGTAGTTAGAGCAAGTATCTAACAGTCAGCACTGATGATGTTACCTTGTCAGGTCACAAAACGCCTGCAAGAAAGCCACCAAGCTCGGAGAGCACCAAGGACGGCCTGAGCTACAAATCGTCTCCTTTGTTAGCCTGGGTGTGAGGCCTCCTGCCTTTCCCCCCAGTGGATGGAGGAGGTGTGTGGGGCTGCAGCCATTACATTCTCAAAGAGACCATGCTGCTCCTCTGGGTCTGGGGTGGGTGGGTGGAGCAGCAAACTCTTTCTGGGCTGGACAAAGCAGTGAAAGGGGCCTCCTATGCGCCTTGACCTGCTGTTGCAGTTTGGGGCAAGGGAGAAAAGGGCCTGGGAGCTCTCGGAGTGGAGAGCCGCCTTCTTTCTCCCTCCTCCTTTTCTTCCTTTCCAGCCGTTTTTATTTAATCTACTTATCCGCTGGGCACTAACAAAGGAGCGGCTTGCAGCGCCAGAGGACTCAGGGACTCCCCATTGTTTGCAAAGGGAGGGGAGCTTAAGGAGCAGGAAAGGCAGAAGGGAGCCGTCGCGTGACGAGAAGAATTCCAACTTTGAGAAACCCCAAGACGTCTGCAAGGGGGCCAGAGTGGAATTGCCACCGGGGGCGGAGGGCATGAAATGCCCTGGCTGAGCTTCAGGGGTTTTTCTTTTTTTAAAATGCTTTTTTTATTTCCAAAAAATGCCCTGGCTCGTCACCCCCTCCCCCCGGTCCCAGCTTAGTCTGGAAAAGTTGTTTTGTGCCCCCTCCCCACAAGGAAGCAGCCTTACCCTTGGGCCTCCTGAATGGATAAGGCTGCCTGCTGCTGTGCATGATGGCCAGAGGAGCGAGGTGCTTGGTGCTAGGTAAATTTGACAGGTAGGTAGACAGATGAATGAAACAGCGAGGCAGCCGGACAGAAAGGCAGAGACGGGAGAACATTTGTAGCTCCGTCTTGAAATGAGGGTCCTCAGTGCTCTCTGAGCATGGTTGTTTTCTTGCAGGTGTTTTTCATGACCCAACTAGGTAACATCATCAGTGCCAGATGAGGTACTAGCACGGATGCTGCTGCCTCGTTTGGATCATGAAACGTAGAAAATCAGAGACCACCAAGGTCATAAGGAGAGAGAGAGAGAGAGAGAGGATGGATAGGTAAACAGATGGAAGGTGGATGGATGAGTAAAACGATAGATGGATGGATGGACATGAAAGATGGACGGACAGCCAGCCAGGTGAGCATGGAAAGGAAAAGAGAAGACGGGTGGATAGAAGATGGATGACAGACAGATACGGGAAGATCCAGGGTGCAAAATCTGTTTGGAGACCTCAGCCTTAGGCTGCCTGCTCTCAAGCATCAGCCGCGTAGGAACAAAACCAATTTAAGAAATTTGGTTTGAATTTTCACCCCTTTTGTGACAAGCCGCATTTTCCGTGGCCCTGATCAGTGGTCCTCCTGCTTCTTTACCTTCCCTCGAGAGACGTCCGGCCTTGCCGTCTGAGCCGGTTCCCCAAGCAAGAAGTAATCCTTCCCCCTCACAGGTCCTCTCCCCATCGGTTGCAGGAGTCTGGCTGGGTCTCTCATTTCAAGCCGAGCTCCAGAAGGACAATTACCGCTGCCTGGATTGTGTGGCTGCTGGAGGCTGGGCTGCTGTTTTGGAACATCTGGAGGAGGTCTGCAGCAGACTCGGGGGGGGGGGGGCTCCGGCCCAACCGTGTTTCAGGTCTCCGGGTCTCCTTTCTGCAAGCTCTGCTGGGAAACCGGGGTGCTGCACCCGATGCCCCCTGCTTCTCATACCAGGCACCATCGGTGCTTGTGAGCTGGCGTGGCCTGCTGTGGTCTGTGGGCCATTCTCTGCCTGCTCCGTGTTTGGAAAGCCACGAGTGGGGTGATCTTTACAAGGAAAAGCGGAAGACTCTGTCAGTAGTAACCAAACACGTGGCAGGGGTTTGAATGTGTGAAATGGCAAGTTTTAGTCACGGATGGTGTTTCCCTGCAATGGTACTTGAGGACTGGAGACTTGATTCCTCGCCTGCGGATGGCGTTGCCCTCCAATCCAACTTACGGAAACATAGAAACAGGATTCTAGGACTGGAAGGGATCCTAGAGGTCTTCTAGATCAACCCCCTGCTGTCCGGTCTCTTCTGGAAAACCTCCAATGATGGAATTCCCACAACTTTGGGAGGCAACCTATTCTATTGATTAACTGTTCTCACTGTTGGGAAATTCCTCCTGAAATTTGAATTTGCTTTGAAATTTAAAATTCTCCTGAAATCTGAGCACAGTAAAAAACATCCTTGTGTGTGAAGCTCCTTGTTGGCAGAAGCAGAAAAGCTGTCATTCGTCCAGTGGTTTACTGGCCAGCGGGCCGAGCCTGTTGACCTCTCCTATTGAAGTTGACCTTCTGGGTAGCAGAGGATGGAGGGCACCCCTAGATCGTGGGGCCCCTAAGGCTTGAGCCAGGGAAAGGGACCGAGAAGCAGATGTGCCTGCGGCCACTTGACTGGTGAGGTTGGGCTAGGCCCCTCCTGTCCTGCCCAAATCCCCGGTCACCTCGCCCATGAAGGAGGCTGTGTGGGAGAGGAACGGGCTGAGCCGGAGGGAGGGAGGAGTCAAGCTAGTCACCAGTCTCGAGTCCCTTCATGCCCACAAGAGATCCAAGTCCGGCCCACCTTGAGAGTTCCGTTGACTCTTACCTGCCACCGGTTTCCTTTGACCGTTGGTTGGCCAGGTTCTTGTCGAGAGCTTGAGCTAGGGATCAATATTTATAATCATTTGAACCGCCTGGATCTTCTCATTTCCTGCCCTGGAGAGGCTGCATCTCAGGCAGGAGAAGACAGAGGCAGCACCAGGAGGGTCCTCTCTGAAAACCACCCCCCCTCCTTTGCTGCTGCTCTTGATGGTGGGTGCTGATGTCACAGATGGGGGGGCTTGGTCACCTGGGCAGGGCTGGGAGGGGGGGCATCCAGGGTGTGGGGGACCCTCAGTTCTTGATTGAGGGCAGGGAGAGAGGAAGGAGCTGGCCTAACCTGGGGGGGCAGAGAAGGAAGTGGCCGAGTCCTTGGTCCTACCAAGAGAGACTTGGGAGGGGGGGCTCCTTCAGGACAGAAGAGGGTAGTTTCTGCCTTTGGGGCTGGCCTGACCCCCCCCACCAACCCAGCTCCCTCCAGCTGTGGGGAAGGGGGGAACGACACTGCATGCCTGCAGCCTACTTTGGGAAGACCCTCCCGCCCTTGGGGCCTGGGGCTTTCTAGAGAGCGACCTCTGCATTTGCCTGGTTGGTGGGCTTGAAAGAACGTAAGGTCGAGTGTGGGATCTGGGTAGCCCCTCCCTCTGAGAACCAGGGGAAAGAGGAAACGGACGGGTGGCCTGGGGAGGGGGCTCCCTGCAGGGGGAGGGGGCTCCTGTCTCCCTGCCCCTTTCTCTGACACCGTCCCATGGGTCCCAGGGTCTTCCCCACGAGGCGAGGGACAAGGGAAATCTCAGGGCGCAAAGGGTCTCTCAAGGAACAGGCAGTCATTTCTTGATTTCTTTCATTTCTTTCTTGGATTTATTTGCTGTCCATCCCATTTCAAAGCGTTACTTCCTGTTAGAATTAGTCCTTGATTTATGACCACAAAGGGGACCAGAATTTTTGTTGCTGAGTGAAAGCAGAGTGAATTTCATGACCTTTTTTGCAAAGCCCTTCCCCACCCTTGCCGTTACTTCTGGGAAGCCCCTGGGAGGTTGGAGGGCGGGGATCACGGGACCCCAGGAGACTGCACCTGTCCTGCACACCTGCCCAGATTCCGATCACGTGACCACGGGGGGGGGGGGGTTTACTACAACGGTTGTAACCGGGAGGACCTATCATAAAACCACTTCCCCCACTGCAGTGGTAACTTTGAAAAGTCACTAAATGAAGGGCTGAAAGTCGGGGGCCGTAATTCTCTTTTTTTGACCGAAGCAAAACCATGAAAGCTTTGGAGACTAAAAGAAGCCTCTTTCTCTCTCGCAGATCCCACGGAGGCGCCTGGGGGGCTCCCTTGCTTGGTCTTGTCTTGGTCCCGCTTGGCCTTTGACCTGGATGAACTGGCTTTAAGAGGTAAATAAAATGGGGGTGGGGGGGAGAAGAGGGGCTGATGTGGCTTTGTGGGGTGGGTGGGGGGTCCTTGTCTTCACATTTGGCTGCAAAAGAACCAAATCAGGGGTCTCCAACCTTGGCGACTTTAAGCCATGGCCGACTTCAACTCCCAGAATGGGAGCTTGGTTGGCTGGGGAATTCTGGGAGTTGAAGTCCGCCAGGCTTAAAGTCGCCAAGGTTGAAGACCCCTGAACTAAAGGATAAGCCCCACTTTCACTTTCCCTTCTGAGGGGGGGGGACAACGACGACACAGCAAGTCGTTCTCGACTCACGGCCACAATTGAGCCCAACATTTCTGTTGCTAAGCGAGACAGTTGTTAAGTGAGTTTTCCCGCCTTTTGCAACCTTCCTTGCCAGAGTTGCCGAGCGGAACCACCGCATTTGTGACGTTAGCAGCCCGGTTGTTAAGTGAATCCGGCTTCCCCATCGACTTTGCTTGTCAGAACGTCCCAAAATGGGATTCCCATGACGCTGCGACCGTCATAAGTATGAATTAGCTGCTGAGGGGTGTGTGTCTGAATTTTGATCATGTGACCACGGGGATGCTAATGGTCCCGTTTTTCGGTGCTGTTGTAACTTCGGTCACTAAACAAATGACTTTGAATTGGAGTCCACCTACATATAATAGATGCGTGCATGTATGTAAAAAGAAAAGAGCTTTGCATAGTTCTTAAACGTCGTCCTGACGAAGCGGATGTGAACCACGATGCCTGTATGAGGCAGGATTACTCAGGTCTGCAAGGATGAGCTTCCTGGGCTGGACCTTTTATCGCCCCCTTTGCTCCGTCCACCCAGACCTTAAGCGGGGAGCTCCGGTCTCCCTGGCAGAGCCCAGGGCATCCCGAGGGGACCCAGGAGGCCCAGGTGGGTTCCTTCTCCCCGGAGGCTCTAGGCGAGGGGCTGCCTGGCCCTCCCTCCCCACTGGGGAGACCAGAGGCTGCTCAAGGCGGCCTGGGTGTGCCTGTACTTGCCGCCTGCCTCGCTTCACCCGGGCGAGAGCGGCAGGGAGGCTGGCTGGAATTTCAGGTTTGCTGCGCAGCAAGTGGCAGCCTGCTCTCTCTGACAGGCGGCTTCGGGGCCCGGAGCCCAGGGAGCTGCTCGGCGGTGGGCTACAGGGCTGGGGGAGGTCTCAGCTCCCACCCTCCCCACCAGGAGCCCTCCCTGCTCACTCAGAAAGATGCCCCCGATGCCAGAAAGGTAGGGCTTCCTCCTGCGGGCACCGGACGGGCAGCTGTGGGAGGAATGGTGGGTGTTGATCTTTTGAAGGGGGGCTTCAAGCAAGGCAAGGAAAAGAGGCCCCCCCGGGACCTGATCTGTGTCCTCCCTCCCCCTCGCTCACTTTCCTGAGTCTTTCAAGCCCACCGGACCATTCTTTTGCCACGGGAGCTGTGTGTATTTTTATACCCAGCACTTTAACTTTGCCTAACCTGCGTAGGTTTTGCAGAGCGTGTCTCCCAGTGGAGAGCATTTTGGACGTGGCTTTGACGTGTTTTTGAGTACAATTTCTCTCTTGACATGTATTATTTATTATGGCGAATTGCATCAGGACAACTAGAGAACTCCACTGGAGGTGAGGGAAGGTTGAGGGGGCGGCTGGAGGGGCCCCTTTAAATAGGGGCAGGACATTGGCTGATGGTTTGATGGAGCCCCTCACAGGCTCCTTGCAGGCAACGGAGAAAAGGGTCTGACGGGACTGGAACAAAATAATAGATTATTGGGAAAATGTAAATAACCATGGAGTGTTTATGTTATATTTATACTTATAAGTGCTCTAAAAGTTGCTTCTTTTTCTTTTCTTTTTTCTTTGATTTCTGCACAATTGTCTTTGCTCCCTCCCTCCCTTCCTTCTTTTTTCTTTTCTTTCTTTTCTTTCGTCTTTGTCTTTTTCCTTTTTCTCCTCATTTTTCTTTTCTTTCTCCATTCTAAATAGTAGAATTGTGATTTAGTGTAGTCTTTATTGTCATTGTACAAAATAAATACAACGGAATTGATCATGGCATCACAGAGATACCGTGATGGTTGTAAGTGCAAGGACTGATCGTAAGTCAATTCTTTCAGCGCTTTGAATGTAACTTTGAACCGTGAGTAAATGAATAGTCATAAGTCGTAATTCCTTTGTTTTGCCCCTCCCTCCAACCTAATGAGATTGTTTTGAACTTTACTTCTGTCTTCCAGTTGAATAACTCCCTCCTTTTAGTCACCCGCAAACTTGACAAGCATTTCCCTACCTCTTCGTCCAATCCCTTGATATTGATATTGCTGAGTAGGGGGGTCTGGGACGGAGCTGCTGGGGGTCTGACTCAGTGCCTGATGTGGCACCATTGACGGTCTCCCCTTGAGCACAATTTTTAAGGCAGCTGTGTATTTACCTAATTATTGATTCAGCCCACACTTAAATAGCTTATTACTCAGAATGTCATGGGATATTTTGTTGAAATCATTTCCCCAGCAAAACAGAAACCAAGTCTGAAGCAGCTCTGCTATCAGTAAAGGAAATTGTCCAGCAAAAAGCAACATCAGGTTAAGTTGGCAAGACTTCCTCAAAACTTCATGCTGACTTCTGGCCGTGACTGCATTGCTATCAAGTTATGATGGCCTGTTCTAAAACTTTATCAGGCATCCGGGAAAGACCCGGGAGGTTTGCAAACGTTTGTCTGAAATGGTCTAGGGTTTCCTGCTTGAGCAGGGGGTTGGACTAGAAGACCTCCGAGGTCCCTTGCAACTCTGTTATTCTATTCTGCTCTTCAGGGATCTGAGGAGGTCTGGTAGCCCCACTCTAGGACAACTCAGAGGCCTCCTCCACCCAACCCCACTGAGGTGGACCTTGACATGGCTGCCCGTACGAGATTCTTGTACTGTATCTTGGTGAGGGATTGATTGGGAGAATGCAGGAAGACTGGAGAAACTGCTGGAAGGGACCAGGGCAATTGAAGAAGAGGGAAAAAGCACGAAACCCGCCCCTCCCCCACATAGGCATCCACCGGACCTCCGCCTCCCTGGGTGGGATGGGGGTCCCCACCTCAGCTAATTGAAGGCGAAAACAGGTAGAGCATCCCATCTCCATTTCAGAGGCTAAAAAAGTCAACACCAAGCCACTCCCAAAACTATAAATAATCGCCCACCCCCTGAAGACAGTCTCTGGGTGTGAAGTCTTCTTGAGTGGGGAGGGTACAAAAGAAAGGGTGGGGGGGTCTGCTTTCTCCTCTGGGAATATAGGAGTAGACCAGGTGATCTTCAGGTCCACACGATGGAGTCGTCCTCACCTCGAGATTTAAATTCATTTCTTGGCCGTGTTGGTCTAAACTTCTGTTAGGTCCTTCTCCTGACTTTTGGCCATCTCCTGGTGGAATTACGTTTGTCGGAGAGCCTGAACGCAAAGAAGAGCGGAGCTCCTCTGTCTCGTCTCTTAGTTCTCTTTCTGTGTTCCCCATCAGCATTTTGCCTTCTTCTCTGACCAGCCAGAAACGCCGATCCTCTTCCCTTTGAGCAGAGATTGAGAAGAGCTCCTCCTGGTAGTATCCCTGGGTGGCCTCTTCCCTTCTGCAGCTCCATCCAACCTTGGCCCGTCTCCCGGCCTCTGTTTTTTCTCACTTGTCTGCTGTTCCCTTTTTAGCAAGTCCTTCTTTGTCAACTTCCGTTGCTCTTGAATTCCTTTCCCTTCCCCTGCCTCCTCATTGTTGCTTCTCCGAGCTGAGTAAACCTGTTTGTTGAAAGTCCAAGGTAGGCAAGGAACTTCAGTTTCAGTTTCTCTTAAAGTCAAGACCTGCTGCACGCCAAAACCACCTTACTCCTCTCACCTCTTCCTGTTCATGAGCCTTTTTCTGAAGGAGATCAAGAATCTGAGTAATTAATAAAGTCACTGTGGCTTCAAGAAGACCGTAGGAAGTCATCAACCAGGTCTTCTCCTGGGCCGGGCGGGTGAGAAGAGACACCGTGGTGTCCCTCCATTTATTTCAATCCAGATGCTGTCCATCACATGGCCAAACGCCTTCATTTTGGATTTGACGCCAGATATTTGAACTCCTGCCTTTCTGATGGCCTCCAAGATCCTTCCTAACTCCCTTCATCCTCTTGCATCTGCTCCACTTGAGCAACTGGTGAAGAATGCAATTAAAGAACCGTGAGTAGAGCTGGAACATTTAACAGATCCCAGATTCCTGGGGAATGCAGGTGTGATCTTCTGCATCAGGCATCTGTTTCTTCCACTTCTCTTCCTAACCATCTGCAAGCCACAAGCCTAGTTTGCAGCCCTCCCCCCCACCAGCCGTCCTACGTGCCTTTTCTCAGAACCTGCCATTGCGGCCCATCTGCGTGGTGGTTTGCTAAACAGATGGTGGGAAAATATGGGGAAATTGGCTTCCACCTGTCTCCATGCTTAGCTCTCACCGTGTGGATGCTCCAGAGATGCCAAATCAGACACAAACATTCACCTGCTGTGCTCTCTGTTCTTGGAAAGGATTTTGTGCCTGGGCTTTCCCCCCCCTTCAAATAAAGATTTGGGGTACCTTAAAAAACCCCAGTTTTGTCCCTGTTCAGTGTCTTTAAACAGACATCCAAATGCCTTTAAAGCAATGTTTCTCAATTTCAGCCATTTGCAGATGGGTGGACTTCAACTCCCAGAATTCCCCAGCTGGCTGGGGAATTCTGGGAGTTGAAGTCCACCCATCTGAAAATGGCTGAAATTGAGAAACAATGCTCTAAAGGTCACAGATGCCAACCCCCATAAGCCCCAGCCATCATGGAAGTCTGGCTCAGGCGTCGTGGGAGTTGCAGTACCAAACTCCAGAAAGCACCTGGTTTTTCCCGACCGGAAATGGCTCCGAGAAGCTTTTCACTTCTGCTTCCTCCTGACGGCTCTTCTGCCTTCTGCCTCGGCCTGTTCTGGATCTGCTGCTGGGGTGAACTTTGAGCTGCAATAAAGTGGAGATCACAAGATGAATTTCTGAGCGGGCGGAAGCAGCCCGGCTGCCATGCTCTCTCTGCAAAAAAACTCTCTTCCTTTGCTAGTGAGGAGGATTTGGACCAGGGCCACCAGGGTTGCAGACCCAGGATAACACGCCTGAGGAAGGAATCAGCCAGGGAGGGTCTGGGGAGAATCCTTCTGGCTCATGGACGGCCACGCGCCTCCCTGCAACGGAGGCCAAAACGATTTCTTTCCCAGTCAACCCATTCCCGATTTAGTGGGTCGGAAGTCAACAGTGCAGCCCAAAGCGAGGTCTCTGGGCTGGACAGTCTTTGCTAAAGTGCCGGCGGAGGGGAGAGAAGGACCCCCAGGAATGGGCCATGGGTATCAATGCAGGGCTAGGAACAGAGAAAGTGGAATAACAGAGTTGGAAGGGGCCCCGGGGGTCTCCTAGTCCAGCCCCCTGCTCAAGCAGGAGACTCTATATCAGGGGGGGGATCAAACCCAATTTTATTGAGGGACGCGCCAGGGTTATGTTTGACCTCAGCGTTCTGGGGTGGGCGTGGCCATGTGGGCTTGGCCAGCTCGATGTCACTCATGTGGGGCGCCTGTGGTGGCTCGAGCGCTCTGCCAGCAGAAAGGGGCTCCTGAGCTCTGTTTTAGGCTGTGACGTCCTCCTACAAGCCTCTGCCAGGAAAAGCAGAGCTGGGGAGAGCCGTGTGCAGCCTCTGTTTCCCCTGGCAGAGGCACTGCAGGCCAGTCCTTCGCTGTTTCCAGGCTGTCCCCGTGGGTCAGATCTAAGCACCCCACGGGCTGAATCCAGCCCCCCCGGGCCTTGAGTTTGACACCTTTGCCTCTATACCACTCCAGATAAGTGGCTGTCCAGTCTCTCTTTGAAAGCCTCCAGTGATGGAGCACCCATAACTTCTAGAGCAGTCTTTCTCAACCTTGGCGACTTTAAGTCCTGTGGACTTCAACTCCCAGAATTCCCCAGCCAGCTCTGGCTGGGGGATTCTGGGAGTTGAAGTCCACAGGACTTAAAGTCGCCAAGGTTGAGAAAGACTGTTCTAGAGGGAAGCTGTTCCACTGATAAGTTGTTCTCAGTCTCTTCAGTCTCCTTAATTCCAGGTTGCTTCTCTCCTTGATAAGTTTCCACTCCGTCCTCCTCCTCCTCCTGCCTTCTGGTGCTTTGGAGAATAGGCTGACCCTCCCCTCTTCCTTGTGGCAGCCGCTTAGACATTGGAAGACTGATATCACGTCACCCCTGGTCCTTCTCCTTGCTGGACTAGATATACCCAGTTCCCACCACCGTTCATTGGATGTTTTAGCCTCCAGGCCCTTTTTGTTTGAAGCGCTCCGGGGATCAATCGAGATCAGGGTTCCTCAACTTTGGCTGCTTTAAAATGCAGGAACTTCAACTCCCAGATTTCCCCAGCCACTTTGAACGGTCATTACACAAAATCAAGGCCCACCTGTCACTGAAGTCCCTAAATACAGAATAGCAATAGCACTTAGGCTTATATACCACTTTAGAGTGCTTTACAGCCCTCTCTGGGCGGTTTACAGAGTCAGCACGTTGCCCCCAACAAATCTGGGTCCTCGGAAGGCTGAATCAACCTTGAACCGGTCAGGATCGAACTGCCCAAATGCTGGCAGTCGGCAGTCGGCAGAAGTAGCCCACAGTTCTGCATTCTAACCACTGGGCCACCTTGAAATATTTGCTTGATTGGAGAGACGCGTCTGCAGATTCAGAAGCCATGGGATTTTCTGCTCTGGGACTTTTGAATTGTCTTCCAACTCGACAGTTGATGAGAGTCGCAAAAGACGTGTGGCCGTGGGAAGCTCGTTGTGAATCGCTTTGCACGTGTGGGCAAACTTTGGCAAGAGAAAGCAACGCAGTGAGTGTCCTTGCAAACATTTGTGCCTCTTTGGAAATCAGCCCGAGCAATTAGAGTCCCCCTCGGTCTGTAGGGGGTTTACCGCCAGCTGCCAGCTTTTCAGCGGGGGTTTCTGTGGTCATCTCCACGCCTGCTGACGTGTCGGCCAGGCCGGGAAGTGGAGATGACCGCCTAATCGCCCGTCGTGGGCTCTCTCCTCCTGAGGTTGGTGTCAGCAACAACCAAGCGGGGAGGGAACGGATGCCTGGCTCTGCCTGTGGTGCAGCAAAGCGCTAGAAAAGAGGCTGTTGTGTGATGCTTAGCAAAAGCTGGCAGTTTCTGGAGTTGTGGTGTGTCTTTCTTGTTCTGCGGCAGAGGAAAAAAGTGGCCGTTGCAAGAATGAAAGCAACACGGGGACAAAGAGGAAACAAGAAAGTGTCAACTGAAATACTTGTGAGGCTCAAAATGGGGGTGTTTTTATGCCCATAAATTTCAGATCGGGAGCCAGATGGAAATCAAGCTGTGTGGACCGACTGGTGACACGCAGTTGGCTTTATAAAAGAGCAATCAATAGCAATTATGGCGGTGTTGGTCCATGGGGGGAGGAAATCCAGAATTAAAGCATGCATTTAGAGCAGGGGTGTCCAAACTTGGGAACTTTAAGACTTGTGGACTGGGGAATTCTGGGAGTTGAAGTCCACAAGTCTTAAAGTTCCCAAGTTTGGACACCCCTGCTTTAGAGCAAGGTGGACAACTATGACAAGTTTACCAATTTGACATAGTCCTTTCTATAGCAGCAATCACTATTAATCAGCAAAACCCAAAGTCAAGAGTTTTCTTGGTTTTCTTCTCTCTCAAGCACAAAGTGCAGAAGTGGTTTCCAAGGAGAAACAGAAGGGAGTCTATTCCTTTCTCTAACTGAAACAGTCAATGTGGCCCTTTCTGCTACCTCCGTCCCTTGGTTCCCATCCATTCTCCCGTGCTGGGGATTGACGTGTCTTTCCATTTCTGCCCATGCTCAGAGAGATCTATGGCATACCTCGTGTACTGGATATGGGTCTTCAACCCACTGTGTATCGCTGGTGGCACCATCCACCCATCTCGCTCCATCTTAGCAAGGAAGAGGCTCAGTCGACCTTATCAAATGCCTTTCTGAAGTCCAAGTTCACAATCTTCACCACATGCCTTCATCTTGCAAATCTAATCACTGTCAAAGGAAGCGACGAGATTAATGTGGCATGTGTTATTTTTAACAACCCCATGCCGGCTCTTCTAAGTGTTTCCAGGCCGACTGATTGAGCATCTTCTCCCCGGATTTCCCCAGGCACTGGCGTCACTTGTGCCAGTCTGGAGTTTCCTGGGTTCCCTTTAGAAAGATAGGAAGGAAGTTGTTTGTCTCGTCTTCTGTGGCTTCCATTGAACTGAATTGAATCCCCAAAATTGCAGCTGTTGGCTTCCAGGACCCTTTTAGCTCTGTGTGATGTGACCTTCTTTGACCAGGCTTTGAATGAAGGCAGTGCAGCCAGACAGATGCAGCTCTGCCTTCTCACGCTGGCTGCCACCATTTTGCCCTCTTCTGCAGCTAGTAGACTGGTGTTTCCTTGACTTTCCTTTTGCTCAGCACATACTGTCCCCAGGAGGCCTTCTCTGTTGTGTTTGTGTTTGTTGCGAGCCACAACTCAAGTTGGCTTAGCTTTCCTGGTCCCATCCTGGAGTATTTCCAGATATCTGTTAGTGCTCCCGCATTTAAGAAGCTTCTGCTTTCTGTTTCTCAGTTTATCAGGACGCTTTTTATACAACCGATTCCTAGTTTGATGTTAGCTTCCCATTTCCATGCTGGTATCTTTCCAGAGCGGTTGGGACGGTTTCATCCAGAGCCTCCGCTTGGTCAGGTGACCTGTGGTGGGCATTCAAAACAGTGTTGTTGTTGGGTTTCCCCCGTCTTAATTTCCACAGTTTTGATGTTCGTGAATCGTTTTCCGCATAGAATCCTAGGGCTGGACCGGACCTTGGAGGTCTTCTAGTCCAACCCCCTGCTCAGGGCAAAGGATCTTATTATGCAGTTACAGACTGTATCTTTCTAGTATTTTACTCCAGGGGTGAGTTCCATCTTATCAGGCTTCAGTAATGTCAACCATGTCATGTTTGCTGGGCTATAGCGAGATTTCGAGACAGCAGATCCCCAACTGGTTTCGTATTGTCTTTTTAGGTCTGGTGGGGCTCCTGCTGCGTTCTTGAGCACCTCTTCCTTTTCACAACTTCCTTGTTAGGTGTGGTGCTTTGTTCCTTTCTAAGCATTTGCAAACTCTGGTCAATCAATTAGCAGGCGGACCTGCAGAATCTCACAGACTGCAAGACTTTCAGCGTTCTGTAGATCAGTTTGTGAAATTACTCCTAAGTTGGGTGTGGTGTGGTTTGTGTCTCTGTGGCAGATGCCAAAGGAGGACCATGGGTCAGGCTCTCCCAAGGGATACAGATGTGAGGGCTGCACTGGGGGGAGGGTCACTTCGGAGTGCGTGTAAAGAGGAAATGGCCTGATGAGAGATCAGCTCAAGCCATGGAGTCAACTCAACCAGCACTTCTCAACCGTGGCAATTTTAAGATATGAGGACTTCAACTCCCATAATTCCACAGCCAGCATGAATCTAGATGTGTAATGGGGAATTCTGGGAGTTGAAGTCCTCCTCATATCTTAAAATTTCTGAGTTTGAGAAACATTGGACTAGACCCAAAGGGTCCCTGGATTTTCTGGGTTTCCTTGGAAGACGTTTTGCTTCTCGTCCAAAAAGCTTCTTACTTTTTGGATGTGAAGGGGAACGTCGCCCAAGAAGAACCAGGAACTCCAGTTGCCCCTTGGGAAGGCATCTTTGGGGTGACCTGCATAGACAGCCTAGGCCAGGGGGGTCCCAACCGTTTCTTCACCACAGAGGCCCCCTTCACGGTCATGGCCACGGACATGCCAGACGTAAGGCAACGTTTCAGTCTTAGCATTTTTCCCAAGACTTTCTGGATCCCCTGTGACATCGCAGCCCCCCCCTCCCCAGGGGCCCATGGACCACAGGTTGAGAACCACTGGACTAGACAACGGGCAGGTGGTTGAAAACAAGTTGCAATAACCTCGGATCAAAGGAAGCTACTCTGAATGAAGGCCGACCCTCCATTTACTCCTCCTCAATTGGCAGCTCTCCATAGATCCCTTGAAGAGCCAAAAGGGAGTAGAGAGGTCATCCACAGGTGGTAAAGGGGTCGTAGTTGCCCACTCCTGCCCTACACACGGCAAGGTCTGCAGTTTTGCAGGGAGCTCCTGCATCCCTGAACTTTCAACACTGAGGAGTGAATTTCCCCCCATCACCTTCTGCATTCTCACTCCTTTCAACCTAAAACAAAGCACGCCTAACGTGGAATTTTTGGAATTGGTAATTCCAATTCGCTTTTACTTCCCATCTCCCGATTCCCCCCTTCTACCACACAGAGGCATCCAAGGGTTGGTGGGCAGGGAGGACCGAGCTTTTTATTTTATTTAATTATCCCCCCCCCAAAAAAGCAGTTTCCAATCCTCACCTCGTTTTGCACTGTTGCTTCAAACAAGACCTCGCCTCTCCTTTTTTCTTTGTCTGATGTGAAACAAAAATAAGCTTTGTTCCAAGGCTGTTTCAGAGGCTTTGAGAAGGAGAGACAGGTGTCACCGGCAACTTGGCCCAAAAAAACGGTGGAGCTGAACACCGTTGAAACAACAACAACAACGCAGTGGTTCTTGTACAGATGTTTTCCATCTGGCGAGGCAGAGAAGGGTTTGCAAAGCCTGCAGGGGTAGCCCCCTCCCCGAATGCCCCCGAGGAAGAGCTTGCAAGCCCCTGGGCTTGGCTCAGATCCCCCCCACCCCTGAGAAAGGGGCCCTCACCCCTTGCGGGCTGGCTTCAGAGGGCGGAGACGCCTTCCGGCAGGTGTTGTCCCATGCCACCTTCTCCTGCTCAAGCCTCTGCCCTCAACCTGAACCCACATCTTCCCCTTCCTCATTTCTCCGAAGAATCTCACAAGAAGCCACAAGAAGGGCCGGCCCAAGAGTTCGGGCGGATTGTCTCAGCCACTTCTGCTCCAAGCAAGAGGGAGGCCCTGGATTGCCAAAGTGGGCAACTTCTAACATCCGTTTCCTCCTCCTTTTCCTCCTTCTCCGTTTCTTAACAGCTGCCGAGTCAGGACTGGCCCCCTTCCGTCTCCTTCAGGCTTCTCGGTGACGGACGTCTGCTAACCAGCCATGAAACCTGGCCAGCTGCCCTGCCTCCTCCTGGGATGCTTTCTGGCGGCTGCAGCCACCGCGGCTGGCAAGGTGGTGCCCAGAGTGACCTTTCAGAGAGGTAAGGAGCCACAGCGCAGGATGGTCCCTGGGGAAGTCTTCCCTGGGAGGGCCAGGAAGGGGGACGGAGGGCCCCAGGCAGGCAGAAACGGGTGCCGAGAACGGCTCTTCCCACCCTCCGGTTGCACCTTCACAATTCAAAGTACGTTACGGAGCATCTCATTAAAGGCGACAAAGCCGTTTGCACGAGAGTGGGGCAGTGGGCAAGCTGTTTGTTTGCTATTGATTTATAACCCATTTCACTAGCAAGGGACTCTGGGTGACTTTCATTAAAATAAGAAAGCAAAGCATGAAACATTTGTTAAAATGGACAGAGATTGAACAAGATATATTTAATTGTAACAATTAAATAAGGAACAGAATTGGGACCCGGGATTTCTGATGCTAAGCAAGGCGGTGGCAAAGTGAGTCCCACACGGTTTTATGATCTTGTAACAATTAAATAATGGTCAGAATTGGGACCCGAGATTTCGGTTGCTAACTCAGGCGGTTGCAGAGAGTTTGCCGTGGCTGTTAGGCAGGGGTGTCCAAACTTGAGAACTTATAAGACTTGTGGACTTCAATTCCCAGAATTCTGGGAGTTGAAGTCCACAAGTCTTCAAGTTCTCAAGTTTGGACACCCCTGCTGTTAGGCAAACCACTGCAGTTATTAAGTGAACCATGGGGTCATTCAATGAACCCAGCTTCCCCCAGTGACTTTGCTTCTCAGAATTCGAGAGGGATGGTCTCAAATGAAGATCACATGACCCCCCCGGGCATGCTGGTTGACAAGTGCCCAACTTTTGATCATGTTACTGTAGGACAGGAGCCCCCAACCCTGGGCCAGAGCCCCCCCCCCTCCCCCAGGCCTTCAGCTTTTTGGAACCGGGTCACGGAAGAGGCGGGCAAGCGTGTGCCTGTGCACTCCATTTGTGCAAAGCCCCTACCCCCCTTCCACCCCACCCCCCCAATCTGCAAAACTTTGCTGTAGAATAGGCTGCAATGGTCATAAATGCGAGGATTGGCCATAAATCATTTTTTCCCTAGTTATCATAAGTTTGAACAGCCACACAAATGGTTATAAATCAAGGATGCAAATTCTACTCAGCTGGGGAAAAGGAGGGGACTCAGACCCTCTCCAGCCCCCCTGGAATGGGCTCTGCGAGGGGGAAGCTCTTCCCAAGAGCCTGTGGTTGGTCAGGGTCTCCCCTCCTTAAATCATTTCCCTTTGAATCGCTTCCGCGGTCTTATTCACTTTTCATTGCCACTGTCATAATTTATCCCCGTAGTGTTGTGACTTTGATTAGCTAAGGGTTGCTTTTTTAAATTGATGTTTATCCACCTCTTTACTGGTGTGGATGTTTGTTGTTGTTGTTGTTGTTGTTGTTGTTGTTTTGTAAGCTGTAGGAAGCCTCTGTTAATTCAGGTGCATCTAATTGGAATGAATCAATGCAGAATATGCCAAAAATCAGCCACATTGAATGAAGGGCACCTGGGCTCCACTTGTGTTTCTCTCAGGAAACCCGGAAACCTGTTTAAGGCCAGTAGGATATTTGGACCCCTTGCAAGTGGGTGAGACCTCCTTAAACAGCATCTCCTGCAGCGTGTTGGTTTGATTGTAAAATGACAAACCTTTCCTTTTCCGGAGACACACTGGAAAAAAATCACACTGAAATGATTAGAAGTTGGGGTGCCCAGCCGACACCACCACGTCTCCCACAATGTCCTTCTTCAGGGGAAGCATCAGAGCTTCGCAGGGTTCATTTCAGGAGCCCCACACTCCTCCCTGCCAACTCCTGAATCAGAGGCCCCGTTTCCCAAGAGGTGTTGCTGTATTTTCAGCCTTTACGTGGCATTTCTACATGCTGATTGTGCCCCTCAAAGCTTCTGTGGCTCAAGGCCCGGTTACTCAAAGGACCATCTTTTCCCATTAGATCCACCCAACCCAGCAGGGCAAGGATGGAGACCCCCCTGGAGGGACCCAGAAGAAGGGCCTTCTCGGTGGTGGCTCCCTCCCTGTGGAACATCATCCTTGCGGAGACAGCATTGGCCCCACCTTGACACTCTTTCAAAAGGCCCTGAAGTTTGGGGTTTGCCAATGTGCCAGGGGACCCCAGGGGGGATACCCTGCTTTGTAGGGCTCCATCAGGCTTTCCAAGGAGGCCGGAGGGGAGACATGACCAGAGGAGCTAATTCTAAGGCATCATGAACAGAATCCTGAGAGTCTGAAAGGACAAATCTCCCACCTTCTCACTTACAGCTCCAATTCTTTGTTTGGGGTGGGTGGATGTTTCCTTTTCTTCGCCTTTTCCTCCACCCATTTTGCAGCTGTGGGCTCCACTGTCTGTTATCTCATAACTCCCTGGGCAGCATCTCTCCACCCGTCTCCTAAACCTCTTCCTACATGCCACTCCCCTCTCTCTCTCTCTCTCTCTCTCTCTCTCTCTCTCTCTCTCTCTCTCTCTCTCTCTCAAGCAGGGGTCTTAAACTGGGTTTCTTCGGTCAGCATTGTAGTTCTCCTCTGTGTGTGCGTGGGGGCAGTGGGGAACGATGGGACGGAGGCCTCCTGCAGCATTCTGCTGGCCAAAACGGGGCGTGGGGGCTGTCGCAACCGGCCCTCTGCTTGTTTCCCTCCTGAACGGCCTCCTGCAGCACTTCACCGGTCAAAACAGCCCCCCTCCCACCCCACACCTTGTTTTCGCCCTCCGTGGCCTCCTGCAGCACTCTGCCTGCTGAAAACGGGCCAGAAACTGGCCACGTGGGGGCCTCGCAGGTTGTCCGTGTGGCTGGTTTTTGGGGCAGCTGAGTGGTGCTGGGGGCCAGGGAGGCCAAAATTGGGGGCGCCTTAGCTGGCAAAGGCACCGAGGGCCGGTCCTTTGGTATTTCCAGGCCAGCCCCATAGTCTCAATTTAAGCACTTCCTGGGCTGGATGAGTTTGACACCCCTGCTCTACAGGGTCGCTGCCTGCCCTAGGGCCCCTAACGGTGGGCAGAGGTGGCTTAGAAGCCCTCGTCCCTTTGCCCTCCTCTGGCCCATGAGGGAGGACCTTTCCCTCGTGCCCTCCGTCTGCTGAAACCTTTCTTGGCACGGATGCATGGATCCCTCTCCTGACCTCCCTCCCCAGTCCATGCAGCCCCTCCAAGAGAACGGAGAAAGGCCGGTGCAGTGGGGGGGAGGCTCTGAGTCGCCCTTCCTTGCCACCCACTGACCGGCATCACCGCTGCTTAAACTTAGAATCCGGGCAATGTTTGCAGAAACGATCCCCGGTGAGAAGTTTTGCACTGCCTCGCACGCTGATGGTCGGCCAGCCAGCCTTGCTTTGCCCCCAGCCATGGATTCCTTCTGTCAAAATGGAAGTGAATTAATCCAGCCGCTTGCAGGAGCTTTCGAACGCAGCTCCTGTAGGTGCCAGCCCCAAGGTTGGTCCTGCCGCCTGCCAGCATTGGCACCTCCCTGGGCAGGTGGGGGTAAGGAGAGAAGGGGCGCCCTGGGCCGCCTCTACCGATTAATTCCCGGCATCTTCCCTGGCGCTTGCCAGGCGATAGAAAAGGCTGGCGTTGAGGCTGCCCTGGGAGGCTTAATCGGGCTCTGCTTCCTTCCTGGGCCGGAGCTGGGCATTCCCCTCCTTTGCCCCTCCTTGGCTTCCTGCCCTTCAAGGCTTGATGGAGTCAGAGCTCCTTCTGCCCTCCTTCCTCCGAGCAGAGGCTGACAGGCGGAACTGAGCAAGCTCCTCTCCTTCGCTCCTCTCCTCCCTTCTGCTGCCCAGGGAAAAAAGAGCAAAGCCGGTCAATCCAGGGGGAAAAGTTCTCTGCCTCCATTCTGAAGCGCAGGCAGCCCTCCTCGAGTTATGGAAGCCCAAAATTTGTCTTTAAAAAATTAGCATTTATCGAATTGTCCAACATATTAAAAGACAAAACACCAATGTACACTTACAACAGCTTTTCCATATCAGTGTCCATATCTTTCGTAACAATCTTATTTACAAAAAGTTCTATCTCTATATCGTCATCATCCTAAGTCAGGGGTGTCCAAACTTGGGAACTTTAAGACTTGTGGACTTCAACTCCTAGAATTCCCCAGCCAGCTATGCTGGCTGGGGAATTCTGGGAGTTGAAGTCCACAAGTCTTAAAGTTCCCAAGTTTGGACACCCCTGATCTAAGTTATATGCTTATTTAAATACACTCCACATATTATACTTTTACTGTTTGTACCTTAAGTTTTACGTTTACTCTCAAGCCAGGAAGACCAGCTATTCCAAATACTCGGTTTCTCCCCTCTCCTTCATTTCCATAGGCAGCCTGTCCAAATTTTGCCTTGCTATAAGTGAGACGTTCGTAAAGTGAGCGTTGCCCCATTTTACAACCTTTCTTGCCGCAGTTGTTAAGTGAATCACTGCAGTTGTTGTGAGGAACACGGCTGTTAAGTGAACCTGGCTCCCCCATCGACGCTGCTTGTCAGAAGGTGGAAAATGTGCCCCTCCCCCCTCCCCGGACGCTGTGACAGTCATAAAGACGAGTCAGTTGCTAAGAATTTTGATCACATGACAATGGGGATGCTGCCATGTGTGAAAAGGGGTCATAGGTCACTCTTTTCAGGGCTGTTATAACTTTGAACGGTCTCTAAATGAACTGGTGGTACGTCGGACACTGTATTTTACAGCCTTTTTTGTGGCAGTCATTAAGTGGACGTGACATTCAAAGAAATCATGAAGTGGTCCGTTGAGCTGAGTCCGGCTCTGGGCGATTCTCTGGGCCCCTCCCGCTCTTCCCATCTCGCACTGTTGCTCCGTCCAGTCTTTTCCGCTCTGGCCAGGGTCAGCTTTGAGGCTGTCCAGCCACTGTGGTCATCGGCGGCCTGGTTTCCTTTCACCGCTAACCATAGTCCTAATTTCTTTCTCCAGTGAATTTCCCCACACGGCATGGCCAAAATAAGGGAGACTTTAACATAACAACAACAACAATATTAACAGTAACAATAGATGCCTTGGGTGCAATCCCAAAACATCTGGACCACCACCTGAACATCGTCGACATTGACAAAATCCCCACCAGACAATTGCAGAAGTCAGTTTCATTAGGGGCAGCTTAAGTCCTGCGATGAGACCTTTAACACCATCAAACACTTTAACTTAACTTTAACTTTTATTTGATTTCTAGACCGCCCCTCTCCCAGAAGGGACTCGGGGCGGTGTACAGTCATATTAAAACAATAAATATACATAAATAAATATAGGTGTGGCTGGAGGAGGTAGCAGTAATTTACTGTACAATAGTTAAAGTTAGATTAAAATTTAAGAATTTAAAAATACATTAAAAACACCCCTAAAAACTTTCCCAGAATAAAAATATTTGCCAGGAGGTATAAATGGGACTATAAATGGGTCAGGCCAGCTAATTGGAACAGGTGGGTCTTAAGTTTCTGTCGGAAGGAGCAGAGGTCGGTAGTAGTTCTAATATCGGGGGGGAGGTCATTCCAGAGGGTTGGGCCCATCACAGAGAAGGCTCTACTCCTAGGCGCCGCCCGTTGGCATTGCTTGGTGGACGGCACCTGGAGGAGTCCCTCCCTGTGAGAGCGAATTGGTCGCAGGGATGTATGCAGTAGGATGCGATCCCGCAGGTAACTAGGTCCTGTGCCATGGAGCGCTTTGAAGATGGTAATCAACACCTTGAAACGCACCCGAAAAACCATAGGCAGCCAGTGCAGCTCGTGCAGGAGAGGTGTTATGTGGGAGTACCTAGTACTCCCCATGATAGCCCGCCCGGCCGCATTCTGAACTAGCTGTAGTCTTCGGGTGCATCTCAAGGGGAGCCCCATGTAGAGGGGCTAAACACCAACATCTACAATACAATAGCAGAGTTGGAAGGGACCCTGGAGGTCTTCTAGTCCAACCTCCTGCCTAGGCAGGAAACCCTATACCCTTTCAGACAGATGGCTATCCAACATCTTCTTAAAGACTTCCAGTGTTGGGGCATTCACAACTTCTGGAGGCAACTTCTTTTCCACTGATTAATTGTTCTAACTGTCAGGAAATTTCTCCTCAGTTCTAAGTTGCTTCTCTCCTTGATTAGTTTCCACCCATTGCTTCTTGTCCTACCCTCAGGTGCCTTGGAGAATAGTTTGACTCCCTCTTCTTTGTGGCAGCCCCGAGAAATTGGAAGACTGGTATCCTGTCCCCCCTAGTCCTTCTTTTTATTAAACTAGACATGGCATAATTACAACTGTCCCTCCTGGCAAATGTATTATTATCTGGTTATTTTAGGGTTTTTTTAATCTGTTGTGTCTGTTTTAGGGATTTTAAAAAATTATATTTATTCAGCTTTGTACAGTTCTTTTAATTGCATTTTAACCTCCTCCAAACTGTACATATTTAATTTTTTATTGTATTTTTGTGATATTCTCTATGGACTGTACACCGCCCCGAGTCCCTTCTGGGAGAGGGGGCGGTCTAGAAGCACAAATAAATTGAAATTGAAATTGAAACATATCCAGTTCCTGCAACCGTTCTTCATGTTTTAGCCTCCAGTCCCCTAATCATTTGTCTACAAGAGTATAGGGTCTCTTGCTTGAGCAGGGTGTCAGGCTAGAAGACCTCCAAGATCCCTTCCAACTCTATTTGGTATTCTATATCTGCCTATCCCAGGTTCTTGGGAAAGACTTGAAGGTGGGTAAAAATACCAACTCCAGTTTGAACATCTGGCTGACGGTGTGATGAATCATAATACTGGGGATCTTGGCTGACACGGGGGCCTGATTCGTTTTGTTTACTGGTGGATGAAAAAAAATGGTTTTTTGCAGGGTTTGTATGTTGAGTTGATCTATATCACGTTTCATTGTTACATTTATTTGCCACCCATCTTGCCGGTGGCAGAGCCAGCTGGGCAATTCTGGGAGTGGAAGTCCTAAAGTTCCCAAGATTGGACATCCCTGGTCAAGAGAATCCTTCACACGGCTGGTTGAAGTGTCTGGTTGGACGAAGGCCGCCTCTGGCTCATCAGCGCCGGCTGGGGAATTCTGGGAATTTTAGCCATCTCAAAGAGGCTGGGCTTGACCTTACGAGAGAAACTCAGGAAATATCCCTCTTGGTTATTCTGGTTGGGGGACTTCTTTGGAGCAAGTGCTTGGTTGTGTCTTACACACCCACACCCACACCCACACACGCACACCCTGTTTTGGCCTTTCTTTGGGGGTGATTTTCTTCATTCCTCTCTCTTGGCGGCTTGCAATTTTCTAAGCCTGGGATTCCACTTTTGCACCCACTCACGGCCAGTTGAGATTCCTGATGTTTTTCTCTTAAAGCTGCTGGAAAATTTGACAGCTGTTAACATCTGGCTGAGCAAGACACCAGTGCCATACGAAAGGGGATGCCCCAAAATGGGGGAACCAGGAGCCCCAGATTTTGCAAGAGAAGAAATAGGCGCCCAGGTCTTGCTCAGGTTGAGCAAAGCAGGCTGCCTCCTGGGGGAGGGGGGTTTGATGGCCCCCACATTTGCCTGCCTCTGCTCCGAGGATGCCTCCACCACACTATAAAAAAGAGGCTGAGACTCTGGAAAGAGTGCAGAGAAGAGCAACCAAGAGGATTGGGGGACTGGAGACTAAAACACAGGAAGAATGGTTGCAGGAAGTGGGTATGTCTAGTTTAATGAAAAGAAGGACATGGGGAGACATGACATTTTCCAATATTTGAGGGGCCTCCACAGAGAGGAGGGGGTGAAGCTATTCTCCAAAGCCCCCGAAGGCCAGAGAAGGAACAATGGATGCAAACTGACTAAGGAGAGATTCAACCTGGAAATAAGGAGGAATTTTCCAACAGGGAGAACCATCAACCCGTGGAACAGAAGTTGCCTTTGGAAGTTGTGGGAGCTTCAGCCCTGGAGGCTTTCAAGAAGAGACTGGACTGCCCATTTGTCAGAAATGGTGTAAGGTCTCCTGCTTGGGCAGGGGCTGGACTAGATGACCTCCAAGGCCCCTTCCAACTCTGTTATCCTGTTATTATTCTGTTATCCAGAAGTTGTGGGAGCTTCATCATTCAAGAAGAGACTGGACTGCCGCCATCTGTCAGAAATGGCCTAGGGTCTCCTGCTTGGGTGGGGGGTTGGACTAGATGACCTACAAGGTCCCTTCTGTCGCTACAAACTCTGTTAATCTGTATGTATGTATTCCTTCCTCCTCCAGGAGACCCCAGCCGCGAGGTCGGCGCCTTCAGCCAGGAGGGAATCCTCAACTATGACACTTTCCTCTTGAGTGCAGACGGTGGGACCCTCTACGTGGGAGGGAGGGACGCCATCCTGGCCCTCAATATCAGCAGCTCCCCCATCAGGCTGAAGGGGAAGGTGAGTGGAAGCAGGGGGGGATTTGGGGAGGGGGAGACCAGGAGGTTATGCAAGGTGGGGGCGGAGTCCGTTTCCCCTTTGGAAGAGGGGGGAGAGGGGAGGAGATCCTGGCCTAGGGGTTAAGCCGCCAGACTTGAAACCGGGAGATTGGGAGTTCTAGTCCCACCTTAGTCCTGAAAGCCAGCTGGGTGACCCTGGGCCAGTCACTAGGAGATGGTGAGTTCTAGTCCTGCCTTACAGATGAGAGCCGGTTGGATGACCTTCAGCCAGCCTCCCCCCCCTCAGCCCAGCCCACCTCACAGGGTTGTTTTTGTGGAGAAAATCGGAGGTATTAGACATGTTTGCCACTATGAGTTGTTTATAAAAACAGTAAAGGCAGGGTCCAAATAAACACACCAATAAACACGCCTTTTTTTCCTCCTTAATTACACCCCGGGAAGGCCACGGGTTCAAAGACCAAATGGAAGCTGCTGTTCTCACATCTGGATGGAGAAAGACAGTCCTATTCATTATTCATTAATTAAATGCATTGGCCACCCCCCTCTTGCCCTGGGATGAATCCGGGCAGTGTTAAAATGCTTCCTTAAGTGGCAGACCCAGTGAGCCAGGAAGGGCCGGGGTCCCCGAGTCCCCCCCCCTCCTCCTCCAGGAGCCTCAAACCCACCTCTGGTTTTTCTTCCATTCTTTCAGAAACTGAAATGGGTCTTCTGCTTCCTTGGGGTTTTTCTTTGCCTCAAAGTGAAGCTGCTGACATCCTGTTGTGGAAAGCGGCTGAGGGCTGCCAAATATAACTTGGTAGAGAAAATTACGTGCCCAGGAGATGCTTCAAAATGGGTGGACTTCAACTCCCAGAATAGCCGAAGGCTGGGGAATTCTGGGAATTGAAGTCCAGCTGCCTCAGTGTTGCAGAGGCTGAGAAACAGTGGCTTCCTTTCTAAAAAAAAACTTTTAACAGAATAAAAGAATAACAGAGTTGGAAGGGACCTTGGAGGTCATCTAGTCCAACCCCCTGATCAAGCAGGAGACTCTATACCGGTGATGGCGAACCTATGGCATGCCTGCCACAGGTGCCACACGGAGCCATTTCTGAGGGCACACGAGGTGTTTCAGCTCCAGTGCGCATCTGCAGGCTGGCCAGCTGATTTTCGCCCTTGATTTTCAGCCTTGATTTTCGGCTGTTTTTCGCCCTCCGGAGGCTTCCCTGAAGCCTCCGGAGGGAGAAAAACTGCCTGAAAAACCATTCCTGAACTTCCGGTTTCCATGTTGGAATGTTTTTCGCCCTCCCCAGGCTCCTAGAAAGTCTCTGGAGCCTGGGGAGGGTGAAAAACGGACCCATCAGGTCCACCGGAAGTCAGAAAATAGTCCGTTTCCGGCCTCTGGAGGGTCTCCGGGGGGGGGGGGGCAGGGGAGGCAGTTTTCTCCCTCCCTAGGCTCCAAGAAAGCCATGCGCGCTTGCGAGGGGCAGTGGGGGGGGGATGGCACAGGGGTGGGCATTAAATTATGGAGGTGGGCCTGCGAGCGCACACCTCCCCCCCCCGTGTTTTTGGCACCCGAGGCGAAAAAGGTTCGCCATCACTGGTCTCTACCATTCCGGACAATTGGATGTCCAGTCTCTTCTTGAAAGCCTCCAGGGACGGAGCACCCAGGACTTCAGAAGGGAAGCTGAATTTGTGAGTGCTCCAAATCTTTTGGGGAGATCGGGTATGAGGGAGCTGTGCGGACTCGCCATTCCGTGTCTCTTTTCCAGCCAGTTTTTCTCTGGAAAACCGCCCCGTTTTTTCTGCAGCAGGCGCCTGGTTGAAGGGAAAGGAAGATCTCTGCTGTCTCCCATGTCACCTCCCTCCGATAATGTCCCCAGGGCTTCCTTCCTGAGGAAAAGGGGGCGTGGGATGCATTTCGGCAGGGACCCTCCCTACACTTCCCGGAGATTTAAAAGGACTATAAGGAGACTTTTCCTTTCTTTTTGAGCAGCGGGTTGGACTGGAAGGCCTCCAAGGTCCCTTCCCACTCTGCTGTCCCATTAAATGCCTTCAGCATTGCAAGATTCTGCCAATGTAACCTGAAATGAAGCCGGAGGTAGTGTCCGTTATTCTGCCCCAAGCTCCCCAAGGCTGCCGTTCACCCTCTCTTATCCAGCCCTCTCTGAGACCAAGCTCTCGCCTTCATTTACTTAGCCCACGTGGGGTTGCAAGATAGATTCACATTTCACCTAGATGAAAGGGGCTGTGAAACTGGGTTTCTTCCAGGGCTGGATCAGCACCGCGGTTCTCCTCTGCGGTCCGATGTGGGGGGGTTGGAGACAGGATGGACTCTGCATGGTGCCTCCCAAGGCTCCCCTCCCCTCCCCCCCGGCCCATTTTCAGCCTCCAGCAGCACTCTGCGGGCCTTGAGTTTGACACCCCTGTCAAAGATTAAAAAAAAAACACGTAATGAAATACGAATGTTAAGAGCTGTGTTCCAATACCAACGCCTGGGCCATCTAACCATGGAAGTGCAGCCTTGTTTATATGCAGCTACTGTCAAAGCCAGTGTTCCTTGGAGGCTTTAAGTCCTGTGGACTTCCAACTCCCAGCTGGCTGGGGGATTCTGGGAGTTGAAGTCCACAGGACTTAAAGCCTCCAAGGTTGAGAAACACTGGACTTTAAGCACATACAGCTCTCTCTCATAAATGATGTTGGTTGCTGATGAGGAAGTCGAAGGCTGCCAGCTTTTGCTCTCTGCTTCCTTCCCCTTTTTCTCATGTTCTGCTTCTTCACCTCTTCCTCCCCCAGATCCCCTGGAGCCCCAGCCCGGGCAAAAGGAGGGAGTGCGTCTTCAAGAAGAAAAGCAACGAGGTGAGGAGAGGCACGCCTCCGCCTGGCTCCTGAAATAAAACCCATGTCAACTCTCTGTGTTGACATTCCCTGCAGAGCGTCGGCGGAGCCGGATCTCAGATTACAGCAGCTGGGTTGAGATGAATGAAACTATTGGATAATGTGATTTATGACACAGACCAAAGGGAGGACAGGAACACGGGCAAAGTTCAGAAGCAGATAAAGAAAGCAAAAAAGATGGCTGTCTGTAAAGTACCTAATGATGCCTGCTTCATAATAAGCGACCCCATATTGTAATACAAAAAGCAGTGATTTATTAACAGCTTCATTAGGCATTCTTATTCGCAACCATCTTTTTTGCTTTCTTTATCTGCTTCTGAACTTTGCCCGTGTTCCTGTCCTCCCTTCGGTCTGTGTCATAAATCACGTTACCCAATAGTCTCATTCATCTCAACCCAGCTACTGTGACAACCCGTTTATTTGAGTTCCCCTGGTAGGTTGTCTTGTACACTTATAAGCACGGGTAGACCTCAAGTTACGACCCTGCCCATTATGGTCATAAGCTATAGTTATAAGTAGTCTTCGACATAGGACCACAATTTGCATTGCTAAGCGAGACGGTTGTTAAGTGAGTTTTGCCCTGTTTTATAACCTTTCCTTTCTGCAGTTCTTAAGTAACATGGTTGTTAAGTGAATCTGGCTTCCCCCTGGTCTTTGCCTGTCGGAAAGTCTCAAAAAGTGATCACGTGACCCAGGGACGCTGCAACCGTCATAACTATGAGTCAATAGCCAAGTGTCCGAATTTTGATCCCATGACCAAGGGGATGCGAAAATGGTTGTAATTGTCACAAATGATCCTGTCTCTTTTCAGTGCTGTTGTAATTTCAAACAGTCCCTAAAAGAATGGTTGTAACTTGAGGATTACCTTGATTTTACGACCTTTTTACAGCAGTCGTTGAGCGAATGTGACATCTGTAGGTTTAAAATATGGTTGTATAAATGAACCTGTTGCTTTCGACCGTTGGCTGTGCCAATCTGCAGCTAAACTGTCATAAAACGGGGTCATAAGATGGATTGGGGGGGGAGGGGCGGCCATCAGAATTTCAGATCTAGGTAGCAAATCCCCTTGTAAAACTTTGAACAATTGCTAAGCAACCGGCTGCAAATTGAGGACCAGTTGTAGACTGGTTTGCAAACCTCCCCCCTCCTCAATAAAGCATTTAACATAGTACCCTACCCCCTCCCCTGAATTGCTATCTTAGGAAATTGGGGAATTCGGGGCCACCCAGAGATGCTCAGAAAGAGGCTTTGGGACTGCAGACTGCCAGGAAAATGATTCAACAAATAAAGGGAAGATAAATTCAGGAAATGATCAAACTGAGAAGTAAAATGCCAGTTCTGATTCCCCCCTCAATTTCCTACCCTCCGGCTCAGTTCTGCTTCTTAAGTGCCGTTTCTGGTGTGTGGGGGTGTGCTGAGCAAAATTGAACTGGGAACTGACACCCCCCCCCCTCTTCTCCTTCCGCAGACGGAATGCTTCAACTTCATCCGCATCCTGGTTCAGCTGAACAAGACCCACCTGTACACCTGTGGCACCTACGCCTTCAGCCCCACCTGTGCCTTCATCGTGAGTCTCTGGGGAGCAGCAGAATGGATCTTGCAGGGGGGGTCCCTCACGCTTACCAAGCCCTTTATTATTCTTTCTCATTGTTCCCCCCCACCTATAAGTACATAGCGGCTCCTGGGGGGAAGGCCGGGGGGGGCTGTTTTGGTGGAGCGGGGTCCTCTCTCTTACCCCACACACACACCCTCTCCCCAAATGGGAGACCCCTGAAGTGCAAAAAAAAAGGGGGGGGGTTTCAGGTGATGGTTTTGTTGCTTGGCCTCGCATTCCTATTCAGTATTACTAATTATGAGCCCGAATTCGTTGCATTCCTTGGCAGAGAGCCTTGAAAGCAGGGCAGGAATTCCAGGCCAGGAATGCGCACTTCTGTGGCATACTCCTGGCCTTTTTATTTATTTTCCTTTACTAGATTTTTATCCTGCCTTTATTATTTTGTAAATAACTCGAGGCAGCAAGCATAGCTCATATTCCTCCCTCCTCCTCCTCCTCCTCCTGTTTTCCCCACCTGCGAGGTGGATTGGACTGTGAGAGAGACCGGCCCAAAGTCACCCAGCCGGCTTTCGTGTCTGAAGCGGGACTAGAACTCACCGGTGCCTGGTCTCTGGGCCAGCGTCTTCGCCTCTAGAGTCAAGTGGCATGCCAAGGGGTTTTGCTGCAGGATGGGGGTGTGGGAGAGCCCAGTTCAATTGAGGCCCATGGGTTCCACAGTTTCCTTTCTGTCCCCCTCAGGGGTGACAATGGGGTAGCAGCCTCTGGAGGCCCAGTGGAAGGATTTGGGGTTGTGGGGGAGCTCGGATTTTGCACCCAGGTCCGAGAAGCTGAGCTGCCAGGCCAGCAATTCTCTGCAGAGACTTCCCTGCTCTTCTCCGTCTCCGGATTAGCCCTTTCAGTCAATGGGGGGTCCTTAGAGCAGATGCCACCAGATGCAGGGGGGGTCGGGGGGGGGATTTGTGATCAGGAGATCCGAGTTTCAAGAGGGTCCCAGGGTGTGATTTCGAGGGCCTCCCCTCCTTCGCCCCCCTTCCCTCATCTTTAGGCTGTCTCTTGCAAGTTAATCCTGAAAAAAAATAAAATAAAATACGGGCAGTCCTGCATTGTAACTTGGAATGGTCGCGAAAGGAAGGATTGCTCTCTCTGTGAGCGTGGGTGAGGAGGAGGGGGCCCGTGGGAGGCAGGGAGGGTCCCGTGGGGGAGGTTCTCCTCCACCTCCTCATCCTTTCTTCTCTTGCCAGGACCTGGAGAATTTCACCCTGGTGACCGATGCCAAGGGGGAGCCCCTCCTGCAGGAAGGCAAAGGGCTCTGCCCCTTCGACCCCCAGCACCAGAGCACGGCTCTCATCGTGGGTGAGCAGAGCTGGGCACCTGGGGGGAGGGGGGTGTGGGGGTCCTGGGGAGATCGCCACTTGACGGAAAAGAGGCTGAGACTTTGGGAAAAGTGCAGAGAAGAGCAACTAAGAGGATCAAAGGCCTGGGGACTAAAACATACGAAGAACGGCTGCAGGATTTGGGTCTGGCCAGTCTAGAGAAAAGAAGGACTAAGAGGGGGATATGATAGCAGCCTTCCAGTACTTGAAGGGCTGTCCCAAAGAAGGGGAAGGGGTCAAGTTATTCTCCAGAGCACCAGAAGGCAGGACAAGGAACAATGGAGGGAAACTAACCAAGGAGAGAAGCAGCCTGGAACTAAGGAGAAACTTCCTAACAGTGAGGAGAAGAAGTAGCCAGAAGTGTTTGAGGGCTCCATCACTGGAGGTTTTTAGCCCTAGAGAGTCTCCTGCTTGAGCAGGGGGCTGGACTAGAAGGCCTCCAAGGTCCCTTCCAGCTCTGTTCTGATTCTCACTACTTACACCTAGGAAGGAGGCCAGGTGGAAGCAGGGAAGCGTTTGGGCTGCAGCCTGGTTCTTACGAAGGCTGCATCCTTTCAAACAGCATCCCAGGCCCCCTTGCCCTGCATCGCTCCTTCACTCCTCAGATCCCAAGGCTGCAGTGCTGGGGATTCTGGGTTGTGTAGTCCAGCCCAGTAGAATGGGGAGGCTCTCATTTCATTTTTTTTTAATTTTTACTTTAATTTTTACATTTTACTTTAACAAATGTAAGTATTTAATAAACAGTGTAGTGTCTGCGTCATTTAACACATACATAATAATAGTGATGGTAATATTCTTTGCTTGTTTTATTCTTCCAATTTCCCATTTCTATTTTTATTATCTAGCCTTTGGTAAATTACCTTTAATTTAAATTACCTATACATTTCCGCACAGTCTAATATTTTTTTGATTATATTTTCATCTGACTTTCCTCATTTTTCCAATATTGAGCAAATACAATTCTCACTGGCCATCAAAACATGCATTATTAAATGTATATGTTAAAGTCTTTGTGGCAACCCCTGAGATATTGGAAGGCTGCTATCCTGTCTCCCCTGGTCCTTCTCTTGGTTAGACCAGATGTTCCCAGTTCCTCCAATGTTTTAGCCTCCAGTCCCCTAATCCCCTGTTGGTAGAGCTTCTTTTATCAGCCACTGCTCTTTTTTGTCTCTTACTGTTATTTATAATTCTTTATTGTCCGTTTCATGGGCTTCTACGTACTCTTTCGCTCAGTCACCTAGCAATGGGTTTCCTTTGCAAGTTTTTGCCATTATTTTATTTATTCATTTACTAAATTTATATGCCCCTCCCTCTCACTTTCTGAGCGTCCCTGGGGAGTTTATCCTTTGCAAAAGAGGCTTTTGTTCTTGAAAGACTTTGTCCTGCTTGCATTCAGAGGGATGCCCCCCCCCCCCCCCGGTGAAGTTTTGCAGTGATGAAAAGCAGGCGAGAGGTTTGCAGGGACCCCCAACTCATGTTCTGCTTCCCCTCCCCCCCCCAGGTGGAGAGCTGTATACGGGCACCATGAATAACTTCCAGGGGAATGAGCCGGTCATCTCTCGAACTCTGGGCAGCCGGACCGTTCTGAAGACGGACAGCTTTCTCTCTTGGCTGCACGGTGAGGGCAGTGGCGGAGGGAGGGGGGAGTGGCGGAGGGAGGGGGGGAGGGGAAGAGGGGGAAGGGTCTTAGCCCCTCCCATGGCTGCCTCCATCGTTTGGGGACTGGCTGTTGTCTTGGCAACCAAGGCCTGGTGGGTACAAGGAGAAATGCATCTCCTAAGCAACGGATGCTGCTGTTGGGGGCCCAAGGCCCCCTGTGTGTGTGTGTGTGTGTGTGTGTGTGTGTAGATTCTCAATCACCCAGGTCATGGTTGTCCCAAAGGTGCTTTTTCCAAAAGGCAACTGGTTTTTCTTTTTCCTTGAAAACATTTCACCTCTTATCCGAGAAGCTTCTTCAGTTTTGAAGAATTGGAAAAAAACAAGGAAAACCTAGAAAATCCAGTTGCCTTTTGGAAGAGCACGTCCGTGTGTGTGTGTGTGTGTGTGTGTGTGAGAGAGAGAGAGAGAGAGAGAGAGAGAAAGAGAGAGAGAAAGAGAAAGAGAAAGAGAAAGAGAAAGAAAGAAAGAAAGAAAGAAAGAAAGAAAGAAAGAAAGAGAGAAAGAGAGAAAGAGAGAAACCTGGGCAGGGGGATTAAACCCCACCCAGGGAGAAGAGAGAAAAGTGCACTTTATTCTCCAGGGTTTCCCCCATGTGAGCGTAGACAAAATAATAATAATAATCATCATCATCATCAGATCCCTCGTCTCCTTCGGACCCTGTGCAGACAGAGAAGTGGGATGGTTGTTTATTTGGGGGGGCTTCAGTTGAAAGGCAAGGCTGGAAAAAAATGAGGATAATGCTATTTTTGATCTTCGTGTAAGTGGGACTGTCTGAATCACTGAATGAATCGTTCATTAACGTGGAGGACGGGGGAAGGAAGGAAGGAAGGAAGGAAGGAAGGAAGGAAGGAAGGAAGGAAGGAAGGAAGGAAGGAAGGGAGAGAGGGGGAGAGGATGGAGGATTCTTGACTCCCTGTTTCTGCCATAGACGATGCTGCCTTCGTGGCCTCGTTCAACGTCCCGGGGCCTCCGGGTGAGGAGAAGATCTATTTCTTCTTTGAAGAGACGGCAAAGGAGTTCGATTTCGTGGAGAAGCTGACCGTCTCCCGTGTCGCCCGGGTCTGCAAGGTGAGAGGCTCCCCCCCGTCCCCAGTTGGCGCCCAGGCTCAGCCGGGCATCTCTGCAGAGGAGGCTGAGGCTGAAGGTTTGAGAGGCACCATCGGGAAAAGCAAAAGCACCTTTAGGTCAAACACGGCAGCCGGGGGGAATTCTGGGAGTTGAAGTCCTCCCGTTTTCACGTGGCCAAGGCTGAGAAAGAGAGTCCATCCTGCGGACTTCAGTCCAGCTTTAAAACCATCGTCTCTTCGGCTCAAACGCCTCTTCTGTTGGCTGAAGATGGTGGCCTCCAGAAAGGGCTAAGAGGAGGCCAGGGCTCCCACCAGACCTTGCGCCCCAAACGGCCCGTCTTATTCCTGCCGTGGAGCATGGGCCCCTTCCTGAGTGGGTCTTTTCCGCCCCCTCTCTCTCTCCGCAGAATGACGTCGGGGGGGACAAGGTCCTGCAGAAGAAATGGACAACCTTCCTCAAAGCTCAGCTCTCTTGCAGCCAGGCAGGGCTCTTGCCCCACACCGTCCTCCAGCACGTCTTCGCTCTCCCGCAGCCGAGGGGCGGCACCCTCTTTTATGGGATCTTCGCTTCTCAGTGGTAAGAGGGGGGGGGGGCGCTTTGCACAGAGGGGGGGGGCATAAAGCAGGGGCCGGTTGTCTCCAAACGGGGCAACTTTATGGCTTGCCGGTTGAGGAATTCCAGGAGCCATCAAGTTGCTTGGAGACCCCTGCGATAAAGACCCCCGAGCGTGTGCAGAGGGCTTCGGATGGCTGAGGTGCATTTCGCCTGTCCATTCCCCGCAGGCAGACCGGGAGCTCCGGCAGCTCAGCCGTCTGTGCCTTCAGCCTGGACGCCATCCAGAAGGCCTTCGACGGGAAGTACAAGGAGCTCAACAAGGACTGCTCCCGGTGGATGACCTACAGTGGCCCCGCCATGGACCCCCGGCCTGGCAGCGTGAGTGCCCCCCTCCCCCCTTGGCAACGCTGCTGGCAAAGGCAGACCCAGCGAAGGTTGGGAGCAACATTTTGGACCATCTCTGCAGGGGAGGAATGGGGGGACCTGGTCTCACCTCCTGATGATCTTTCCTTCAGTGCTTGGTGGGCCCCTCTTCCGATAAGGCCCTGACCTTCATGAAGGACCATTTCCTGATGGACGAGAAGGTGGCTCCCGTCCACAACCAGCCCCTGCTGGTGAAGGAGGACGTGAAGTACACCCGCATCGCAGTGCACCAAGCGCAGAAGGCCTGTGGGGCTGCCTGCACCGTCCTGTTCCTGGGCACAGGTAGGGCTCCCTCCGCCCAGAATAACCGAGTCGGAGGGGACCTTGGAGGTCTTCTAGACTGTCCCCCTGCTCAAGCAGGAGACCCTACCCAATCTGTGACCAGTGGCTGCCCAGTCTTTTCTTCAAAATCTCCAGTGGTGGAGCTGCCCCAGAGCCATTACCCCGGTTCATTGTTCCCACCGTTAGGAAGTTTTTCTTCTCCTTAGTTCTCGGTTGCTTCTCTCCTTCACCAATTTCCACCCTGCCTTCTGATGCTTCGGGGAATAGGTTGATTTCCCCCCCCCCCCCCAAATATTGGAGGACTGCTGTCATGTCGAACCCTGGTCCAATGCTGAAGCGTGGTTTGAGTCATGCCCCTTTGGGGGACAAGAGCTCGGAGTTGGGGTTTCTTTTGCACCTTTAAAAAAATCAACTGAAAATTCAAAATAAGAAAAAGAATAAAACAGAATTGTAAAAGCAGGGGGGGAAAAAAAGCTAAAGCGAGAAACAGATATCTCTGCCATGGGCACGGGGGGGGAGGGGGGGTTGGACTAGGTTGTCAAGTGGGCAAAAACTCACGTAACAACGCTTATTTATCAACAGAAAATTTGGGCTCAATTGTGGTCGTAAGTCGAGGACTAGCTGAATTGTTCTCCAACTCTTGCTTTGCAAACTGTTGTTGGAAAACTGTTGTTCTGTTTAGTTAACTCTTCTTTGCTCGGCATTCGGCCATGGCTTGTTTTGGGGAGTTCACCTCTCCCTCCTGTGCTGCCTTTTCTTTCAAAACCTGACCCCCATCATTGGGTTGGGGGGAGGCTGAGTGGGAGCCCCCCTCCTCTGACGGGCGGCCCCAACCTCTGCTTGTCCCCCGCAGACAGAGGGTCCCTGCACAAGGCGGTGGTGGTCGGCCACAGAGCCCACATCATTGAGGAGATCCAGCTGTTCGAGAAGCCGGAAGCTGTCCAGAACCTGCTGCTGGTTCCCGAGAAGGTGGGCCTCGGGTGGGCACTCATCATCAGCTGGGGAGGGTCCTGTGTTAATGGGGGGGGAGAGGAAGCTCTGCTGGGACCCCCTTTTCTGCCCCAACTCTCCCTCCAAGGCAGTGGTGGGTTTCAATTTTTTTTAGAACCTATTCTGTAGGTGTGGCCTGTTTTGTGGGAGTGGCTTGGTGATCATGTGACCGGGTGGGAGTAGCTTGGCAGTCATGTGACTGGATGGGAGTGGCTTGGTGATCATGTTCCCGGGTGGGAGTAGCTTGGCAGTCATGTGACTGGGTGGGAGTGGCTTGGTGATCATGTGACTGGGTGGGAGTGACTTGGCAGTCATGTGACTGAGTGGGAGTGACTTGGCAGTCATGTGACTGGGTGGGAGTGGCCAAGTCAATGTCACTGAAGTCTTTGCCCCAAATAATGACCTACAAAAAGAAGATATAAGAAAAGGACATTTATTATCTTCTGCACTTACTACTTAAATAAGAATAAAATAAGTACACAAAACAATAAAACAGTGACTTACAGAGGAAATATGGCTGTCCTTGCTGGTCTTCAACATTACTGGCCACCTTATACACACACTTCCAGCCCCTCTGCCTCTTCCCTCTTCCAGGATTCACTCAGATGTTTTTAAAATTCACAGCCTGCGTGTGTGCGCGTGCGTACACACACACACACACACACACTTCCAGCCCCTCTGCCTCTTCCCTCTTCCCCAACATCCTCCCCGGCCCCCAGCCACTCACCATTTCTTTCTTCTTCTGGTTCTTCTGCTGAGAACTTTTCTGCACATGGTGCGGTAGGCGGGGCGAGTGAAAGAGCAAACAATGGGAGGGAGCGTTGCGGTACGGGGCCTCCTGACCAACAGGTATGGCAAGGCACGCTAAATTTCACCATCCGGTACAGTCGTACCGGTCCGTACCAGTTTAAACCCACCCCTGCTCCAAGGGCTTTTGGTCAGAAAAAATGGGAGAAGAGCAGCTGGCTGGTGTGTAACTTTAAACCAGCATCGGAGATAAATGGCGGCTGACTGTGGTTGTGGGAGCGTCCTGCAAACCCAACATCATATTGCGACAAAGGTGTCTAAAGGCCGATTCAGGGCAACTGGACCAAACTTTTCTCAAAACGGAGACATTTCTTTGCTCATCCACGCGACCTCATCAGTCGGAGCAAAATTAAGAGTCCTGGAAAGTGCCAACTCTTGCCACACCAACTTCGTGGGTTTCTCCCCAAAATGGGTGGAAAATCACCCGGGCCAAAGGTGTCGAATTCTGCTCTGATGGGAGATTGATGGGCTTGGAGGAGGTTGGCCCAGGGGCCACGAATCAAGCGTGAGGCCCATTTCTCTGCAAGGCTCCCCTAAATGGGTCTCTGATCTCCCCAGCTTGCACCTCCTTTCGTTCCCGTTGCTCCTCACGCTTTCCCAGAGGAACCCGGGGGGGCTTTTCCTCCTCAACCACAAGGGGGGAAATTTAAAAAATGGCCTTTGGAGATCTGGGCGGAGCCGCTGCGCCCCGATTCCTTCCCCTCCCTTCTCCTGGGAGACCCCGGCGTCCTCTGCTCGCTCTGAGCTCTCTCGCTTCCCCCCCTCCCCGGCATTCCTTGTGAACCTGCAGGACGTCTTCCCCCCCTGCTGCCCCAACAGTTTCAGCCACGGGAGGGCTGGGCTGGCTTGGAGGTTTCCTGGGCGCCCCCCCCCCCCACCCCCAGCTCAGACGGAGACGTGCAGGGGGGGCGGCCCTCACAGGCAGCCTCACAGCCGTTGTTGACGTGACGCTCCTACGCGCCAAAGGAGCCTGGAAACAAAGCCACCGACCCAGAACAAAACGGTTGTCTTTTTCCCAAAAAGGGGACCGTTAAAAATAGCCGGTGTTTTTGTGCCTCTTTCGGGTTTTTTTCCTCTTTTTCTTTATTTCTTCTATCCAAGAAGCCTTCAGAAAGAGGTTTGCATAATGCAGGCAACCTTCAACTTAACAACAGATTGTTTCATGACGGTTTGAAGTACTGAAAGGAGCGACCTACGACTGTTTTTCACACTTGTGACCGTTGCACCAACCCCTTGGTCACATGGCCAAGTTTCAGACGTTTGGCAACTGGCTCATATTTATGACGGTTCCAGCGTTACGTGGATCCCCTTTTGCGATCCTCTGACGAGCCAGGTCAATGGGGAAGAATCACTTAACAACCATGTTACTAACTGAACAATTGCAGTGATTCACTTAGCAGCGGTGGCAAGGAAGGTCGTATAATGGGGCAAATTCACTTAACAACTGCCTTACTTAGCAGCAGAAATTTTGGACTCAATTGTGGTCGTAAGTCAAGGGCTACTTGTACGAAAGTTCATTTAAATGTTCCTGAATTCATGGGATAAAACGGTGGCTAATTTTCCCCCTTCTATAAACCTTCAAGCCGAATAATTATAATGAAGGATAGAAAGAAATGAATTTAAGTTACCGATTTCCTAAACTGAGGAACGTTTCCATTTTTTGCCAGAATGGATTTTCCTGAAAAATGCCAAGTGCTTCTCCCTTCTTTCCTAGGGCGTCCTGTACGTGGGCTACTCCGAAGGGATTTTGGAGGTCCTGGTGGCCAACTGCAGTGTCTATGCCACCTGTGCCAGCTGCCTGTTGGCACGCGACCCGTACTGCGCCTGGGACGGCCGGTTGTGCCGAGCGGTTTGGGAGGACACCAGAAATAGGTGAGCAAGGGCGGGAGGGAAGCACCACCTACGAGAGAGCAGAAGGGAGGCCCGTGTGTGTGTGTGTGTGTGTGTGGGTTCCACAGCAGGGGTCTCCAACCTTGTGGACTTCAACTCCCAGAATTCCTCAGCCAGCATGGGTGGAGACCCCTGTTCTACAGGATTCCCATGGTTTGTGGAGTCCCCTGACCTTGAACCTGCTGGGCAGTGGAGATGCTGACTGGAGAATGTCCTTTTTTTCAGTGGGATTTTGCGTTCTTTATCTTGTATGTTTAGAACCCGCCCACTGGCCTGGAAGGGAGACCCCGGCTGGGGGGGCTCAGGTGCAGGCTGGCTGCTGAAGGCCCAGAAGACAATTGTGCAATCATTTACACTCACCTGACCACAATTAGCAATGTTTTTTTTCCCCCTGGAAACTGGCATTTATTTCCGGTTTCAGGCAAAAGAAACCCAGACAATGGACTCCACACAAAAGTCAAAGAACTGGGTGCAGTCACTTGGTGACCTGCTTAATGGCTGTAATTGTGGGCTCACTTACAGCTGTAAGTTGAGGACTTGCCTCCAGAGGTTGTGGGTACTCCACCGCGGGAGGCTTTCAAGAAGAGGCTGGGCAGCCAACGGTCTGAAGTGATATATAGGGTTTCCTGCTTGAGCAGGGGGTTGGACTAGAGGACCTCCAAGGTCCCTTCCATTCTGTGTTCAGTATTCTATGCTATCTGTACTTTGTGGGGATAACAGTTGTGTGGGCTCAGTCTGAAAATAGCCATAGCCCCTAGACTTATATCCCGCTTCCCCAGTGCTTTTACAGCCCTCTCCAAGCGGTTTACAGAGTCAGCCTGTTTGCCCCCAACAATCCTCATTTTACCCACCTCGGAAGGACGGGAGGCTGAGTCGACCTTGAGGCTGGTGAGATTCGAACTGCCAAATCACAGGCAGCCTGCAGTACTGCCTTCTCACCACCGTGCCGCTGTGGCTCAAATGGCTGGGGGGTGGCCTCCGTGCCAGGCTATGGGGCAAGCCACAGGGCAGGTAGTCCAGGCTCATTGTGGGACTGCCCCAAGTGTGGCTTGCTCACAATTCGCAGTTGTGCGGAGGAGGCCCTGCTGTGACTCCCCCCCCTTTCCTTTTTTCCTTCCAGGACTGACTGGTTGCAGGACGTTGAGCAGGGGAAGGCCGAGGCCACGTGCCAGCGCCAGACTGGGAAGGGGCGAGCCATGCCAAGGTCGAGGAACGACTCTGATGGAGTCTCACTGAAAGGTAGAGCAGCAGCAGAGCAGCCGAGGAATGGCGTTTAGCTCAGGCCGGTCCAATCAGCCTCATGCACCAAGGCTGCCCCAGCGGGTGCCACGAGGCCCTGGCATGCCTCCCCCTGGGCAGAGGAGGGAGGAGGGCTTGGCCCCAAGGTCAACGTGTTTGCCTTCCTTCTCTTTTACTCTCCAAAAGAAAGACCGTGTCTGACTCACTTTGCGCAAGTTCCCTTGGCACCTGACTGTTGTGGCCAAGGGGTGCAGCGGCAGGGAAGGGAGCTGGGCCCCCGTCTGCCCCTCTGGCAGAACCTGTGGCCTGAGGGCCAACCTCTCCGGCCGTAGAGCCACAGGGAGGTTTTTAAAGTTGCAAGCCTTCGCACCACCCACCGAGAGGCCTCCACGGAGTGGTTTTTCTCCCTCGGGGAGCAGAATTACACCCTCACTCTTGCTTTCCTTCCTTCCTTGCAGTGCTGACCGGCCCCTTCAACTCCATGGTGCATCTGCCCTGCCCGCCGGTCTCTGCCCTGGCCAACTACTCCTGGACCTACCCGGAAGGCAGCCTACCATCCCAGGAGGGGCTGACCGTCCGAGACCACACTGGCCTGCTTGTCTTCGTCCACAGCCGCACGCTGGGCGAGTACGCCTGCTGGGCCAGCGAGAACGGCTACCGCCATCGTGTGGCCTGGTACGACGTGCGCAGCGACCTGCCCATGGGCGGCGCCAGCAGCGCCAACGGCAGCCCGGAGCACCAGGCGGTGCCCGTGGGGGAATGGCGCTCTTACTGGGTCCAGTTTGTGACTGTGACGGTGCTGCTCTCCATGACCTTGGCGGTGGCCATGGCGCTGGGCTTCTTCTCCTACCACGACAAGCTGAAGGCCAAGACCAAAGTGCAGGGTTGTAGCGTTCCCGAGCCCACCAGGACTCTCCTGCAGGAGAAGGCCCCCCTCAACGGCAGCCAGAACCCCCCCGGAGACAGGAACTACCAGTCGCAGGAGGCCACCGACGGGACCAAGTCCTGCTGCGTCCAGGTGGAAGGTGGGAGCCGAGCGGTGGATACGGACAACAACCGCCTGAACTGCCCCTTGATGAACGGGGAGGAGGCCCGAGCCGTGGAAGCCATTTAACTCAGTTTCGACCGGAGGATTTTGTGGACTCACTGATGAGCATAAAACGCCTTGCATGATTTGCAGCGTGGCTCCCAAGCAGGGCGAGGTTACCTCTGGGGCCCCTTTTTAAACGTCGTTCGTTCTCGGTTGTGTTTCGTATGACGCCCCGCCAGCTGCAGAAGCGATGCTGGGGATCCGGATGGCTCTTTCTTCCCCACCTCCTTCGTTTCTGTCTTCCCCTGCGAAGCAGCAGCAGCAGCTCCACCTGTTTCCCCCCAGCCCAATCGGCAGAGATTTGCAGCAACTGGAGGAAAAGCAAAGCTGGCCCTCGGAGGCTTCTCGCTTGGGGAGCTCCGCGGGGACGAGGGAGGGGAGGGCTGAAGGGGAATCGGTGGATGACTGACTGACCCTCTGCCCATCTCCAGAAACTGGGCTGCCTTTGTTTCTCTGGAGCAACGTTGCTCAAATCTGTCAACTGGGAGGTGGGTGGACTTCAACTCCCAGAATTCCCCTGCCAATCGAAGTCCCCCCACCTTCTGGTTGCTGAGGCTGAGAAACGCTGCTCTGGGGTCATTTCAGCCCCTCCAGGGATTGTGAGAACCACTCGGAGTCCCTCTTGGCTGCAGCCAGAAGGGAACATTTGCCACAGGGTCTCCTGCTTCACTTTTGTCCTCCTCCCTCTCGCTGCCACGTTCTGTCTTTTGTTAAATGGTTTTGGGGCCAAAGAAGCAGCTATGCAAGGTCCTAAGTGATCTCTCACCCCCCTCCCTCCAGCTTCCCTTGCCCTAGAAGTGCCGTATGGCCCCCCCGGCCTCTCACACTGCATTCACACATGACCTTGGCAGCTGCCAAGATCAGAGCCTTGACACTTCCCAGATGAAAGCTGGTTCTCTCCCTCTGCAACTCCCACAGCCCCCCCCTCTCCACCCCCCAATAATGTGTTTTTATCATTTTAAGAATTCAGTTTTTCAAAGGTTTCCTTCGCACCGGTTGTGCCAGTCGAAGGTTAGGCTCCCCTCCAGCCTGTCAGTGGGGGTCTCCTGCCCCCCTTTTAATCTGAGCTTTGCCCAGTGCTTTAGGGGAGGGGGCACCGGGGGTGGGGCGGGGCTTGACTTTCGACAGGCAGGTGCACTCCTTGCTTGTTCCCTCCCTCTTTCTCCTCCCTTTCCTTTCATTGTTTCTCCAAAATGCCTGTCCCGGCTGGGGAGGAGACGGCACAGCTGCATGGGGACGTTTTTGAGGGCATTACTCTGGGAGCTGGGATTTTATGTGTGCCTAGATCAGCGTTTTTCAACCTCTGCGACTTCGTAAGATGGGGGGGGGGGCTTCAACTCCCAGATTTCCCTAGTCAGCTGGCAGGGGAATTCTGGGAGTTGAAGTCTACCCATTTTAAAGCCAGAGGTTGAGTTTCTATTTCTAATGGTTGCAGCTGCTGCCCTCTGGTGAATAAAACGAGAACTGCACCTGAGCAGGTATTTGTTCCCTGCCGGGCACTGGAGAATTTTACTGCTTGGTCCCCACCGAGGGCACGCAGAATGTATTAATTTCTAATGTTTATGATCCACACCACTTGTTGTTGGTTTCACTTAAGTGTTAGTTGAGCGGAAGGCCCTTGGGAGCAGCTTCAAGGTTGCAGAATGAGTGGGAGGGAGGGAAGGGAGCTGGGGAAGACCCTCTCACTCCCGAAAGCTGTTTCAGACAATATTCTGCCAAAAATCTGGGTCTGCCCTTCAGTGCCATGCAAGGATTGTTGCAAAAAAAAAAAAAAAAAACCAGTTTGTATCTCGTCTGTTTAAAGAGCTACCCTTAAAAATGTGAGGTGTGAAGAGGACCTGGGTTGCAAAAGCAAAAAAAAAACAGGTAGATCGGCTACCCCGGATCCTTATTAAACACTTGGTGTGTGCATGTGTGTGTATGTGTGTGTGTGTGTGTGTGTTTGTGCAAGAGAGTGGTGTGTTTAATTGTGGTATTGGAGCAGCATGTCTCTTCTGAAGAACAAAGTCGGTACTCCGTTCCAGTTCAAGAAATTATCCGTATTGCCACCCAGCTTGTTTGCCACCCATTTTGAGAAGGAGAAAGAATACATAGAGGGAAAAAGGGACTTTTAAGAAGGGGTCAGAGAAGGGATCTAGAGAAGGGGGGGGGGCGGAGAGCTTCTCCTTTACCCCTGTTTGCCAAGGAAGGGCAACCTGAGAAGGGGGTCACCTGGTGGCAGAGAGAGGCTCAATCTCAACCGGCAGATGTAAAACTAAAAAATATATATATTTAAAACTAGAAGGTGGCCGGTTCTTCTCCCGCCCCTCAAATGTTTGGGTGCAAGAAGTTGGAAGATCTCACTGGCCCTTTGTGAGCTGAAGAGGGGAAAGGATTTTGCAAGGAGCTGAAAATAGTCTGCTTGGGTATTTGAAGTATAAACACCTCCGTGACTCTCTTGGTCAGAGAAGGAAGGAAGAGCAGTTGTACCGTGGCTCCTTGGTCAAAGTATTTGCAGGGTTTTTAAAAAGTGCCCATTTTCGGCTCAATTCCATGGAAAGAAGGGCACCTTCATTCATGACTGGCTGTTTGTTGCAATGTTGTTCCTAACCTTGTTTTTTTTTCTTTTCCTAAAAGAAAAAAAGATGTAAATCATTGTGTTTATACAAACTATTTTTATTAAAAAGTGTTGTGCGATTGTCCACTGGCTTCTTGTGGCATGACGGTTGCTCCTTTGGGGCCCAGCTGGCACAAAATGCTCTCCGCAAGGCAAGCAGAAGAGAAGCAAGTTAAAAACCAGGATGGCCTCCCAAGGAGGCGCTTCATAGCGGGATGGGGAGAAAACTCACCGACATTTCTTATTTATCTATTAATTAAATCTATTTGCTGCTCACCTCACTGTTACAGCGACTGGGCAGTTTACAGTAAACTGGAACTTAGTGGGCGGGGCTTCTGCAAATAAGAGAGGGGCATTTTACAGGCTTTAGGTGCCAACATTCTCTCTGTGTGGTCTCCTTTTCTTTCTTGCCCAAACAGCAGAAAACAATGCTGGTTTCTTAGAAGGATGCTAGTTATCCAGTCCTGCCGTGAAATATTTTTTCCATTTACAGGCAGTAAATGGACTTACAACCACAACGGAGCTCAAAACCTGAGTTGCTAAGTGAGACAGTTGTTAAGGGGATTTTGCTCCATTTTACGGCCTTTCTTGCTACCCTTAAGTGAATCGCTGCACTTGTTAAGTTACTAGTGTGGTTGTTAAGTGAATCCAGCTTCCCCATGGACATTGCTTGTTAGAAGGTTGCAAAAGGGGATCACGTAACCCCAGGACACTGCAACGGTCATAAATACGAGTCGGTTGCCAAGTATGTTGAGTTTTGATCATGTGACTTTGGGGATGCCACAAGAGTCATAAATGGGAAAAATGGCCATCGCTCTCTTTTTTCAGTAACTTCAAACGGTCCTTAAACGAGTGGTTGCAAGTTGAGGACTAGCTGCACTTCTCCCACACTTTTTGCTGAACTGAAAGCAGCTCCTCTCCTGTTCCCCCCTCAACCCTTTAAGCCGCTGAGCTGGGCTGGAAAAGGCCACCTGAGGCACCCAGAGGGGTTCCTGGCTTTGGACAGGCAATTTCCTGTTTATCTTGGGGGAGGATTTACTTGGGGCTGGATTATTTCATGGGTGCCCCTTGGCACTCTGTGTGTGTGTGCGGTGTCCCCACTCCCTCTGCAGCAGTCATGTTTCTCCAGAGAGCAGGGTAACCTGGCCCTGTTGAAATGCAATTCGTATCAGAATAGAGCAGGAAGGGACCTTGGGGGGTCTTCTAATCGAGCCCCCTGCTCAAGCAGGAGACCTATACCATTTCAGACAGGTGGCTGTCCAGTCTCTTCTTAAAAACATCCGCTGATGAAGCACCCACAACGTCTGAAGGCAACTTCTGTCCCACTGGTTAGATTGTCCTCCCTGTTAGGAAGTTTCTCCTTAATTCCAGGTTGATATTCTCTCTCTCTCTCTCTCTCTCTCTCTCTCTCTCTCTCTCTCTCTCTCTCTCTCTCTCTCTCTCTCTCTCTCTCTCTCTCTCCCTCCCTCCCTCCCTCCCTCCCTCCCTCCCTCCCTCTCCCTCCCTCCCTCCCTCCCTCCCTCCCTCCCTCCCTCCCTCCCTCCCTCTCTCTCTCGGGATTAGTTTCCACCCATGGTTTCTTGTCTTGCCTTCTGCTGCTTTGGAGAATAGCTTGACCCCTTCCCCTTCTTTGGGGCAGCCCCTCAAGAACTGGAAGGCTGCTATCATGTTGTTGCAGAAAATTAAGGGACTCAGACTTCGGGATCAAAAGTAGCAGCTTTATTTTGGTACCAAAGTTCAGAGCAACATCTATACATCCGAACAGCCTTTTTATGGAGAAGCAAGTTCTTATATGTTCCTGAAAAGCAGCCAAACACGGAAATGTACTATGTCTGCGTTAATTGGTCACATAATCTATAAACTACTATTACTGTGCAAGAAGCAGATAAACATCTTGTTTCCCTCTTATAGATCGAGGTCACAGTTGACTTGCAAAGAAGCCTCTAAAGTTTCCAATGAAGTATTTGGGGTTGACTGAACTTTAACTGAACAGGTGCGGCAGGTGTGAATTTGAGGCGTGACACTTAGTCTTCCTGTTTAAAGCAGAGGCTGCCGGGGCTGATGGGAGCGGTAGTCCAGCGAGGGGACCAAGAACCTCCCTCATTCCCCCCCCTTCCCCCGTTTCCCCTCCCGCGAGGCCGCAAGCGCCCGCCCCGCCCAGCTGCCTTCAGTGACGCCATCCGCGCGCCGGAAGCGCCGCTCTCTTTCCGCCGGCCATCTTTCTCCAGGGCAGCAGAGCGGGAAGCAGGGCAGGAGCGCGGTTGCCCCGATCTAAAGTGGCAGCGGCGGAGGCTTTCGGGGCCCCGCAGGGCGTGCTGAGCCGGAGCGCTGGGCGGCCCGGAAAGAGAAGGCAGCCTCCGGGCAGGTGAGCGCGGGACGGAGCCCCCCAGGGGAGGGGAGGGCGGAGGAGCAGGGGGAGTCACGAGACCCTCGACACGGAGGGCGACACGTGTCTCCGCCGTCACGTGGGGAGCCCCGCATGGCTCGTTGGAGCGGCGCTTCCTCCCGCGGCGTCTTCAGGCCCAGGTCGGAGCCCGGGAGCGGCTGCTGCTGCTGCTATTTACTGCTGGCGGCTTCCCCTCCGGTGCTTCGGCCGCTCTCCGTCCGGTGCTGAGCGGACCAGGCTCCGGACATCCCCCCCTCCTCTTCCTCCGCCTCCTCCGCCCTGGGCTCCCCCTGCTGAGGCGGACACAAGGCTCCTGGGGCGAAGAACCCCGGGCGAAGGCCGAGGGAAGCGGGCCTCTCTTCCCAGGAAACCCCCCCCCCCCCATTCGTTTCCCGCTTTACGTCCTTCATTCATCCTCTGCGGAGGTCAGATTCCCTTCAAATATTCAGCCAACCGATGGAGGCGGTTTTCCACTTCCAGCCACAGTGGAGCCCGAACTTTTCTGTCGCTGAATGAGACCGTCGTTAAGTGAATTTTGCCCCCCCTCTTGCCACAGTTGTTAAGTGAATCTCTGTGGCCGTTAATAACGTGAATCTGCCCCCCCCCCCGCATTGACTTTGCTTGTCGGGGAATCGCAGGGCTCCGGACGCTGTGACCGTCGTAAGTACGAGTCAGCTGCCCATGTGATCACGTGGCAATGAGATCAACGGGCATAAGGGTAAAAAAATGGCCCAAAGCCCCTTTTTTCCAACGCCGTTGTAAAACTTTGAACAGTCACTAAATGGATGGTTGTAAATCGAGTAGGAGATATCGCTTACGGATGCCCCTCCCCCATCCCACAAAAGGGAATAGGAGGGTACTAATGTGATGATTTAACATCTGATACTTACATAAATCCACAAGCAATGGGGGAAATAGATTGCGGGAAGATTTCTCTGCTAATCTTAGGCAGGGGGGTTGCTGGAGGGCCCCATTGGAGGCATATTAATCTAATTTAATAATATTAAAGGGTGGGGGGAGGGGGGGAGAGTAGAGTCGAAAGGGCCAAAAAGAGCCTCTAAACCAGAAGTCTTCAAACTTGGCAACTTTAAGACTCCCAGCTCTGCTGGCTGGAGAATTCTGGGAGTTGAAGTCCACAAGTCTTAAAGTTGCCACAATTGGACACCCTGGGCCAGGCATTATACAAAAGCAAAAGGGATAGCAACAACAACAACAACAACATGGCTCTGGATGAAGCATGTCACAGGCATACCCATGGTCATCAGGGCACTTGGCACCATGGCCAAGAATTTTACAAGCTACATCAACAAATTGCAGCTTCCTGCAATAAAACCAGCGGAACTGCAAAAAACTGCGCTGCTCGGAACACCTTATATTTTAAGAAGGTCCTTGGTTGATCCCTAGGACGCCGGCAGCAGTCCGTATCAACCATCAGCACCAGTCACTGGTATTTGTGATGCATTTTTGAATGTTCAGTTGGCTGCGTTTCATGTTTAATGAATAAAGTATATAATAATAATATACAGACAGAAACACAATGTATAATTTTCAATAAGCAAGTGTAAATAAATAATGCAGCGCTCGGATCCCAAAGAGGAAAACCTGACTTTTACAGCCTCAAGATGTGGGGGAACTCCCGTTGCCAGGGGAAACAAGCTGTCCCAGTGGAGACGACAGCCCCCCCCCCCCCCTGTGAATGCTCACTTTTGGCTCTTTCTCTTCCCTCTTTGTTTGTTTGTTTAATATTCTATATTTCATCTCAGTGATTGATTCTGGGCAGCTCCGGGTTGTCCTCTTAAGACCTCTTAGTATGGTCAGTTCATCAGGCCTGAGGATTTGCTCCCCTGAGTCGCCTCATCCTCCTTGTGGACGCTGGTGGGGCCAGTCATCCCCACCGCCATGAGGAAAAGACCATCCCCAGGGAGGGACTGGTGGAAATGTCCCTGCGACACTCACGTTTCATCTGACCCAGGGTATAAACCCATGGATCAGGTTCAAGACACCCACCCACCCCCACCCCTTTAGGGGCTTGTCCCTTTTGTCCTTAGAAATGCACCCAGCCACCTGCAGAAGGGTTGACTTCCAACTAAAGAGCCACTTTCTTGCATGGTAGTCTGTCTGTCTCTATATATGTCTGTCTGTCTATCCATCCATCTAATCTTGTCTATCTATCTTTATCTATCTCATTATCATCTTTCTATCTATCTATCTATCTATCAATCTATCTATCTATCTATCTATCTATTTATCTATCATCTATATCATCTTACTCTCTATCTGTTATCCTCTATGTGCCTGCCTGCCTACCTACATGCATACACACACACACACACACACACACACACACACACAGACACACACACTGGTCTTGTTGTATTCGGGTCTTTCCCGTGTAAGATTTTACACGGGAAAAGACCCGAATACAACAAGACCAACATACTTACACCCGTGAAAATCTACGAAAACATACATATATCATCTTTCTATCTGTTATCCTCTATGTGCCTGCCTGCCTGCCTGCCTACATACATACATACATATATATACATACATACACTGGTCTTGTTGTATTCGGGTCTTTCCCGTGTAAGATTTTACACGGGAAAAGACCTGAATACAACAAGACCAACATACTTACACCCGTGAAAATCTACGAAAACATACATATATCATCTATATCATCTTACTCTCTTTATCTGTCTGTCTGTCTGTCTGTCTGTCTGTCTGTCTATATCTATATCTATCTATCTATCTATCTATCTATCTATCTATCTATCTATCTATCTATCTATCTATCTATCTATCTATCTATCTATCTATCTATCTATCTATCTATCTATCTAGTCTTTCAATCCAATCTAATCTCTAACCTATCGAATCTTTCTATCTAATCTATCTAATCCATCCTAAATCTAAACTAATCTAATCTATCTGATAGGACCGCCTGAGACACTTCCTTGCCTGGTGTGTTTGTGTTTGTTTATTTCCTGTATTAGTTTTACAAATAGCTCGGGGCAGCCAATGTACCCAACATACCTTCCTCCTCCTACCTTCCCCACGACAGCAGCCCTGTGAGGTGGGCTGGGCTGAGGAGGAGAGACAGGCCCAAACTCTCCCGGCTCCATTTCATGGCTAAGGCGGGACTAGAATTCACCACCTCCCGCTTTCTAGCCAGGTGCCTGAACTGTTGTAAGTCTGGTGTATTTAGTAATCATATACCAGTAGCTGGGAAGGGTCAGACTATGAAGCAGGATGAGACCTTGAGGAGCATCTTGAAATACAATCTACACCCTTCTTTTGAAGGAAGGCGATGCCTTGAAAGGAAGGATCTGCAAGGCTGAGAAGGAGTCGGAAGCCAGCATGAGGAAGATCAACTGGATCCACCAGAAATCCCCAGATCTTCTCCCACCGCATGTTCACTGAAGGTACTGCTGAGGCTCAGTTTAGGGAGGGCTCAGTCGGAGATGGTTTTGCTTCAGGGGTTCTGTTTATTCCTGCCTTGCCACGCTCTCTGAGCTGATCAGAGTTTTTCAGGGCTTTCAGAGTGTCGAATGCATCTTCTGCGATGGGCCACGGAGCTGCTGCCCAGAGGGCAGGGCTTCCTTTCAGATAGGTGGACTTCAGCTCCCAGAATTCCCCAGCCAGTAAGCACATTGGTGCTCACGTGATTTCCCTCTTAGCGGCAGAGTTGCCAGTCCCAAATGTGGTTATTAAGCAAGGACTATCTGTAATTGAAATGACCCATCTGACAGAGGAGAATGTTTGCAGCGGAGGGTTGAGAGCGTCATTCTTTTGCACCCATGATGTTTCCTCGTTTGGGTAACGAAACGTCAGCCAGGAAACAACCAAATTCAGAGCCCCCCCCCAGAGCCCCCCCCCTTCTCTGAGAGCCTGGGAATCTTAGCCTCTGCTTGAGCAGTCTGGGGGGGGGGGTCAGGCCCTCAGGGAGTTACTTAGGAGTAGTTTCCTTTATTGTTCCTTGCCTGTAGACGGCCTCTTGCAAAACTAAAGCAAGTATTTGTGTCATGTGACGTACCGCGACGTTTTCCCCCTTTGCGGAGCTGGGTGGGCGTTGCCTGCCCATGATGCACCTGGCCCATGGGCCACCAGTTTGACACCCCTGCTCTGGATCAGGGGTCTGGGGAATTCTGGGAGTTGGAGACCCCTGCCCTAAATGTACTCTGGGAATCACTAGGGAAGAGCCATCTTGACCCTCTTCCTGCCCACCAGGCATTCTAAGCTCCGCTGCCTCTTTGCCCTCTGGGGTGCAGTCCCCGTTCCCCCCCCCAAGGAACCCAGGCTACATCCCACCATCCATCCAGGCCGGCTGTGGTGCCACAGATTCCCAGGTTCCGAATTCTGGAAGTCCCACCGTCTCCCACGTAGTCCAACCAGACGCAAGTTGGAGGGTCTGAGAGGCCTTCTGGCAGACCCCGGGTACGTTGAGAAGCTCACCCCCCCCCACCTCCCTCCCCCTTGCTCCTCCGCAGGGCGCCCCCCACCATGGAGGACAAGCGCAACATCCAGATCATCGAGTGGGAGCACCTGGACAAGAAGAAGTTCTACGTCTTCGGGGTCTGCATGACTATGATGATTCGTATCAGCGTCTACCCGTTCACCCTCATACGGACGCGGCTGCAGGTCCAGCTGGGGAAGAGCCTCTACAACGGGACCTTCGACGCCTTCGTCAAGATCCTGCGGGCCGAAGGGGCGGCCGGGCTCTACCGGGGCTTCCTGGTCAACACCTTCACCCTCATCTCCGGCCAGTGCTACGTGACCACCTACGAGCTGACCCGCAAGTACGTCTCCCAGTACAGCAGCAGCAACACCATCAAGTCGCTGGTGGCCGGCGGCTCGGCCTCCCTGGTGGCCCAGAGCATCACGGTGCCCATCGACGTGGTCTCCCAGCACCTGATGATGCAGCGCATGGGCAACAGCATGGGCCGCTTCCGCGTGCAGCCCCACCAGGACAGGCGGTTCCCCGTCTTCGGCCAGACCCGGGACATCATCGCCCAGATCTTCAAGGCCGACGGGCTGAGGGGCTTCTACAGGGGCTACGTGGCCTCCCTCCTGACCTACATTCCCAACAGCGCCGCCTGGTGGCCCTTCTACCACTTCTACGCAGGTAGGTGGTTTTTCTGCAGGCGTTTCGCGAACCAGGCTACCGTATTTTTCAGAGTATAAGACGCTCCAAAGTATAAGGCACACCTAGATTTTGGGGAGGAAATCTGCTTCTGCCTCCCAGCAATTTGCCTCTTTGCAACAAACGGCAAACAGTACAGACGATATACGCTGTTTGTAGTGTTACATTTCAGACTATACTTGTACAGATGCTGTTAAAATTGATGTGCTTTCTGGAAGTATAGTTATTCTCTGCTATTGAAAAGAAGATACAATAGCACTGGGCCTCTTCAGATCGAGCATTTATTTCAAAAAGCTTCTTCATTTTGTTAAGCTGTTTAGAACAATAATAAAGCAGTCTTTAAAAAATAAGTCTAATAATTTGAACATTCTAGAGGCATTCATAGTTCTTGACTCACCTCCTTGCAGCAAACAGACTGATTAGCACAAGGAAGAAAAAACCTGCCTCCCAGCAATTTGCCATGTGGAGCAAACAGCAAGTTTCACTTTCAGTTTAAGTCGACATCCCGATCATCAGCTGTTTCAGGCTGCAGGGATTGCTATAGCCTATTGCAGCCTCTGCAAGCCCCATTTTCCCCGTTTGCTGCAAGGAGTTAATTTGGTGGGAGGCAGAGGCCAAAGCGTGGGGGCTGGTGGGTGGGTGGGGTTACATTCAGTGTATAAGACGCAGCCAAATTTCCACCCTCTCTTACTGGTGAAAAAGGTGCATCTTATACTCCGAAAAATACAGTAGGTAACCTCGTCAGTGCTAGAAGGAGGCAGGGTTTGCAGATTGGACTGTGACTGTGAGGTGCTCTCTGAGCTTGTTAGTTTTCTTGCAGACATTTTATGACCCAAACTAGATCATCAGTGCTCGTCAGTGCTAGAAGGGGGCAGGGTTTGCAGGGAGGGGGAAGAGGTGAGAGAGAGAGGCCTCCTGCCCAGGGCATGGAAGCCAGCGATGTTACTCAGATCAATCACTGTCCAGGGTAGGAAATCCGGGCAGTTCAAATGAACACAAGGATTTATTGCAAGCTCAAGTGAAGTCCTGCTGTCTGCAGAAACGCCTCTTTCTCTGCAGCCCTATCCACCTTACCTGGGAGGGAGGCCCCACTTTCCTCAGGTGCCCAGGGCCTTTAACACTGGAGCCCCAGCGGCTCCCTAGGTGGACACTTACAGCCCCCCCCTCCGTCCCCAGTGTGGCTCCTCATCAGCTTTTCAGCCCCTGACCTGGTTTCCCTGCCTGTTTGCAGAACAGCTCTCCAGCATGACCCCCAAGGACTGCCCCCACCTGCTCCTCCAGGCCATCTCTGGCCCCATGGCGGCTGCCACCGCTTCCACCCTCACTAACCCCATGGACGTCATCCGGGCACGGGTGCAGGTAAGTGCCTCTTCTGCCTGAGCCTGCTCCAGCAGCTACCCGGGCCCTGCAGGGAGGCCTGGAGACTGATTGGGTGCGGTGATGCCTCTGAGTGGCTTCTTTGCGTGACTCCCTTCCCCCTCCACGCAGGTCCTGGCTTTGCCTCCCCCTCCCCCGTGGGCAAAGGGGGGGGGGCGGAAGCCACTAAGACATTTGGCAGGTGGAGTTGGGGGGCGGGGAGGGCTCCCTGTTAATCTCGCTCCTTTCTCCAACCTGGGTCTTGTTGGAGTACTTGGAGATGGTGAACTTCCAGAACTCGTGACTCTGGGGATCCACCCATCTTCCAAGGGAGAAGCACCGGCCCAGAGGGGGCCCCCAGCTTACGATCCCAATTGAGCCCCAAATTTCCGTTGCTGAGCAAGACTGTTGTTAAGTGAACTTGTGCCCATTTTACCACCTTTCTTGCCGCAGTTGTTAAGTTAGTCACAGGGTTGTTGTCCCGGCTTCTCCACTGATTGCCAGAAAGGGAATCAGTGGATCTCCACCGAAGGGGATCCCATGACCCCGGGACACTGCGAGGGTCATAAATAGGAGCTGGTTGCCCCAATTTTGATCACGTGACCTCGGGGATGCTGAAGCGGCCGTGGGTCACTTTTTTCGGTTGTGTTTGCGACTTTGGACGGTTGTCAGTCAAGGAGTGTCTCTCCCGGGATTCCTGAACCTCAGAAGTGTGTCCTGTCCTCCCTCCCTCCAGGTGGGGGGCAAGAGCTCCATCATCCTGACCTTCAAGCAGCTGATGGCTGAGGAGGGTCCCTGGGGGCTCACCAAGGGCCTTTCCGCTCGCATCATCTCGGCCACCCCCTCCACCATCGTCATCGTGGTGGGCTACGAGACCCTGAAGAAGATCAGCCTGCGTCCGGAGCTGGTGGACTCCCGGCACTGGTAGGGTGCCCGGAGGAGAGAGGCTTCGGTTTCGGGGACCCCCTGGATGGTTGGGAAGAATCACCGGAAAGCAGGACGTGAGTGGCCGATCCCTGCCACCGACTCCCAAACCCCCCCCCCCCGCCCCCCAACCGCCCTGGCCCAGGGTTAGCCTGGGACTTCTGCGTGTCCCGAAAAATGGCGTAAGACTTCCTGGCTACTAAACTTGGCACTGCTTAGTGTCCCTTTGAAAAAAAAAGAAAGATGTTGGTTGAAGCAAAGCCGTTTTTTCTTCTCCAAGGGATTTGGATTTTTTATTTTATTTTTTTTGTATTTTGCCAGAATTTCTGCATTATTGGGAGACTCGCTTTTCCCTCACTTTCCCTGCTGCTTGGAAAGGATCCTCCGGGCGCAGCCACACAACACACACACACACACACACACACACACACACACACACACACCCTCTGTGTTGGAAAGCAGTCCAGAAAACCCTTCGCCTTCTGGTGCTTCTGAAAAGGTGTTTTTTTTTTTAACCGAATATTTGGGGACGAGGGGATGCACCGAACCCCCGGAGTTATTTTTTATAGCCTTTCTTTCAGAACTCAACGTGATCTGTACATAGAGATTTCCCTCCTCTTACTTTGTATAAACTTGGAAGCCGTCTTTCTGATCTTCCCTCTCCGAAGTGTAGGATTTTTGTTTATATGTTTCTAATTGTGTCAACGGTGATTGAAGGGAAGCGCCCTTCTTGTTCTGTACAGCTGTGGTGCCCAACTGCATGTGTGTGTGTGTGTGTGTGTGTGTGTGTGTGTGAGAGAGAGAGAGAGAGAGAGAGAGAGAGAAACCTGGGCAGGGGGATTACACCCCACCCAGGGAGAAGAGAGAAAGGTGCACTTTATTCTCCAGGGTTTCCCCCATGTGAGCGTAGACAAAATAATAATAATAATAATCAGATCCCTCGTCTCCTCCGTACCCTGCGCACACAGAGAAGTGGGATGGTTGTTTATTTGGGGGGGCTTCAGTTGAAAGGCAAGGCTGGAAAAAAATGAGGATAATGCTATTTTTGATCTTCGTGTAAGTGGGACTGTCTGAATCACTGAATCGTTCATTAACGTGGAGGACGGGGGAAGGAAGGGAGGAAGGGAGGAAGGGAGGAAGGAAGGGATCGGATTTTCTTGGGGGGAGAAGTCCTTTGAAGGCTAATTCTAATGCAGAGCATTGGACTAAGACAGCTGGGCTCCTAAACCCAGCCTAAAACCGTGCAGCCGATGGCAAAGCAGGGCCCCCGGCAGGCAAGCCTCTTCCCAGGCCCAGCAGCGTTGGTGGACTCCATCCTGCCGCCTGGCCACCATTTTTCTACTGCTGATTTGCTGGTGCTGGTTTGGGGGATTCTTCCCTGAGCTGATCTTTGCCCCAAATGCCGGTAGGAAGACCTTATAAGGCAGAGGGAGGGGCTGCAGTTGCTGCAAGTAAACTCTCCTGCTTTAAAATGAAGTATTTGGTGGGGGGTGAGGGAGGCTTGAAGCAATGCTGGTGTGAGGTGTTATTCTCTGCACTTACTTTTCTCCAAGCCAGCAGCTTTTTAACGTCACACAGGGTTTATAGCTGGCCTAACCGTGGGCTGCATAGGGACCTCTATAAACACTTAAAGACAGGGAACGTTAAGCTGCCCGGGGAATGCTGGGAGTTGAAGTCTGCATGTTTTAAAAGTTGTCCAGTCCTTGAACGGCCCTTCTAGGTTAACGGTTTGCAGACTGGGCAATTTAAGACACTTCCAACTCCCAGAATTCCCCAGCTGTTCTAGGTAGGACCCCTGTCCCAGGTAGAGAAAATGTATGTTGTGGAGCACACGGTCAGCGCGCCAAAGCTACCTGCCGGCCACTCCACCAGACTGACTTCTATGGAAACAACCCCCTCCCCAAATTCAAGCACTCTCTCTCACCTGAAGCAGAGTTTCTCAACCTCATTGAGACGGGTGGGCTTCAACCCCCCAGCTGGCTGAGGAATTCTGGGAGTCGAAGCCCACCCATTTCAAAGTTGCTGACATTGAGAAACACTGGGAAAGGGTGATGGGAAGTGAGTCCTGGAGAAGGAGAGGCTGTTGGCAGTTCCTGGAGGGCTGGGAATTTGGGGGAAAATGTTCCTCTTAAGTGTATATCTCATGGCCCCCAAATCAGCCCTCAGCAGAAGCAACCGGGGCCTGCACAATTTTTAGTCCTTCCTAGATTGGCCCAGCTCAGTTTCTTTTGGAGGTCCTAAGATTTCTCGGTCTTCGTTCATTTTCTCCAGAGGTGCCACATCTGCAACTTGAATGGGTGCTTCAAGCTCAGCCTGGATGAAGGTACTCGGGGGTTGCTGGTGGCCTTTGGTGGAAGTAGGTTGTTGGGTGGCCAGAAGAGACCCCCTCCCTCTCCACGGAGGACCTCACAACTCTATCCCAAGTGCAGTTGTGCCATAGCCAAGAAAAATAGTGTAAATTTGGTCGAATGTGAAGTGAAACACCCTCCCTCTCCCCCAAGAAAACGGCAACCTCCTTTGAGCTGCTGAAAAAGAATCTGTAAATCTGATCCAGGCTGCCCCCGTCCCCCCCTGTTTTCCTGAAAATACCAAGATTGTGAGGATGGGCTACCTCGAGTGTTGATGCACAAGGCTCTCTGCCAAACGAAATGGCTGGTGAGAAGAGGGGCTGGAGGTCAGTGGCCGCCCCCTCCCCTTGCAGCCAAATCGTGAAAAATGCTTTGCCCGCAGCGGATGGGCTTTTCCTGGTGAGCCTACTGGACCTTTAGCACTATTCCAAGCATAACTACTGAACTGAGATTTCATTCCATTCTTTAGCCAGGACAATTGTTTCTCAGGCGTGTCAGGTTCCGGCTGGGTGGATCTCGGCTCCCAGACAGAGAGAGGGAGGGGGGAGAAAGCACAGCCGGCTGGGGATTATGGGGATTGAACTCTGCCCAGGTTAAGCTGGCCAAGCTTGAGAAACACTGTTTTGGACCTCTTTCTTTGATGTAACGGTACTCTGAATTAATATGTTTCTGATCCAAATTGTCTGTGGGGAGCACTGCTGTGAACTTCTCAGGAAGCTGAAGGGCTCCACCAGACGTGGCAACTTTAAAACCTGCGGCCTTCAACTCCCAGAATTCCCCGTCTGGCTACACAGGCTGGGCGATTCAGGGAGTCCACAAGCCTTAAAGTTGCCACGTTTGGAGACTCCTGACCTAAACAATGCCACATAGACTCTTTATGCCAGTGGGGAGGGGGGATGGATGGATGGGAGGGTGGTGGTGGTGGAATAAGGCTGAGAGGAAACCACATAGAGCATCCTAAAATAAGGGTTATTTTATTGTCCAGCTAACACTTAATTCTGAGGGTCTCTATTATTGGTGCCCGCCTTTCAATATGGAGTTTGAATGTATTTGGTATAGTACATTAAAGCTGGTTTCAATTTTGCACTGTAAAAAGTCTTTAAAAGTATAATTAAAAGTTTTTTATTATTTATTTGGTGGAGGGGTTTCGTTTGTGTGGTTAAGGCGAAGAGCAGGCCTCGTCCTAGGATGTCCTCAGGATTTCCCCACCCAGAGACCTCCAGAGACCCCATTCACAAAATGGTAGTGAGGGGAACCATCATTCAGGAGAATGAATGGAGACGGAGTTTAAGGAAAGAAAAAGCATTGTTTCACTATTTGTAACATAGCTGGAAAGAAACCAGAGCAGGTGATTCCGAAACTGCAGACACAAATAATTTAAAACTAGGCTTTGTTGCACACACAGCCTTCATCCTTTTGTCTAAAGGAGGAAACCCTTTTTGGTTATCAAAAAGGAAGTTTGTGGAATTTTATTATCTGATGGATTTTTAACATTTTGTAAGCCGCCTGGAGTCACCTATGTGTGAGTTGGGCAGCTATATAAATTTATTTAATGAATAAAATAAAATGCTCAGGGGTGACACATGGATGAGTCTCAACCCGCGTATACTTGAAGAGAATTCCTGAATAGAATTTAGCAGTTTATCATATTGTGTGTTGGGCCACACAATATGATAAACTGCTAAATTTAGAACACACCCTGTTTCTCCCTCACAATCACTATTTACAAAACACAATGATCCCTCTTCCACATTCTGGGGTGGCCATATTAGCAATTTCTCCTCCCGGTGATGGAATTCACGGTGATTCCAAGGTATTGTGGGTTAGACAGCATCACCACCAGATGGATCCGTAACTGGCTGACCAACCGCACTCAACGTGTAGTCCTCAATGGAACTGCATCTACATGGAGGGAGGGAAGCATGCAGTGGAGTACCCCAAGGCTCTGTTTTAGGTCCAGGACTCTTCAACATCTTCATCAATGATTTGGATGAGGGAATAAATGGGGAACTCATCAAATTTGCAGATGACACCAAGATGGCAGGAATAGGTGGTACCTTGCTCAATAGTAGTAACTGAGAGGGATCTTGGAGTCCTGGTGGACAGTCACTTAAATGGGAGCCAGCCGTGTGCAGCAGGTGCCAAAACAGCCAACACAGTTCTAGGCTGCATCAACAGAGGGATAGAATCAAGATCATGTGAAGGGTTAATACCATTTTATAATTCCTTGGTAAGGCCACACTTGAAATACTGCATCCAGTTTTGGTCGCCATGATGTAGAAAAGATGTGGAGACTCTAGAAAGAGTGCAGAGAAGAGCAACAAAGAGGATTGGGGACTGGAGACTAAAACATGAAGAACGGTTGCAGGAACTGGGTATAATTAGTTTAATGAAAAGAAGGACTAGGGGAGACATGATAGCATCTTCCAATATCTCAGGGGTTGCCACAAAGAAGAGGGAGTCAAGCTATTCTCCAAGGCACCTGAGGGTAGAACAAGAAGCAATGGGTGGAAACTAATCAAGGAGAGAAGCAACTTAGAACTGAGGAGAAACTTCCTGACAGTTAGAACAATTAATCAGTGGAACAACTTTCCTCCAGAAGTTGTGAATGCCCCAACACTGGAAGTCTTTAAGAATATGTTGGATAGCCATTTGTCTGAAATGGTATAGGGTTTCCTGCCTAGGCAGGGGGTTGGACTAGAAGACCTCCAAGGTCCCTTCCAACTCTGCTATTGTATTGTATTGTATAAACAATACAGATGTGCTGGTTCAAATTATTGACCATTAAATCCATTCATTTTAAGCCATTTTCTTACAACTGTTTTTTTTGGGCCTAATAGCACCTCTGAAATGATGGTTGAGCTATTGCAGCCAACGCAAACTAAGCCTGGCCACCTCCGTGTCTTCCATTATCATATCCATCATCCCTGGTCATAAGCAATGATTGTGCTGCTGGGAGCGATTAAGATAACCTTTATTGCTGTTGTTTTTTCACTGTGAGGACACTGGTACACATTAAAAATGAAATTCTGTTGCCTGCTCTCAAAAGAAAGTACATATAACACTGTCCATTTTGAATACATTGCGGAAAGAAGAGACTTGAGAGTCCACAAGGTTGATATTAAGCTGAGTCTACATGTTCTGCTTCGGAGATCAGGCGGCCTCCTCCCAGAAGGTAACAAGGAAAACAGGTCATGAAGAGGATGGGGAGCATCCTGGGCAAAACTGTGGAGGCTGCTCGAGTGTCGCTTACATGCCACGTCCTGAAGAGAAGGAAGTGAACTCCCAATGATCTTCTTTGCCATCCTCGCTGTTCTTCACAGCCGCCTTGTCCAAAGCAGCAATGCTTCCAATCCAGACCGTATATGTGGGTATATGCGTACTTCTGTATTTATTTATTTTGTCATGTTTACGTAGTGTCTATTGGAGGTAGTGATCCTTTGAGAGCTGTATGCAATGAAATTTCATTTTTATGTATGTCGATTAGCATACATCCAAAGTGACAAAAGTTGTTGTAAGTAATGCCATACGACAGGATGCTCTTTAGAAAGTGGTAAGGGCCGGAGAAGGCAGATATACTTTTCTCACGTAGAATAGAATAACAGAGTTGGAAGGGGCCTTGGAGGTCTTCTAGTCCAACCCCTGCTTAGGCAGGAAACCCTACACCACTTCAGACAAATGGTTGTCCAATCTCTTCTTTAAAAATTCCAGCGTTGGAGCACTTCTGGAGGCAAGTTTTTCCACTGGTCAATTGTTCTATGTGACACAGAAAATGCAGTGCTTGCTTCATTGCTGTCTCATTGTTGAGTTATCCAGAACATCTGGAGAACAAAATGTTCTCCTAGCACCAGCAGCAACTATTTCCACACATGAGAGGCAGTTCTGACCATGTTGTTGTAGCTGATGAGGAAAAGTTTTGATTTTGCAAAGAATGTTTTAGGGTAATCTCTATTCCAGACCAGATATTCTGGAAAACGTTTTGGTGATATATTCTTGAAATACGGTCGTATCCCCAATAGAAAAAGAAATGAAGTTTTAAGTTGAATTGAATATTTTATTTTGCCAAAAGGGATGAGACACACAAGGAATTTGTCTCTGGTACACAAAACCACTCAATGCAAAGTAAGAGAAAGAATAATATCTATGAAAAGGGGAGGTAAAGAAGATAATACAATAATCAGTAATAATGCTACAGCCTCTTGCTCATGCAACCCTCTTGTTAATAAAAGAAATGAGAATTCCTGAGTGCGGCAGCGCACTGCATTAACTGGTGAACACGTGGGCAGGGATGGTATGTTGGCCTGCAAGGTATCCTAGTTTGCATCAGTGTTTCCCAATCATGGCCGCTTGAAGACTTCAACTCCCACAATTCCTCAGCGGTCCTGTCAGCTTTTCTCGAGGGGCGGCGCCTTCCCGAGCCACGTGATCGCCGCACGCGGGCGAGCCGGGCGGCGGACACCAATAAGAGTCCGCGTGGCCGCAACTGGGCGGGGCTCTCCAGTTTGGATCCGTTGCTTTTGGCGGGAAGAAGATGGCGGCGCCGGCGCCGGCGCCGGAGAAGGAGGAAGAATGCGGCGATCCTGCCGCGGATCCTCAGGGTAAAATCGGCCGCGAGCAGATCCTGGACAACGTGATCAATCAGTTCCTGGAGGCGTTGGACGCCGGCGGGTGAGAGCGGCGAGACGGACGGGGAGGATGGGCTTGGGCCGGCGGAGGGGAACTGGAGGGCCTGTGGACTGCAACTCCCAGAATTCCTGAGGCAGCTTTGCTGGGTCAGGAATTCTGGGAGTTGTAGTCCACAGGCCCTCAAGTTGCCATAGTTACCCACCCCTGCTCTAAAGGAATGACGTAACTGGGATTATTTAATAATTAAAATAACTGTGGGATTATGAAGCTGCGTGGACTTCAACCCCCAGAATTCCCCCTTCAGCTCAGTCCAGCCAGGGCTCCCCAAGGGGTCCCTATCGACCCCCCAAGCGTCAGTGGGAGTATCCAGGGGGCCAGTCAACCTCTGGGTAGGTGGGCTGGGGGTCAATAAATGAGGGAGGAACAAATGGGATTCGTATAAAGGTGTACCTTGAGAAGAAAAACTAGCCATGTGCAAAATAATCTTTTTTTCCCTTTGGGGATATAATTATTAATGCCACTGATAATAAATGGGGTTTGCTAAAAGGTGGAAATACGCCACGTAAAATAGAGAATGGAAGGGAGATAAAGAGAGGGAAAGAGAGAGAGAGAGAGAGAGAGAGAGGAGAACAGGAGAGAGGGAAGCAGAAGGGAGGAAAAGAGAAGGAGAGAGGGAAGGTGTGGAAAGAGGAGAGCAAGGGGAAGTAGTGAAGAGGGCAGAGGGAAGAAAGGAGGTAGGGAAGAGGAGAGAGGGAGAGGAGAAGAGTGGAAGATGAAATAGACCATAATATGGTGTATGGAAAGCAGAAGAGCAAATAAAAATTGAAGAGGCTTAATGGCAAGAGGAACGGATATATTATTGAATATTTAAAACATGTTTGTTAAGATGTAATGATATACTTTTGATTATATTATGTGTATGTTAAAAAATAAAGCTTTTGGCAAAAAAACCCCGAGGGAGGGTCAATTGGCATCACCTTTTGGGGTCTGCTCCTCGTACTGAGAGAGATAGTCAGGGGTCCAGGGTTGGGTGGTCAGCAGCCAGCAAAAGCCGCCCAGAGATGGTGGAGCTGAGTTAATATTACTGGAGTTTGGGTTTATTAATAAACGTTATTAGAGTGTGAGTCTGCAGAGGTTCTCCATCATCATCCAGTCCTGGTTGTCCCAAAGGTGCTTTTTCAGGAGGCAACTGGGGTTTCTTTTCTTGGATGAGAAGCGAAATGTCTTCAAAGAAAAAAACCAGAAAGTCCAGTTGCTTCCTGAAAAAGCACCCTTGGGACAACCAGGACTGGATGATGAGTGAGAAACTCTACAGACTTTTAGCTATACAATTTGGGATGACCCCCCTTGGAGTGGATTTCCAGAGGAAAAATTGCAGACTGCAGGAACCATTTGCACCACTCAGGTGACCCTGAGGACACAGAAAAACCTCCTAGTGGCCTCAACGACCCTCTAAAAAGGATGCAAATGACCAGCGGTCTGCAAGGAGTGTAAATCCTTCCATTCCCCTCCATCCTAGTCAGAGCTGAAGAAGCTTCTTGGATGCGAAGCGAAACGTCTTCAAAGAAAAAAAACTGTCCAGTTGCCTCCTGAAAAAGCACCTTTGGGATATTAGAATGAATTTTGTTATTATTTGGGTTGGTTGTACAGTCGGCCAGATGTTTAGAACGGATTTGGCCTGGATTTGGCCGGTGAGCTGAAGAATTTGCCGATCTTTGGCTCATCTGCTCCATGTATCAGATGGTTATCAGCAGCTCACAGAAAACCTGCACCTTTGACTCAGGTGTGTCATTTGGAAAAGGTGCTACCAGAGTAGATATTGGTGAGTCCCAAACAAGTTTTGTCTTCAGGAGGTTTTCAACTATGAGTAGGCTCGGCATACGAGAAAGGTAGAGGGGATGTTGTAAACTTCATCCAGCAAATGAGGTTTAGCATTACAGGGGTCCTTCTGAAAAAGAATATTTTGTGTTTCATAACCTGATTGGCAGCTTCCCTTTTTTGTCCCTAGATGTCGCCTGTTCTCCAAGTGCTACAGCAGCCTCTACAAAGCCCATCCTGAATTCACAAAATGTATTTATAATCAGTTCATATCCCATCTGCAAAATTCTGTACGGGTAAGTGCCAGAACAGGGACAATTTCCTTCTTTTTTTCAAAGCACCCGACAGTTGTTAGTTGGAAGCAAAGATTCTCAATTTGAAAAAAATGATTAGGGAACTGAAGACTAAAATATACAAAGAACGGTTGCAGGAATTGGGGGTCTAGTTTGATGAATGGAAGGACCAGAGTGACATAATAGCAGTGTTCCAATATCTCAGGGGCTGCCACAAAGAAGGGTGGTTGGGTGTCAGCCTAATCTCCGAAGCTGAAGGTAAGGCAAGAAGCATTGAGTGAGAGCTTATCAAAGAGAGAAGGAGCCTAGAATTAAGGAGAACATTTCCTGACAGAACTATTAACCAGTGGAACGACTTGCCTCCAGAGGTTGTGGGTGCTGTAATACTGGAGGTCTTCAAGAAGAGATTGGACAGCCACTTGTCTGAAATGGTGTAGGGTTTTCTGCCCGACCGAGAATGAGGTGGCTGGATGGAGTCATTGAAGCCATCGGCGTGAGCTTAAATGGATTCCAGAGGATGGTAGAGGACAGGAAGGCCTGGAGGAACATTGTCCATGGGGTTGCGATGGGTTGGACATGACTTTGCAACTAACAACAATTTCTGCCTGAGCAGGAGGTTAGAGTAGGTTCCTTCCAACTCTGGTATTCTGTTATTTTGTTAAAAACTACTGTGTAATTACGAACTGTATTATTTTGGTGATTATACTCCCTGTTCCCAAAGCAATTGGCAATAAAGACAGCATTATAAAAATGGGAAGAAGTAATCTAATTGAATTGCTGCTAAATAAGAGATTTATCTAAAACATTTCAAACCTCCAGTGAAGAGGATCATGTCCCTTCATGAGGCAATCCGTTCCGCTGGTTGACAGATGTTCCTCTTAATATCTAACCTCAACCTTTACCAACAATTTCAACCTATCAGTTCTTCTGTTTCCCTCCAGGACAATGAAGGAGAAGTCAATTCCTTCCTCCATTACAGACAGATGTATTTTAGAATGGGGGATTCTGATTTTTTTTCTTTATATTTTAGGAAGTGTTTTATTTTTTGTAAAGTGTTTGTAAATTTTTTTTTACAAACAGGCTAGTTTGGAAAGCTATTTTAGTTACCCATTTAAATCATGGCATTCTTAGGTATAGAATTTACCACGACTAATTTAGGGTTTCCACCTTTGTCAGCAGTAAGATGTATTTGGGCCCTATTAAGTGAGATATTTAATTTGATAAATACTTAAATCTAGAATAACACTACTCCTAAAATTGATGTTAAAACTTTTTTCTGGAAAGAAGGGATGCAAAAGGATGTAATTACACTCCCTCCATTGTTGCTTAATTATAACTTTAAAAGTTCTCAGCAAGTACAGCCCTCTTTAAACCATCAATTCAGTTAAAACCTGCTTTGACAATTTAATATGGAGCCAATGCTTTAGCACTTTCTAAAGTACCTGATTATTAATGCAGAACACTTCAATTTTAGAATCTAAACGTACTTGCACATTTTATAAAAAGTTAAAGGAAGTGTTCAAAACATCAAAAACAAATTTGCAAGAATTTTGGAATCGGGAACTGGAATTTCCAGTCCTTCCATACCAACAGACTCGAGTCTTGAAGAATATTAAGTTTGGATCCTGTGATTTAAAGTTGAAATTAATCTTCCAAAAGTTTGTTTTTCATATTTATAGGACACCATCTAGAAAATGTTGGGAAGGATGGGTTGATAATTATTTGTGTTGGCATTGGAAGAAAATTGAGGGAACTTCAACTCATTGTCAGTGTTCCTTTTGGAGCAATGTTATATCATATTCTAAAAAAATTATTGGGAAAACTTTGGTTTTTAAAGACATGTGTATTGTATTAAATTATCTATCAGCTATTTGAAACTTACCATGATCTGAAGAAATATATTTTTATACCCTAGGAATACCACAAATTGAGAAAATTGCATATTCTGTCAATCAGAAAATCAACATTCTCTCTCCCTTTGGAAAAAAAATATTGGACAGTTTGGGGAATATTGAAAGCTTATTTTTCTGAGGTTAAGGAACTGGAAGCTTCTTCAGCTTTGAGGTGCCTGCCCTTCTCTTTGAGAAATAGCAGGCCCTCCCTTTAGTAGCATTTCCTAAATGGCTCAGAACTGAGTTACTCAGAAAAGCATTTGAGTTTTGATCCCTTTTATTCGCGTATTTATTGGTTTTATTTTTATACTTTTGTGTTTATGCTTATTACTATATTTTTCAGAGTATAACACTCAACCCCCCCCCCCCAAAGAGGGTGAAAATCTGGGTGCGTCTTAAATACTGAATACATAATTTTTGGCCTCCCAAAACCCCACCCCGCCATCCTGTTTGTCGCAAAACGGGCCATGTAGAGGCTTTGGGAGGCTTGTAGAGTGCTCCTGGGGGCTGGAAGGGGGGGGGGGGCAAAAACAAGCGAAAAATGGGATGTTTTTTGTTCGTTTTTGCCTCCCCCCAGCCCTCAGGAGCATTCTGCAAGCCTCCCAAAGCCTCTACATGATCTCTTTTTTTGCAAAAGACGGTGCGTGCAGAGGGTTTGGGAAGCCTGCAGAGTGCAAAAACTTTTTTTAAAAAATTACCTCTTCAAAATCTTGGTGCGTCTTATAGTCCGAAAAATACAGTATATTTTGTTCCATGTGTGCTTTCTTTCTACTTAGTACTATTTTTGTGTGTGCATTGTTGTGTACTGGATGGCCTCATGAGCCCCCAGGAGCCATTTGATTGCAGTGGAGAAATGCTTTCATTTGAAGCTGCTTTTAAATTTTGATGTATTTATTTACTCGTATGCTGCCTCTCCTATGTTTACAAACAACTCCTTCCTCCTCTGTTTCTCACCACAACCCTCTGCTGGGCTGAAGGAGAGAGACTGGCCCAACGTGCCCCAGCTGACTTTCATGCCTAAGGCAGAACTAGAACTCCAGCCCTCCCACTTTCTATCCTGGTGCCATTTTCTGGCTGTTAACATTTCGCAAGCCAACCCCGGGCGATCATTCTGCCACAGCCACTAGACTGCCTCTGTCTCCGCAGGAAGAGACCCAGGCCCTCAAGGAGGAAGGGAACCTGCCGTTGCTCCTGGAGTCCCTGGATAAGCTCCAGAAAGAAGCGAAGGACAAGGAAGGCCCTGCCTGGTGAGGCTCCTGTGCATGCAGCTGCATTCTCGGGATTCAGCCCAACGACTCTGCAGCCTGCCGTTTCTCTTCAGCCCCTTCTCGCTGCCCTTTGTTTCTGAGCTTTGGAGCAGCTGATGGTATGCCTCTGAAGGCAGCAACGTTGTCTGTTAACAGCAGAGGTGTGGCTCCACTGCCAAATGCTGGGTGGGAACTTTCATGGTGCCCTCTCCTACCAGGAGAGCGGATGCCTCCGGGTGGCTCCTGATGTGCACCTTCTCTCTGAATCCAGGCGCCCAAGTGGCATCCCTGAGGAAGATGTCCGCGGGGTGGTCGTGCCCTACCTTCTAAAGCAGCGCAAATTCCTCCAAAAATCCCTGAAGGAAAAGCAGGAGACCAACTCACAGCTGGCTGCAGCTGTGGTGGCCGGTCGGCAGCGGATTGCAGAGCTGGAGGAGCAGATCCGCCGGCAGAAGGAAGAGTGGCAGGTGGGTGCTGCCTTCATGGGGATCTCAACGTCTTTTTTATAGTGGGTGACCAAAACTGGATGCCGTACTCTAGTGGTCTTACTCTAAGGCTTTAGAGAGTGGTATTAGTACCTCACGTGATCTTGATTGTATCCCTCTGTTAATGCAACTTACGATTGCGTTGGCTTTTTTGGCTCCTATTTAGCTGGTTGTCCACTAAGACTCCAAGATCCCTCTCACAATCACTGTGCTATGAAGCCTGGTTTCTCCCAGTCTATAGGCGTACTTTCAGTTTTTCCTGCCTAAGCGTAGGACTGTACTACATTGAATTATATTTTCTTAGATAGGGCCCAGTGTTCAAGTCTGTCAAGATCTATTTGGACCTTGAGCCTGTCTTCTAGGGTGTTGGCTATTCCTGCCAGTTTAGTATCATTCACAAATTTGATAAGTCCCCCTTCTATTCCATCCTCTAAGTCGTTTATGAAAATATTGAAGAGTACTGGCCCTAAGATGGAACCTTGTGGTACCCCACTGCTTACTTCCCTCCGTGTGGACGTAGGCCCATTAAGGACTACTCGTTGTCAGCCAGTTACGAATCCATCTGATGGTGATGCTGCCAAGAAGTAGGTTGTGGTCTACTTTGTCGAATGCCTTGCTGAAGTCTAAGTATATTATGTCCACAGTATTTCTGTGTGAGTATTTCTGTATGAGAGAGACTGTTTCCTCTTACTCAGAGGCTGCTCTGCCAACGGACTGACCTATTCTGCTCTCCTTTTAGGGAGTTGCTATCGAAGGCCGGAAGATGATGGAGACCTTTGATGATCTCTCCTGATTAGGCCTGGCTGCTTTTTGGGGGCGAGGATGTGAGAAAGGCCTGAGAGAGCCATGCACTGAGCCTGAGGATTTTCTGCCAGATTTCCAGAGCAGCCAATCTGTGGGAAAAGGCTGCTCCCTCTCGGCTTGACTATGGGGTGGGAGGCTGGGAGTGCGGTTGCATGTGACTATGTACTTATTTTGATTAAAATATTGCAGCTCCTGCTTTTGCATTTCTTTCACTCAGAATATTAATTCTGCAAGCTCTCTTGTCTGACAGCCATGGACTTGTACCAATGTGGCCGTAGGAGAGCCAAACAAGGCAGTCGGACGATGTGTGCTTGCTTCGGATATACATTTGGAGATTGCCTCTAGATTCATGCTTGCTGAGGAATTCTGGGAGTTGAAATCTGGACCTCTTGAAGTTGTCAGTTGTTGAAAAAAATACTGGACAAGATGGTCTCCTTTCATTCTTCAACATCTTTTCTGATATCTGAAGAGCTTCCTCTCACCCTCAGCCGTCTTCCTCCCAAGGCCTTGATGGGCTGGTCTTCTTTCTCCCCTTTTTCCAAACTCTTCCCATGTCTCTGAAATCGGAGGCCTGGCTTTCACTGACACTTTTTTGGTCTGGGAAGCATGGAAGAGATTTTGCTAGGAGAAGACCTTAGGATTCGTAGAGTAGAGTAGGAAGGGACCTTGGAGGTCTTCTAGTCCACCCCTCTGCTCAAGCAGGAGAACCTATACTATGTCAGATAAGTGGCTGCCTAGGATTTTCTTTAAAAAAGCCTGTTTCTTCTGCAGAGTCCTTCATGCAGCTCTTCAGGGTGGTTTCTTTTGTTCTCTATCAAATGTATCTGCTGTCTGGCTCACATTTCAGGCGACTTCAGTGGCTTGTATACCAATGGCAGAGGAACCCCTCCCAGAGACAAAGCTCCCAGGGGCTTCTGGTCTGGGTCCTGAATGTCTCCCCCGTTTTGCTTTGATGTGTGCAGACCTCTTGGACCCCAACTAGGCCCCTCGTAGAGAGCAAGCCTTCCAAATGTCATCCAGAATTAAATCAGAGTCCAAGGCAGAGCTTTCCTCAGAGTTCCAGTTTAATAAGAGAGACATGTTGGTACATCTGTGGGAAACCCGAATCTGAAAGCTTCCCAGGGTTTCCCACCCAGTTGAAAGTTCATGATCTTGCCCCTCCCACACCCACAAGTCCATCCCATGGCCCAATCTTCCACTGCCACGCTGGCATTTCTACCCATCCACTTCCGATCAGGTGCAGAGACAAAGGACGACCTTGGGCTTCTAGAAAGGAATGTTTTATTATTTTGACTACAACACATTCTACAATTCTACTCCTTACTATTCCCCCTCCCAATTCCCCACTAATGAAACAGACTAGTAAAATAATAGAGAGTGTGGCAGGCCAAAGATCCTAAAAGGAATATGACTGCAGGCCTGACAAGGTGGCCCGAGACTGGCACTCTGCTGCCCACCAAACACCTGCCTTTTTTTTTTTAACAAAGTTTTTTTTTTGTTACATATTTTAACTTCTTTTATAAACAAAGTGTTGTCCTGATTCCCCCCCTTTACATCTTCTATTTATGCATAGTACATTTTACATCCTATCTCCATTTTACATTTCAGTCATCTTGTTTTCGTTCCACATTCTTCCACTTAATTTTAATTTCTTCTTACTATATTGACAATATCATTAATTGTCTCTCCAAATTAATCAAATTTTAACATATCGTTTCCATCTATGAGTCTATTTTATTGTTAATAACATATATCCTCAGATTTAATTTTACATAAGTAAACTTTCCATTTAGTTATCCACAAGTAATAGTTTTAATCTATTTCCCTCGCATTGTATTGCATATATACCATTGGCTCTATTTACTAGATGTTATTCTATTCTACTAGTAAATCCTTTTCTTTCTTTCCTCCTTTCAACCATTTTCTCTTAGTCTCTCAGGCACTTTTCTCATATTCTCTTCTCTCCACCCATTTACCTTGTTTTTTTCCCCCTTTTTCTTGAAATTCCTATATTTTTTCTTTCCAATCTTGTTTCTCCTTTTTCATTCTGTTCAAACATCTGCTTTTGATAAAGAGAAGCCGGGTTGGGAGGGAGGCTGACCCAGCTCAGACTCTGTAAACACAAAGCCTTGAGGCCGTGGTGAATGTAACACGAGATGCCAGGGCAGAGTTGCTGGCCGGCCCACGCCGGGCTTCCTGGGGACGTTGGGAGATGCCAAAAAAGACCTTGCTGCCTCCATCTTCCTGGCTGAACCTCTGCCGGTTGGTGAGAAGGGGAGTTGGCGCTGCTTCCCCTGAAGGAAGAGCTTCCCCAGCATCTGACGTTCCTCACACAGCCATGCGTTGTGTTGCTCACCTCTTCCAGTTCATGTTTCCTGGCTAGGCAGGGGTTTGGACTAGAAGACCTCCAAGGTCCCTTCCAACTCTGCTATTGTATTGTATTGTATTGTATTGTATTGTATTTGTAACATATAAGCTTGCATGCTGTAAGTGCCTTTTGTTCCCTGCAATTGACTTCCTGTGGCCCTGTTATTAGGGTCTGTAGAATATCTGGCAAATGTCAAAATGTGTGATCCTTGCCATTTGAACTCTTATCAATTTGCAATCTATGGGCATAGAAAACTTATCCTCGAATGGAGCTGTAAAGAGCTGCAAAACTGACACCTTTGATATGTCCTCCCTTCTGCCTGAGAACTATCTCACCTTTGATCTGTGCCCTTCACAACAGGGGGCCAAATGGCCGATCCTGGGAAGAGAGGAAAGGGATAATGCTGATAAGGCTTTAAGTGAGGACTATGGTAAAGCCAGGATGTTATTCTATGATGTCTCTTAACTGTATCTAATTTCTCTGAAGGGCAGCTCTTCCCTGCATAACCTTGGGGTATGTTGGGAACAACTGTCCACCATGTCTTTAAACTTTGATCAAAGATTAAATGCTGATTGCTATTTAAGCCTCCGTTTAAGTCTCAGGTTTGGCTCATTGTGACTTGGACGTGTTCTCAAACTTCTTTGGATCTCAACGCATTCTCAAACCTCGCAGAAGCACCGGTTGGAAACAAGGAGAGAAGCAACTTTCCCACAGTGAGGACCATCAGTGGAAGGGCTTCCCTCCAGAGGTTCATCATTGGTGGCTTTCAAGAAGAAACTGGACAGCCATTTTATCTGGGATGACATGGGGCACTGATGACGAACCTTTTTCTCATGGCGTGCCCACAGCAATGCAATCCCCCCCCCCCCCGGCACATGCCTGCACGACCTTCCCCCTTAGGCTCCGGAGACTTTCCTGAAGCCCCGGGAGGGTGAAAACGGCTTCCCTCTGCCATCCAGAAGGCCAAAAATCAGCCGGCCGAAGCGCACGTGCCATAGGTTCCCCCTCACGGGTGTAGGGCTTCCTGCCTGAGCAGGGGGGTGGGCTAGAGGACCTCCAAGGTCCCTTCCAGCTCTCTCATTCCATAGTCTGCACTCGGGGCCCCTTGGGGTGAAGCCTGGCCGGTTGAGCCTTCAGTAGCGGACAAGCCGCTTAGGGTTATTTCCGGCTCCTTCTGTTGCGCCTTGGAGCCTCTCCGGTGTTAGCTTGACTATCGGGTTACACTTTCTTTAAATCGCTACCTTTTGCTTCCAATTAATTCAGAACCGTTTACATTTGGCTGCAAAGGCGGCACCTTCATTAGGACAGCTGAACTGGCACCAAATTGTTGTTTTTGAGTTTTGAGAATCCTCCTTCCAGGCTGGGAGGGGAAGAGAGGCTGGTCAAAGTGCCACGTCTGTCTGGAGAGACGCGTTGGGTGGACGGAGGAGCAGCCCGGGCATTGCATTAGGCCGGCTTGGCTCTACTTGCCAGGCTAGGAGAAAACGGGCCCAGGATATTCATAGTTCTGCCTCTCAGGTTGGGTGTTTTGCATCTTTCAACCCGGCCAGAGCCCTGGGGTGAACCGGAGGCCCTCCAGAGCAGCCCTGTATTTGGGGAACGAGTAACTTCCAGCTGTCAAAGCCCAGCCTGTCATTATTCTTGGTATCTCGGGCGCTGCCCAGATTCGAAGCGGAGGAAAACAGGCACACGTGGCACTCGGGGCATCTGATGCGAAGAAGCCCCACCGAGTTTCCTCTCCCCGCATCTGGAAGCCTTCCCAGGGCTCAAGTTCAGCAGTGCGGCTGCCCCAGACAGGATGCCTGGCGGGGAAAAGACGGAGGAAGCCGGGACGTAAATCACAGGCTTTCCTCCACTTTGTCCCGGCTTATCTGCACGGGCAGGAAAACCACACGGATTGAGGGTAATTGCAGCCCTGGGGCCTCCTGGCCTCACTCTTGCCCAGTCTCTTGGGCCAAGGACCGGCCCCCCTTTCCCCGGGGACTCACAAACACTTGTGCCACAGCGAAAGAAGCTGAGAGCTGCGGCCTGCGCTGTGTGTCTGCTGGTAAACTGCAGCTGCTTCCAAGTGTGAGAAAAAAGAGGTTTTGGAGGAGGTGGGAGCATGCCGGAAAGATGGAAACACACCAGTTTTAACAGTTTGGATGAAGGGGGCTGAGAACTGACCCCCAGCAGTCCTTGACCCTAACGGAGCCCAAAATGTCTGTTGCTAAGAGGCACATTTCTTAAGTGAAGAATTTTATGACCTTTCTCACCGCAGCTGTTAAGTGAATCACCACAGCTGTTAAGATAGTAACACGGTTGTTAAGGCTGAATTTGGATCACACGAACACGGGGATTCTGCAAAGGTGACAAGTGTGAAGCATGGTCACTTTTTCAGTGCTGTTGTAACTTTGAACAGCCACTGAGTGGACGGTTGCAAGTCAAGGAGAACCTTTTACTTCACGGTTGCCTCAGTGATCCCACCTTCCTTCCAGGTTCCTGCCTTGCTAACAAGCTGCACACGCAGCCATTGGTGGAGAGAACCGCTGCCTGTCTCTGGGTTTCGGTTCTAGTAAAGCTTTTTTAAACAGTATTTTAATCTGCATGGTTTTAAGGTGTTAATGTTTTAATTATTTTTATTTCTTTTGTAATGTAAGCCACCCAGAGTCACCTTGTAGGGAGGAGATGTCTGGTACAAAATGTTAATAAGAAAGGAAGGGAGGGAGGGAGGAAGGAAAGAGGGAAAGAAAGATAGAAAAAGGAAGGAAGGAAATTTGGATGGCCATTTGAGATGCATTACAGGAATATGGGTGCCTGGAGGACCAGGATGGGCAAAATCATTTGGATAGTACATCATCCATCCGTCCGTCCGTCCATCCATCCATCCATCCAGATGCATGTTAAAATAAAAGCAGCAATTTAAAAGGAAATTTGGTTTGTTTCACGAGACCAATTCTTCAAAAAAAAAAAGATGATACCAAACAAGGGCACAGAATGAAATTATAGCAATGCCTAACTCCACACAGTTAAATGTTGATAAATAAGGCCATAATCGACATTAGAAAGTTCCCAGCTTAGTGCCTGCCGATCCACTTTGAGGGGAGTTTGAAGCCTTCAACTTTCTTGGCCCTCTGTGGAAATCCCTGCTTGAAAGAAGTGGCTGTTGGAGTCCAGCCTCTGCCCTGGCAAGAGCGGGTGGCTGGACGGTGCCAGTCCCTGGAGGGGCAGAGCGCAGGGCAATCCAGGCTGCCTTTCGGGAGGAAAGCGATGGGAGCTGAAGGGGGAACCTGGGTCTTGCAAGGCAGTTGGGCATGCAAGGAAACTGGCCCAGGGCGACCACCGGATACAGTCAAGAGGGCGGAATGGAAGCTCCGTCACAGCACATATTTGATGGAGGCCTCAGTCGCCCCCCCCCCCCGCACCTCGTCTTGGGGGATGCTCTGGTCTTGGCAACGTTAAGACTGGGGGACCTGCTGGCTGGGGAATTCTGGGAGTTGAAGTCCCCAAGTCTTTTCTCAAACTTTGGCAAACTGAAGAATGGGTGAACTTCTGGGAGTGGAAGTCCAGACAACTTAAATACTACTAAGGTTGAGAAACGAGCCTGCACGGAGCAGGGGCTGGACTAGATGACCTCTGAATTCCCCTCCAGATACGCGGCAATGAAAGCTACCTGAAATTGACATCTCCCCTTACACCCCACCTTGAAGGGGGGCTCGACTCACGGCAGCCCGCAAAGTGCTCGGAGCCCCGCCAGACTCCCGAAGAGTCTGCCCAAAGGCGCTTGGCGGAGGAGCCCCCGTCTGGTCCAGCCTCCCCCGGCCCGGAGCCTGGCAGCCTTCCCGCAACGCCCCCGGGAGCCGGCGGCGGAGGCGTTGTCGACGCGCCCCTTCGGCTGCCAAGGCCGGCTCGGGCGGGTATAAAGGGGGCGCCGGGCAGCCCGGACCGAGAGAACCGCCCGGAGCATCCCAGCCTCGCCATGAACGCCCTTCTGCTGGCCGCCCTCTGCGCCCTGGCCGCGCTCGGCCTCGCCCACGCAGGTAAGGGGCCGGTGGGCAGCGGGGCCCCGGGGAGAAGCGCTGGGCTCCACCGGGAGGGAAGGGCGCGGCGGGGTGTGTGCAGCCTCCCGCCTGCCCCCCTTCCCCGCTCCCCCTCGGGCTCCCTCCCTTCCCCAAAGGCAGCGAGCCCCCCAGGAGGACGAGGCTGGCGGAGGGAAGCCCCTCGCTCAGCCCCCTCCCGCGCCTCCTCCTTTGCAGGCGCCGCTCAGTCCCGGAGTGTCGACGGGTCGCCCAAGTCGGCAGGTGAGTGGAGCGGCTTCTCTGAGGCCCCCCAAGCCCCTCTCCTCGCCCCCAGCCCAGGGGAGGAGCCCCCTCGAGGCGCCTCTGGGGCTCCCGGCATCTTCCCGTAAGGCTGGCGCCCCTCTGGCGCTGCCCCACTCGAAGCGCCCCTCTCCGCTGGAGCCGTGCCAAAGGGGGCTGCGGAGGCGGCAGAGACCCCCGTCCCTGCCCCGCAAGTCGGGATGGTGCCCTTTGGCACTGGCTGGGAATTAGAGAGTGGCGGGAGAGCGGCGGTCTCCGCTCAGGGGTGGGGGATGGATGGCCTGGGGGTCTTTACTTGCTCTGCTTTGCAGGAAGGGTTTAGATCCGGGCTTCCCAAACTTGGCAACTTTAAGACTTGTGGACTTCAACTAGCTACGCCGGCTGGAGAATTCTGGGAGTTGAAGTCCACAAGTCTTAAAGTTGCCAAGTTTGAAGACCTCTGAGGTCTGTTTTCGGTTCGAACCATGAGGACTAGAATCCTACAATATACTTCCAAGTTTCCCGGTTGCCCTTGCTGACAGGTGGGGAGGGGCCCCTGACCTAAACACCCCCCCTTTCCCTGCAGCTTTCATCTCCAAGCGTGAAGGGGCTGAAATGGTGAAGCGACAGAAGAGGAACTTCAACAGGTACAGGACAAGTGGGGGCTCTCCACCTGGGCTGCCTGACCCCTCCCATCCCTGAATTTCCCCGGGTGGGGGTGGGGGTGGGAGTCAGTCTGCAACTCCCTAAATCCCCAGTCCCCCTCCCCTCCCCCTGCAATTGGACTCCATGGGCATTTCCAGATTGCTGTGAGAAGCCACAACTTGGCATGTGTGTGTGTGTCCAACCTTGATTTGGAAGGACCCTTGAGGCCATCTAGTCTAGCCTCCTGGCCCCGAGGAAGAAGTAATCCAGCAGGCCAACCTCTTTGTCTAAAATTCCTCAGACTTGGCATTCTGGAATTCTGGGAGTTCCACACTTCTCAAAATTGCCAAACTTGAGGAACTCTGCTCTTAGGGGGTCACATCACAGGCCCCCTAAGCAGGGGAAGCAGTTGGGGGTGTGTGTAACACAAAGGGGCTGCAGAGGAGACACCCACTCCCATCAATAGGCTCCAAGCCCTCTCCATGCCCCCCTGGTGGCCCACCCACTCGCTTGCTCACCTCCCTGCCTTCCACCACAGAGTGACCAAGCCCTGACCCAGCGAAGCCCCCCCCTGCACCCTCTCCCTGTTGCTTCCTTCGCAGTGGCTACGATGCGGCTGGGGCTGCCCCTCAAGTGGCCGTGAACCCCCTCGAGGCCCAGCGGGAGGTCTGCGAGCTCAGCCCCGCCTGCGACGAGTTGGCCGACCTCATCGGCTTCCAAGAAGCTTATCGTCAGTTCTACGGGCCCGTCTAGCCCATCAGCGTTTCTGCAGCCCCCAGAGGACCCCTCCCCTCCCCTTCCCCCCCCAACTGAAGCTGCTTGTAACTTTGCTCCCTTTGTAAGACACTTGGGGAAATGTGTAGTTTTATGTTCTAGAAAAAAAGAAATAAAGGGAAAAAAAACCCAGGAAAGGCTGCAGGTTATTTCACAGGATGGAGCCAACGGACTTTTAGGTGGTGGAGAGGGGGTGTCACCCAATGGCTCCCCACTAGGCAAGTTATTTTCTGCCCTTTACCACCCCCTCCCCCAATGCGGAAAGCATGAAGACCTCAGAGACCTACAAGCCTAAATCCCCCCCTCCCCCACCCGGCCAAAGAAATCTCAAATGCCTTCTTCTTTCAACCACTGTCATTCATCATCAGCCATTCGGCCGTGTCCCTCCCTGCTCCTCTGACCCACACCGCTTCCTTCAGACCCACCAGGGTCATCGCAGTGCTGGCCTTTGCAGTGCCAAGAGAGTGGCTCCTGGGGGGTGGGCTTCTCCTTTTTCCACTGGTCATTCCTGGCAAGATTGACTTTTCAGGGGGATCGGTTTGCATGACACGACCAAAGCAGGACAGCCCCTGTTCAGAGGTCTCGGCCCCCAGTGATATTTTTGGTGAGGTCCTTCTTCTGGCCTTTTTCATTGTCCAGGTTTCCCAGCCATAAAAGTAGAATAGAATAGAAATAGAATTCTTTGGCCAAGAGTGATTGGACACCCAAGGAATTTCTCTTCGGTGCATAAGCTCTCATTGTACATAAAAGCCATGTGATAAATTACGATCATAATCATCCTAAATACTTTAATCATGAATCAAAAGATTCAACACTTAGGGATAGTCATAGGATGCTAAATAAGCAATCAACATAAACTATGCTAGGATACTAAATAAAACAATATAAATCATAAAGATACGAGCAACAAAGTTATAGCCACAAGTAGAAAAGAAGATAGCTAATAGAAAGGATGAGAAGAATAATAGTAATATAGTAAATAGCTTGACCGTGTTGTGGGAATTAGTCCAGAGGGCAGAGGGGTTGTTTAGCAGAGGGATTGCATGGGGGGGAAACTCTCCTTGTGTCTAGTTGTTCCGGCGTGCAGTGCCCTATAGCCTCGTTTTGAGGGTAGAAGTTGAAGCAGTTTATGTCCAGGATGCGAGGGGTCTGTAGATATTTCCACAGCCCTCATTTGACTCATGCAGTTTACAGGTCCTCAGTGGAAGGCAGGTTGGTTACCAATTGTTTTTTCTGCAGTCCTAACTGTCTGTTGAAGTCTCCGTCTGTCTTGTTGGGTTGCAAAGCCAAACCAGACCTTTATAGCGGTGCAGGTGACAGACTCAATAATACCTTGTGGTACAGCTGGAACAATCTTGAATTAAACACACTCAAAATTGTAGAAATGATGGTAGATTTTAGGAGAAACCCTCCTGTACCACCACCTCTTATAATACTAGACAACACAGTATCAACAGTAGAGACCTTTACGTTTTTAGGTTCTATCGTAATCTCAGGACTTGAAATGGACACCCAAGATCAAAAATGTCATCAAAAAAGCACAACTATGTTCTTTCTGCGCCAACTCAGGAAGCTCAAACTGCCCAAAGAGCTGCTGATTTAGTTCAATAGAGGAAGGGAAAATTATGGCATTTATTAAACTGCATTTGGTTGTGAAGCTGATGCCTTTGCTCTTCCAGATGTTATTCATGCCAGACACTGCAGCTTTTAACAGAATGACAGAGTTGGAAAGGACCTTGGAGGTCTTCTAGACTAACCCCCTGCGCAAACAGGAGACCCCAGACCATTCTGGACAAATCTCTCCTTAAAGTGCTGGAGCACTTACAACTTCTGAAGGGCTGTTGTCACTGACGGGAAATTTCTCCTTAGTTCTAAGTAGGGTCCCCCTCTGATAAGTTTTTATCAGCTGCTTCTTCCAAGCGCTGTAGGCCTCCGGATCTCAGGGCTGCAGTCACCCTGAAGGCAGGGGGTATTTGGGGTGCTCAGGTCCCACCACCTCCTCCGCCCACAAAGAAAGCTTGGCATCTGGAGGACTTTCCTACCACACCCGGGGGTTTGCTGGGGGCATCTGGGGGGGGGGCACAGAGGTAGGGAACACATGGAGTCCCAAGTCATTTAATACACGAAGTCCTTGGAGGGGTTGGACTACATGACCTACAAGGTCCCTTCCAACTCTGTTATTCTGTTCTGGCTTATAACCAGTTGTGGAAGTGACCTCTCCTAGGCTACTTAGGACCTGGATTTCAAATTCATATGCTCCCCCCTCCCCCATGGTCATGTGATGACATTTTGGGCACTGGCAACTGGTCCCCCTGAAATGGCCATTTTACAGTGTCCTCTGATCCTATGACGGCAATTTGCCACATTTGTTCCTGGAAACTGGCTTTTACTTTCTGGCAAAAAAAAATGCTTACTGCAGACGATGGATTTGCTTAATGACTGCCGCATTCACTCAATGACCATGGCGATTTACTTAAGAACTGCTGCAAAAAAGTCATAAAATGAGGCGCCCTCAGGTGGTGACCCGCTTAATGACCAGCATGACTTACAACAAAGTTCCAGGCTGAATTGCAGTTATAAATCAAGGACCATTTGCGATGGATTCTGAGCAACACCCAAGAGCCAGTTAGGCGAAGTTATTGTGCAGGGATTTGGATGGCTGAAGTTCCCCGATAGATGAAGGGTGGAGGAATCCTCCTGCAAAGCTGTCTTAACACCAGATCATTTCATCCGTAGGGATGCAGACTGTAAGACAAAAGGCAACTTCCACCGACTGCTTTGACCTTTTCCACAAAGAGCGGGGAAGGAACTGAAGGCTGCAGCAGAGGATGGTCCTTTCATTTTTCATTTAAAGTTTTTTATTTTTCCATTTTCACAACATATAATCACACGTATCCTATTACATAGCATGGCTGGCTGGGGAATTCTGGGGAATTCTGGGAGTTGAAGTCCACAAGTCTTAAAGTTCCCAAGTTTGGACACCCCTGCCATACACCATATTTGTACCTTATCCATCACTTTCTTCTCCCTCTCTCCTCCCCCGCCCTCCCTCCTTTCTTCCCTCTGTCATCCTCTCTTCTCTACTTCCTCTTCCTCTCTCCTTCTCCTCTCTCCCCTTTCCACTCCTTCTTTCCTCCTCTTCCCCCCTTGCCCTCTCTCTTATCCCTCTCTTCTTCCCTTACTTCTCTCCTCTACTTCACACCCTTCATCTCATTTACATGGTGTATTTCAGCCTCTGAGCAGGCTCCATTTTGTGTTGATGGAATTTATAGTTCTTTTTCAATATACATATGTAATTCTAACATCTATCTTCCTCCTTTTTTTAAAGAAATAGAACAAAAAAAGTATACATGTATTCTCATTGTGCCTTTAAACCCCCACCCCCCACCCCCCAGCCTAAATTAGGCTGGTCCTTTCTATCGCTGCTCACTTTTTGACTGCAAACGCTGCCAGTTGGGCTTTAACTGAGATTAGGCAACTGACCTATCATGGCTTCCAAAATACTTGGAGACTTGCTGTTTTTCTGCTGCAACAGGAAATTGTGCAGAGAGGACCCTCTGTTAGACCAGTAACATTTCTAAACAAGAGGAACTCAGAAATCCAAGATAACAGAACAGAATAACAGAATTGGAAAGGACCTTGGAGGTCTTCTAGTCCAACCCCCTCCTCAAGCAGGAGGCCCTATGCCATGTCAGACAGGTGGTTGCCTAATCTCTTCTTAAAGTTGTGCCCCCACAACTTCTGTAGGCAACTTCTGTTCCACTGGTTAATTGTTCTAACTATCAGGAATTTTCTCCTTAGTTCTAAAGTTGCTTCTCTCCTTCTTTCCATCAGTCAATTGCAGAAGGTAGCTTTATTTGAAACAGCTTCCATCCTGAGACGATACCTGTAACACCATCAAACATCCAAATTTGCCTATCCCAGGACCTTGGTAAGGACTCGAGAGACAAAAATGCCAAACCCAGTATAATAGTAATAGTAATAGCAATAGTAATAATAATAATAATAATAATAATAATAATAATAATAATAATAATAATAATAATAATAATAATAATTATTATTATTATTATTATTATTATTTCGCAAACTGACTACCTACAACACCATGACCGAGTTGCTAAAATCACACACTGGAAACTGTGCCAGAAGTTTGGATTTGAGATCAGCAAAAACCACTGGGAACATCAGGTTGAGAAGGTTCTAGAGAATGAAAAAGTCAACATCTTGTGGGATTTCAGAATTCAGACTGACAGGCACTTGGCCCGCAACAGACCTGATATAACAATAGTTGAAAAGAAAAAAGTATGGTTCATTGACATTGCAATACCTGGTGATGCACGGATTGAAGATAAGCAGCAAGAAAAAATCACAAAGTACTGGGACTTGCAAACTGAAGTTGAGTGACTGTGGAAAAAGAAATTGTGTGTTGTCCCAATTGCAATTGGAGCCCTTGGAGAAATACCTAAAGGGCTACCTCGCTATTTGTAAATTCTAAATTTATCGGACGTGAACATTCTGACTCTACAAAAAACCACCCTCCTTGGAACAGCTTATATCCTCCGACGTTACCTTAACAGTTCCTAGTGCCTCGGTTAGGACTTGAGCTGTTGAGCTATCAACCAGCCCCAAAGACTGTGAATCTCACCAAAGATTAAATAATAATAATAATAATAATATAATTATTAATAATTATAATAATACTATAATAATATAATATATTATTATAATATTATTATATTAATTATAATAATATAATGATGATTATTATTATAATATAATAATAATGCGAAATACCAGGACTTAAAAATCGAAATCCAACGATTATGGCACAAACCAGCAGTGGTAATTCCAGTGGTAATCGGCACACTGGGTGCTATTCCAAAAGCACTGGAATTACATTTAAAACGGTTAAAACTTGACAAAATCACCATCAGTCAAATGCAAAAAGCTGCACTGCTTGGATCTGCACGTATATTACGAAAATACGTTACGACGTCCTAGGCCCCTGGGTGGGGCCCGACTAGTAATCAATGCCAAATCCGGCGAATCAACTGGCCGCTGTGATACAATCGAATAATAATAATAATAATAATAATAATAATAATAATAATAATAATAATAATAATAATAATAATATATGATACTATAGCTGCTGCTTTTGATATCAGGCCAGGCTGTGTTTCAGAAAAGGAAACCTGAGGCTAGGAGACCAGGGGAGGTGGAGATCCTTGGAAGAGCCTGTGTGAATGTTTATTACTTTGTCCACACGGGAAGCCCCCTCCTCACAGCTCCTCTTTCTCACCCAGGTGGCTGCGGTGGCAGAGGAAGAGGGTCTTCTGGGTCCGGCTGGGCTCCTTCAGCGGTCCTTGGGGAAGTGGTGCATGGAAACTGCGGGCGTGTTGCGCGGCATGGCATCAGCCATATGACGACCACAGCAATGATGCCAAACAACATCGAAAGACCTGCAATCATGAATCCGGCGTCCTTTCTGTCCACGAATCTCTTTTGTTCTGGTGAAAGAAGCAGAAGGGGCATCCGTCATTCTTGCACACGTAACAGGATAATTGTACGAAACCTTCCATTGGTTTATTCCAAGGATTTCCTAGAGTACAACTCTGTTGTGGCTCGCCACAGTAATAAATCCACAAACCACAAAAAACAGGACAGAGTGCAGAGAAGATCAACAAAGACGATTAAGGGTTTGGGGAGCTAAACTATAGGATGAACGATGGAGGGAACAGGGTATTTGAGGGGCTGCCACAGAGAAGAGGAGGGGACCAACCGATTCACCAAAGCCCCTGAAGGCAGCACGAGAAGAAGCAACGGGTGGAAACTCATCAAAGAGAGAAGCGACCTGGACTTAAGGAGAAACTTCCTCACAGGGAGGGCAATTAACCAGTGGAACAGCTTGCCACCAGAAGTTGTGGGTGCTCCAACACCGGCGGTTTTCAAGGAGAGACTGGACAGCCATTTGTCTGGCTGAGTAGGAGGTTGGGCTAGAAGACTTCCAAGGTCCTTTCCAATGCTATTTTCCTATGTTCTAAAAGTCTTTGGGATGCCCCATTCCTCCAGCAGCCATTCATAGGATGGAGGAGTTGCACTGTATGCAAAGGATCACTATATTGCTACAGAATTGCATGAAACCAAAGATGAAAACCTCCTAGAATGCATATGGGTCAACTTAAAAGAAAAAAAGAATGACATGGCCATAGGTGTATACGATAGGCCACCCAATCAAGCATAAAAATAGTTGTTCTTTTTGCCAACCAACTAAAAAACATATGTGGGAAACACACTATAATAGTAATGGGGGACTTCAAATACCCTGATATCAATTGGAAAACCAATTCTGCACCAAGTGAGAAATCAAGTAGATTCCTAACCAACCTAGCTGACAACTTTATTGCCCAAAAGGTAGAGAAGGGAACTAGAGGGACACGTAATACTTACAAACAGAGAAGAAGTGATAGAGGGAGCTGAAACTGCAGGTATCAACCATTAGCAAGCTCCAGAAGTTGTGAATGCCCCAACTGTCATGGAAATTTCTCCTCAGTTCTAAGTTGCTTCTCTCCTTGATTAGTTTCCACCCATTGCTTCTTGTTCTGTCCTCAGGTGCCTTGGAGAATAGTTTGACTCCCTCTTCTTTGTGGCAACCCCTGAGATATTGGAAGACTGCTATCATGTCTCCCCTAGTCCTTCTTTCTATTAAACTAGACATACCCAGTTCCTGCAACCGTTCTTCCTATGTTTTAGTCTCCAGTCCCCTCATCCTCTTTGTTGCTCTTCTCTGCACTCTTTCTAGAGTCTCAGCATCTTTTCTACATCGTTCTCCATTTTCACAGCCTGTAGCATTTTTTCTGTACTTTGGTTCACATAATCATTCAAACTACATTTTTCTTCTTCTACAGTTTGATGGGTTTATAATAGCCCCCTGCCTCCTATTTTTCGTGGCAGGTACAACCTATTGATGTCACTTCGTGGATGTAAAGCGTGGTAAATATTCAAAAGTTTGTGTGTTTTCCAGTTCAGCCAAAGTCCAGTTGATGATTCCAGCTGAGTAGCATATCACTGGAACTGCCTGTGTATTAATGGCTTTAATTATGTTTCCAGCATTCAGCTTTGATTTTAATATTTTGCGGACCCTCCTGATGTGTTCCTTGGCCAATAAATAATTCTATTCTGTTCTGTTCTACCTTTCCATTCCATTCTATTATTCACTGCACTAGGGGAAGAGGCAGTGGTAGGAGTCTATCACTCTCCTCTCCTGTCTTTGGCAGTGCTGACATTCACCTCTACCCAGACCAGGATGGCAAAGCTTTTAGAAGGAATGAGACCCACTGTGTCCCCAGCTCCACCTCCCCTTCCAGAAGCTGCCCCCTGCATCTCTCTGTGGAGATTCTCAGTCATTCCGATCATGGTTCTCTCAAAGGTCTTCCTACAGGTTGCCCCCGAAGACGCTTCTTGGATGAGAAGCATTTTAAAGGAAAAAAAGGAAGGAAATCCGGTTGCCTTTTGAAAAAGCATCTTTAGGGCAACTGTGACCTGGATGATTGAACGTCTCCATAGACAGTTGTCAAGCAAGGTCATGAAGTCAAGTGTCTGTGGAGAGTCCCAATTATCCAGGCCATGGTTCTCCCAAAGTCTTCCTACAGGCTGTCCCTGAAGGTTGTCCAGTTCTTGGGTGAGAACTGGAAATTTTCAAGGGGAAAAAAACAAAAGGAAGTCCAGGGGCCTCTTGGAAATGTCTCCTCCATAATTTATGACTTGAGTAGAAGGAAATGTTGCATTGCTTCGGGGGATGTGAGTTGTTGGCCAACTGCAACTGTTGTATTCCACAGTCATCGTGGAGAGCTGCTCCTTCCTTAAACCTCACCCAAGGCCAACCCTTGTCAGGTTTCTTCCCAGCCAGCCCCCATAAAGAGACCTTAAGGAGATGGACTTACTGGTACATGCTTCTTTGAGCATCATGGTTTTGGATACCTTGCTAACAGGGTTTTCCGCCTTGCAGCTGACCTCCTGGTCAAAGATTTCTCTGCTGGTGTAATTGATGGTAAGCAAGCTCTCCTGGATGACCCAAAAGACGACCCCCTCTGCCACAAACCACTGCACGTTCAGCTTGTCCTTCCATCGCTCCACAGAGCAGTTCAACTGCAACGATTTTGTCTGACCCCTTTGGATGACGCAGTCGACGGACAGGTCCGCACTCCGCAAACGTTCTGAGCAGGAGACAGAAAGGACAGGAAGTGAAAGGATGGTTGGAAGAAAGATTTAAAGGAGCGGCTTAAGGGAGGATTTTCCCAGGGCCCTTGAGACCTTGAAACCCAGAAGAAGGAAGCCATAGCAGCTTTTTCCTCTGCCCTGACCTACTGTGCTTCCTGTAGACTGTGGGCAAGACAGCCTGGCCAACCTAATCAAAATAACAGAATAACAGAGCTGGAAGGGATCTTAGAGGTCTTCTAGTCCAACTCCCTGCTCAAGCAGAATACCTTATACCACTGAAAGGTTAGTGATGGCTAACCCTTTTCTCCTCACATGCTGAAGTCACGCGAATGTGTTTGCCCACGCCCATAATGCAATGCGGCCACCCCCATGTGCATGCATGCCTGCCACTTGCTCCCCCTGTGCATATGCGCGCGACCTCCCCTTCCCCTTCCGTGCATGCGCTTGCATCTACCGCATGCGTGGCAGAGACCCAAAAATCAGCTGGCCAGTGGGAGGTGGAGCTGAGTTGAGTAACTGCTCTCGTGCCCACAGAGAGGGCTCCTCCATGTGCCACCTGTGGCAGACGTGTCATAGGTTCGCAATCATGGCCCTCTACCATTCCGGATAAAGTCCAGTCTCTTCTTAAAAGCCTCCAGTGATGGAGCACTATTGTTCTCACTGTCAGGAAGTTTCTCCTCAGTTCTAAGTTGTTTCTCTCCTTGATTAGTTTCCACCCATTGCTTCTTGTTCTGCCCTCAGGGGCCTTGGAGAATAGTTTGACCCTGGATTGATTAACCCCGCCTAAAAAGATAGTTTTGGAGTCCGTCCCTCAAGAAGGACATCGGAAGCTACGTAGCCAGCTGCCCACGTGTGCAGCGGCCAAACGGAGGCAAGGGAAAACGCCCGGCCCTTCAGCACCCTGGACAGAGATGCCCACGGAGGTCATTGAAGAACTGCCCAGGAAAGCGGGTCCTCTTTTCAAAGCAGTGCTAGAAGGGCCCTTGGTGAAGCTCTTCTTACATCACATATACCGACTGCCTGGTGCCCTGCAACGCATCCTTTCCAAGAGGGGTGCCCAATTCACCTCAAAGGCCTGGAGGGCATATCTGAACCTTTTAGGGACAGATCAGGCTCTGTGTTTGAGTCGTCATCCTCAAACGGATGAGGGGATACAATACAATACAATGCAATAGCAGAGTTGGAAGGGACCTTGGAGGTCTTCTAGTCCAACCCCCTGCCTAGGCAAAAAATCCTACACTATTTCAGACAAATGGCTATCCAACATCTTCTTAAAGACTTCCAATGTTGGAACATTCACAACTTCTGGAAGCAACTTCTGTTCCACTGATTAATTGTTCTAACTGTCAGGAAGTTTCTCCTCAGTTCTAAGTTGCTTCTCTCCTTGATTAGTTTCCACCCATTGCTTCTTGTTCTACCCTCAGGTGCCTTGGAGAATAGCTTGACTCCCTCTTCTTTGTGGCAACCCCTGAGATATTGGAAAATTGCTATCCTGTCTCCCCTAGTCCTTCTTTTCATTAAACTAGACACACCCAGTTCCTGCAACCATTCTTCATATGTTTTAGTCCCCTAATCCTCTTTGTTGCTCTTCTCTGCACTCTTTCCAGAGTCTCCACATCTTTTCTGCATTGTGGCGACCAAAACTGGATGCCGTATTCCAAGTGTGGCCTTACCAAGGAATTATAAAGTGGTATTAACCCTTCACGTGATCTTGATTCTCTCCCTCTGTTGATGCAGCCCAGAACTGTGTTGGCTTTTTTGGCAGCTGCTGCACATGGCTGGCTCCTATTTAAATGGTTGTCCACTAGGACTCCAAGATCCCTCTCACAGTTACTACTATTGAGGAAGGTACCAGCTACACTGTACCTGTGCATTTCGTTTTTCTTGCCTAAGTGTAGAACCTGACTCTTTTCACCATTGAATGACAAACCTGGTTTTGGAGCAGAACCTTAGATCAGGGCTGTCAAACTCGATTTCATTGTGCATCAGGGTTGTGTTTGACCTCAGGTGGGGTGGGGTGGGCATGGCCAGCTCAATGTCACTCGTGTAGGGGCACCTGTGGTGTCCCAAGCGCTCTGCCAGAGAAAACAGGCTCCCAAGCTCTGTTTTTGACTTGATGGCTTCCTGTAACCCTCTGCCAGCTAAAACAGAACTCGGGCGCCATTTTCACTGGCAGAGGCACTGGGGGTTGTTTCTTTGCTGATTCCAGAAAGGCCCCGTGGGCCAGATCTCAGCTCCCCATGGGGTGAATGTGGCTCCTGGGCCTTGAGTTTGACACCCCTGCCTTGGATGCTTTATTAACTAACAACAAAACAATTGGACCCACCTTCTGCCATTTGCTGAAGTCGCTTACAACAATACTATGCACACCGACACTGGTTCCACTCCTTTCCAAGTGGCCACAGGACAAGACCCAATGTTGCTAGAGAACCCACCATCCCCTCCTTAAAGGAGTGGATGAATCCAATTAAAAATCACCTGGCGAGTAGTCCAGGAAGCCTCAGTGTTCCTCAACCTTGGCGACTTTATGTCCTGTGGACTTCAGCTGGCTGGGGAATTCTGGGAGTTGAAGTCCACAGGACTTAAAGTCGTTAAGGTTGAGAAACACTGCCTTAGATGAAGCCAATGCCACTTACAAAGCCCTAGCCGATAAAAAGAGAATAGAACCTAAACCCTTTAACATTGGGGAGCGAGTATATCTTTCAACCCAGTTTCTACAGCCTTTGCAACCCTCCAAAAGGCTAGGGCCAAGGTTTGTGGGACTTTCCCCTATTACACGCATCATAAATCCAGCTAAAGAAACCTTGGTCCAGCTGGCCCGGCTGGTAGCACCTCGTAAGGGCCCCTTTCCAGGGTTACAGGAGCAGAGGGTCAACGGTTTTGAAGGCAGAAGAGGGCTCTACGCCCCAGCGGCCGATAAAGCGGCAGAACCCTCTTCTAGGAGAAGGGAAACTCCGATGACAAACCTCCACTGCCTTGTGGCTACATCCCCTTCTAGAAAAGGCTTCAGGAGTCAACCTCCAGGCAAAATCCGGAGTCCCGGAAGCAGTTTGTGACTGTGTACAACCACGTTCTGGCAACTCCTGCGACGCAGCTGGAACCCATCGTATCAGCTCTGCTGTTCCATTGAAGTATTTCAGTGACGTGGAGAGGGAGGAACTGCTGCTTGGGTCACAGTCTATCCTCCATATTAATCTACCCAGGCCTCGTGCTCTGGAGAGGACACTCCAGCTCTTTGACCTCTTTCCAAAGCATGATACTATCGTCTTTGGAGACTGATGGATGCCAATGCAATGCAAATCCAGTTAGGATAGAATTCCAACTTCCCAAGACCCTTAAGGCAAATTCACCCACTATCCCACTGCAGCTTGTTGAAGCCAGAAATAACCTCACCACTGAGACTAGCAGCTCCCCAAGCACCACGGCCTATCATGGTCGAGGGAGAAGAGCCCTTTGAGATTAAAGAAATTCTCGACTTGTGGACGTTTCATGGGGCAACTTAGAAAGGTCTCCCCTCAGCCCAAAATGAAGGAGCTCACAAGAAAATGTTAAAGCCCCTGGATTACTCAGAAGGTTAGTTACTTACTGTAAACTTTCAGGTCAAAGTACTCGTTGATTGACTCTGAACTTGTTAAAGCGATGTTTGCCGTGTATCTGTTACTGTCCTCTTGCTTTAGATGGCTGAACTGCAGATTACGGCAGTCCCTGGTGGACTTGATGCGCTCTTTAAATGCTTGGAGGGGGATGAAAAGTTTGCAGGGCTTCGAGGGGGCCACCAGGGCGAGAGTCCTGAGCCCACTGTTTTTCTCTATCCTGGACCAGGAAATGGTTGCAAATGGTTTTGATTCATTGAGCTGGAAAGTGACGGATTCCCCTAGAATGCCATTCAGTTGTATGGCCAAAGTTTCTGTCAGAGCCAAGGGAAGACAAAAGAAGCAAAAAGTGACACAACTATCCAAGCCAACTTGGTTTATTTATTTTTTATTGGACACTTCAAAAAATGCATAAACAAATGCAAAGATCAACATGAAAAAAGATTAAAAGCAATAGCAAAAGCCCTTAGACTTATATACAACTTCACGGTGCTTTTACAGCCCTCTCTAAGTGGTTTACAGGGTCAGCCTATTTGCCCCCAACAATCTGGGTCCTCGTTTTACCCACCTCGGAAGGATGGAAGGTTGAGTCAACCTTGAGCCTGGTGAGATTCGAACTGCCAAATTGCAGGCAGCCGGCAGTGGGCAGTACTGCACTCTAACCCCCACCTCCTGCTTTCTAGCCTGATTCCATCATCATGACCTAGTTACTTGCGGGATCGCATCCTCCCACATACATCCCTGCGGCCAGTCCGCTCTCACAGGGAGGGACTTCTCCTGGTGCCGTCCACTAGGCAATGCCAGCGGGCGGCGCCGAGGAGTAGAGCCTTCTCTGTGATGGGCCCAACCCTCTGGAATGACCTCCCCCCCGACATTAGAACCACCTCGGACTTCCGCTCCTTCCGTCAAAAATTGAAGACTCACCTGTTCCGACTAGCTGGCCTGGCATGATTATAAATGTTACATCTATGAACTCCTGGTAGTATATTCTCATCTGGTTATTTTAAGGGTAATGTTTTAGTTTTAATTGTTTTTACGGCTTTTAGCCTCATATTTATTTATTCTTCTGTACAGGACTCTTAATTTTAACCTCCTCCACATACATACATACATATATTTATAGCCCTATTTATATTTGTATTTTATCTGTGATTTATTGTGAACTGTACACCGCCCCGAGTCCCTTTTTGGGAGAGGGGGCGGTTTAGAAATGTGAATAAATAAATAAATAAATAAATAAATAAATAAATAAATAAATTTGACCAAACGGATTCTTGTAACATTAAAATGTTGATTCTATGCACACGTAAGCCCAGATTTTGGACGTGGTACCAGTTAGGTATTATGTCAAAGACTATTATAGCTTAAGAAATGTCCAGTTAACTTTTAAGGCAGGACATTCTTGGGAACATAGAAGCATTTTCCATTCATTCATAGAAGGGATTAAGCGTTGTTGTTGTTGTTGTTGTTGTTGTTGTTTCTAATAAAAGGCAATTAGCACCTATAAAGGTAATTCTGCCTAATCTGGGGAGATAAACAATTTGGTAAAATTGAATATCCTAGGTTGACACTGGAATCCAACTTTTCGGACTTGTTTCATTCACGTAGGAACTATTTTCCACAATTCCTGCGCGAGCTGCACTGGCTGCCTGTGGTTTTTCGGGTGCGTTTCAAGGTGTTGATCACCATCTTTAAAGCGCTCCATGGCACAGGACCTAGCTACCTGCGGGATCGCATCCTACCGCACACATCCCTGCGACCAATTCGCTCTCACAGGGAGGGACTCCTCCGGGTGCCGTCCACCAAGCAATGCCAACGGGCGGCGCCTAGGAGTAGAGCCTTCTCTGTGATGGGCCCAACCCTCTGGAATGACCTCCCCCCCAACATCAGAACTACCACCGACTTCCGCTCCTTCCGACAAAAACTAAAGACTCACCTGTTTCGATTAGCCGGCCTGGCCCACTTATAGTTTTATTTTACCTCCTGGCAGATATTTAATTGGGGAATTTCATGGGTAATTATTTTAAATTTAATTTTTGGGGGTATTTTTAGGGGTTGTTTTTAAATACTGCTTTTAATACTCTACTTGAAGGTACAGTTTTATATAGCCTCCTCCATTTATGTATTTATGTATTTATTTATATGCATCCTATTTGTGTTTTAGCCTGACTGTACACCGCCCCGAGTCCCTTTTGGGAGAGTGGGCGGTCTAGAAATACGAAATAAAGTAAAGTAAGTAAAGTAAAGTAATTGTCGAGCTGTACAGGATTGCTCCCAAGTGTGGACTCCTGCTTGCTCCAGTTCTGAGCCTCGACTGGGAGGGAACGTAGAAGGGCCAAACTCCCCCCACCCCACACACAATCGAAACCATCACAAAAGTTACCAGCTTGGAAGTAAAAAAGTAGGAGCGTCACCCAGAAAGCATCCCGGTGTTGCATGCCAGGCACTTTCCTGCTTGGGTTCAAGCAAAGCAAAGATCAGCTCCCTGCCACCGGTGGCTCCCACTGGCCCCTCTTGGCTGAGACCTCACAATCCGGTGACTCAGTCTGCATCGTATGCAAATTGCTTACCTGGAGGGGGACCAAGTTAAGCTTCCCTGCCCCAAATATTGCTCCTGGAGTTTTAGCTTCTTTCGAAACTCTGTGTCAACCCTGAAGCGAACCTGGCTGAGGCCATCTTGGGGGCTTCATGATTGCCACCAGGCCAAAGACGGGGCAGGGAGTGGGGGTAAATAGATCATGTGGTTTGGTCTCCGAAACAAAAACTTTCCTGTGGGCACCAAGGTCATTCCAGCAGGTGCCTGAGAGAGGGGGAGAGGGGAGTAACCAAGCAACTGGCCAGCACCTCTATTGGACAATGTGACTGATGAGCTGGGGGGGGGAGGGGGCGAAAGGGGGGGAGGGAAAACTTTCACTTTTTAATTAGGTGAAAACCGTGGGAACTTTCAGAGATGGTTTTCACCAGTTGTACCAATATGATATATCCAATGAAATTGTTCTTTGAGGAATCTACCTGCTTTGGAGTTCTGCTTTCGGTGGGTGAGTTACTCAGAACGCTGAATGTATTTTGCAGGCCAATGTCTCCAAGGTAGAACCTCACCCTTTCTTGTTCAGGAAGGGCTGGCACTGCCTCCCTCCGGCAATTTCTTCCTTCAGCTGGTACAAAACCTCCTGGATGGAATATCTGTTCTGACCTAGGCTTCCTGATACAGTCAAATGCACACAATTAAATCCAAAAACCCTCTTTTCATTTCAAAGGCTGTGAATTATATTCATTCACAGCCCATAATGAGTTCCAAATAGTAGTAAAGAGTTCTACAGCAGGCTGCCAAAGTCGGGATAAGGCTGATAGGCACCAACCTTTATTTTCTTTGAAAAGGCTGCCAAAGACATAATTGGCAATTAGCTTGGCAAGGCCACACGGAGCACAGAGTCCAAACGTATTTTCAGAAGGTAAACTGACCAGCATGAACCAAGTTGCTTCTTGCAAAGGCTCACGTGCCTTTGCCTCTCCTTTATATCCTATGGGAGGAGCCTTACTCCCGAGTCGTCCCTTCTGTTTTAACTGTTCTTGCCTTCTGGCAGCTCTGCCCATGTGGGCACTGGGAACAGGGGGAGCCTGTTCCTCTGCGTTGCTGACACTGGAGGCTCCGGAGGAAGCACATAACTCCCAGATGTCCCAGGCCCCCTCTTTGCCTCTGACGCAGAGCCCTTGTCTGAGCTTTCCCCAGACTCCAGGACTGGCCCATGTTCCTCCCCAACCCTCCCCACTGTCTGAATCTGCTGCCAGCTCCACAGGCTGCCAGCAGACCACAACCATATTTGGATTGGAATGGTTGTCCCAAAGGTGCTTCTTCAAAAGACAGCTGGACTTTCTTGGGTTTTTCTTGAAGATGTTTCACTTCTCATTCAAGAAACTTCTTCAGTTCTGGAGAACGAACCAGCTGTCGCGATGACACAAAGTGCGGTCTCGGTAGTCTGAGACCGCCGTTGATTCTTTTGCCAGCTGCACGGTCCATATGGACCAAAACCGTCCCGGAGAGACGGTGACAGGGAGACAAATGGGGGGGGGGGGGGGTTGGATTGAAGCAGAGCCAGCCCAGATTGACAGGAGCACCAATCAAACAAAAGGTCAGCCAAAGGAAGGCGGAGATGGGAAAGCCCCCAAGGCAGGGTCTGTTTCCAAAACAACCCGAGAAAAAGTCCCAAGGCCTTTTTCATGGAGAGAAGAACTTACCAGAACAAACATCCTTCAGGAAGACTCTCCTGGATGCCTTGCTAATCAGATTTTCTGCCCTGCAGGTGACTTTGACATTCGGATCCTGGGAAGTGACTTTGATCACTGGAACTTTGGGGGAATGAGAATGGTGGTAGATGGGGCGATTTGCTGTGGATACTTGTCCCTGGCTAATTCCCAGTATGGCAGAAGGAGTTGGCCATCCCGGCAGCTAATCTGCACACCGAAAGGTGGGCCCTTACCTTCCCATTGGACACAGTCCCCCTGGCACAGCTTCCTGAGTGGAAACTGGACAGGTTGAGGGGGGGGAGGGAAGGATGGCAGTCCTTACACTCTGGCTGACTTGTCCACCTGAAGGACTCACCTGGAGGAAACCTGATGGGGTCATTTGAATTTAACCTCTCTCTGCCACCAGGTTGATTTCTTCAAATGGGACCCCACGTGTTGCCCCTGTTATTTGCAGCCACTAATTTATTTTCCTCCCCTCAACTAGGTTGGAAGAGAAGTGGAGAAAGAGAGGAGCCCCAGAATGGTCGAACTGTTTTTCCTGTATTTTGCAGAGGGTTGGCCTGGATGATGCTTGTGGCTCTTTCCAACTCTACAATTTTATGCTGCTACAAAGTCCAGCATCTGGAGAAGCCCCGGCCTTGTTCCTGGATGATGGGCTCTGAAGACACAAATAAGTACTGTTAGGTCCGACAGTATGTTTAAGGTCAAAAGAGCCAAAAAGAAACTGAAACGGAGGCTTGAGAAAGAAGCAGTATTTATTCTATGTTCATAGGTTAGCCATTTCCAACACACACAAGAGGATATGCTACAAACCCCAGAGAAGATGTAAGCCCTTATATATTGTATATAGAAATGTTATAAAACCATCAGTCAAACCTCCAATTCTGGCATCACTGATTTGTGTATCCCCTGGAACAGGATAGAGCCTCTTCCTGATCCTTTGTCTTTACAATTGGCTGCTTAGCCCCCTGTTGCAAGGAACAGATCAAAGGTTGGGTTTTTACAGCTCCATTCCATTCATTTTTCCCCCAAATAATTTTTTATTTTTTGTTCTCTTGCATACCATTTTAAGTTATACATTTACATAATTGTTCTTCTTCTTTACATTTATCATTCTTATACATTTATCATTTCATTCAATAGGTTATAATGTACAGTTTGGGTTGCTTTATGTACCATCCCTTCCTCCTGCTGTTGTAACACTGCCTTGTTTTCAGCTGCATTCCATTCTGGACCCATAGATTGCAGGAGATTGATAAGAGTTCAAATGGCAAGGAACATACATTTGTGTTACAAAGCCAAAGGCATAATGTCAGTTACAAGAAATACAGGAAACAACAAGTTTCTACTAATTCTAGTATTCCAGCATATTATATTCTGGTATGACCATTTTCCTCCAGTACCAAAGTGGTTTTTAGAGTTCAAGAGTTTAAATGAGACTTTATAAAGACCAGATAATTGTTGGGCATAAAGATAAGGGTTAGGATTCAAAGAGACCAAAGAGGAACCGAAAGGACCATCAAAAGTGGCCATTGGTCCCCAAGGAAAGTCCAGCTTTGAAGGATCTGGGTCAAGATGAGAGTTCAGCATCCTCACCTTCTCTCAAGGATCTCAGGGCACCTAGAAGGGTGGATAGCTTAGAGGAGTGTTCCTCAACTTTGACCACATGAAGATGTGTGGACTTCATTCCCCAGCATTCCCTGGACATCGTGCTAGCTGGGGAATTTGGGGAATTGAAGTCCACACACCCTCAAGTGGTCAAGGTAGAGAAACACTGAGTGTATAACCTTATCTTTTAAAGTTATGATTTCGTTGCATTTTTAATTAATATTGTTTTAGACTCTGAATGACTCCTTTGCAAATGCCCAGATCTTTTATCTTTCTGTTGCTCTTCTCTGCACTCTTTCTAGAATCTCATCATTTTGGGGTGGGGTTGTGGTGTCCAAAACTGAATGCAGTATTCCAAGTGTGGCCTTACCAAGGCATTATTATAAAATGGTATTAACCCTTCACGTGATCTTGATTCTCTCCCTCTGTTGATGCAGCCTAGAACTGTGTTGCCTTTTTTGGCAGCTGCTGCACACGGCTGGCTCCTATTTAAATGGTTGTCCACTAGGACTCCAAGACCCCTCTCCCTCCTCTTGAACCAGGTACTTCCAACTCTCTCGCTGCCCAAGTTCGGACCTACCTTTTCTCATGATTGAATGTTGTTGGATTCATCAGTACTGAAAGGGAAGGGGATTTGCTCTTTTTTTTTTTACCCCAGTAAAGGAACTCCTAACTCAGACTAGCTAACAGTAAATGACAGGCTATTCAAGGATCCACCAAGAAGAAAACTATGCTCCTACCAACACTGACAGGGCAAGCGACTTATATATAGATAGAAAATCCACTCCCTTCTACACTGATAACGTTACCTAGTTGGGTAATGAAATGCAAGAAAACAACCAAGGGCCCCATAGGATGTAATATTTTATTTAATATCTTGTGTGTATATACATTCAGTAGTAAATCTGAATTTCCCATCATTTGTTTTAAGAAAAGATTTAAACACATTTCATTACTCCAATGCTGTCCATATTTGAAACAAAGACTGCAGAGGTCTCTGGGCCTCTGAGAAGGGTTGAGTTGCTCCATTGGAGATTTGAGCTCAGGAGTTTCCTTCTAGTCACCGCAAAGCTTGTTTGCTATGCACGGGCCCAGAAAGGATGAAGCAGCTGAAGTGCATTGCAAGCAACTCAGTCAGAAATACACAATAACAAAGTACCGTATTTTTTGGAGTATAAGATGCACCTTTTTCCTCAAAAAAGAGGATGAAAATCAGGGTGTGTCTTATACACTGAATACAGCATTTTTTTGGCCTCCCGAAAGCCCGTCCCCGTCACCAAAACGGTCGTGCATAGCCTCTAGGAGGCTTTCAGAGTGCTCTTGGGGGCTGGGGAGGGCAGAAAAGAGCGAAAAACGGGCTGTTTTTTGCTCAATTTTGCCTCCCCCTGCAGCTCCCATGAGCACTGTCTAAGCCTCCTAAGGGCAATTCATGCCCTTTAAAAAAAAAAAAAACCGGGCCTGTTTTCGCAAAAAACGGGCTGTTTTGGGGAGGTCTGCAGAGTGCAAAACCTTTTTTTTTATTTGCCTCTTCAAAATCTTGGTGCGTCTTATCCTCCGAAAAATATGGTGAATTGTTGATGGGCGTTTTCTCAGTCTTGCCCTTCAATTCCTGAATATTAAGGACAAGTAGTCCTCAACTTACAACTACAACAAAATTTCTGTTGCTAAGCAAGACAGTGAGTGAGTTTGTCCCATTTTATGACTTTTCTGGCCACAGTTGTTAAGTGAATCCCTATAGCTGCTAAGTGAATCCGGCTTCCCAGTTGAATTTGCCAAAAAGGACCACAGGATCCTGGAACAACAGAGACCATCATGAATACAGGGCAGTGGTCAAGCGGTTGGATTTTGGTCATGTGACCTCGGGGTTACTGTGACGGTCATAAGAGTGAAAAAAGAGTCCCTTTTTTTCAGTGCTGCTGAAAAGCGGTCACTAAATGAACTGTTTTAGTTGAGGACTATTTGCAGCGAAGCAAACGTGGGGCTGTTGGGGAGGGTCTTTGGGGGCCAGGCAAGGCAGCAGTGAAGGCAGCCAGAGGGAAGCAACACAGAGCGCTCTCGGAGCCCCTCCCTCTAACCGAACGGGTGAAAGGTCTCACTGGGCTGCCCCCCGGTGGAATGGAAGCCACCTTGTCCCGAAGAACCGTCTCAAATGCCGCTGCGGAAGGTCAGGGTCCGAAATGGAGCTCGGAAGTTCGCAAGCTTTGGCCCACGGAGATGGTGGCGGCTGGCTCCTCAGGAAGGCTGGCAGGAATTGGCCCAGCAGACTCCCTCCTCCTTTTCCTGGGAAGAAAAGCAAGGCCACGGTTGAGCTTTAGGAGACCGATGGTGCCAGAGGACAGAGGTCCAAGTGGGTGGGAAGGGGCAAAGGGAGAAGGGGCACCCATCCATCCATCCATCCATCTATTGTATTTCTGCTCCCATGAAGGAGGTAGGCTCAAACTGGAAACCCACAATAATCCTATGGGATCACTTTGTGTCAATCTCTCTCTCTCTTAGCTCCCCTGGACATCTTAAGCTGGGCAAACCTCACCGAGAGGCTTTGTTTTTGTGGCGGTACATGAGCTCATTCTCAGCCTGTAGATCAGGAGGTCCCGTTCTCACTTGTGCCACCTGTGGATTAGATCTCTCCCCCACCAGCTGGCCAGAGTGACCAGGGAGGGGCTAGGGGGCTGGATGCAGGCAGTGGTAAATGCATCGTCCATTGAAGAGATCTTCCCTTTGGAGATGCAGAGATGGTGGTTGAAGGCTATCAGACTCTGAGTCAACACTCAGGTCTTGGTATGAGACTGAAACTGCACCGGTCATGCACTGGTGTCCTTGGTGAGACCAGGATGGAGAGAGTGAGATTATATTTGGATTGACCAGAAGGTAGTATGGGATCAGTTTTATCCATTTTAGGAACCGTCAAACATACATGGCCAGAGCCTGTTCTCCGGGCTTAAAAGTTTCTACCAGGATCTGAACCAATGGACTTCTGCACTTAGCTCCGATGACCAGATAGGGGCCATTGGCTTTAGGAGATATCCATGGTGCCCATTGGTTCTTGTGCCTCCCTGTTCCTCTGGGCAACCCGTGAACTCTTCTGGGGCAGAAGGAGCAGGAAAAGAGAAGGGGAAGTGTGGGTTTCTCAGAGATCATCCTTAAAGTGGTACCTTTTCTGGATTTCATTCTCAAGATGAGCCCCAAGCATCCGAGGAGGAGAAGGCTTCCCATTTTGCTAAGGCACAGCAGGGCCCAGAGAGGCAACCCGGAGACACTCTGGTCTGGAAAAGATCAGCATCCCCTGTTAATCCTTTCCTTAAGCCCCTTCCTTCAACGCTTGACATGAAGCCCCTGCGGAGGGAATCTAAAGGTCAACATGAGATTCTAAGCATGAGATTCTAATGGGTTTGTCAGCATGAGTTACAATAGATTCTAAGAACATTCTCAGTGGTTCTGGGTAAAGTTAATCCGTATCTTTTTTGCCACTCCTGTGTTTGTATGCCTCTCCCTGACTGGGCCCCCACATCCCACCAGATCTGGAAGAACCGGCCTGCTTGAAGCCCCATCAATTCGGGAGCGTGATCTGGGATCTTTCTCCCCCTAAGGAGCCTGCTGATTTTCCTAAGAGAGGAGAGGGAGGAGAAGGAGAAAAAGACTTGCTTAAAAAGACTCTTATCAGCCCATTTCTTGTAAAGTATAAGAACTGCCTGTGCCTCTCTCTCTCTCTCTCTCTCTCTCTCTCTCTCTCTCTCTCTCTCTCTCTCTCTCTCTCTCTCTCTCTCTCTCTCTCCTCCTCTCTCTCTCTCTCTCTCTCTCTCTCTCTCTCTCTCTCTCTCTCTCTCTCTCTCTCTCTCTATATATATATATATATATATATATATATATATATATATATATATATATATTCTTACATTTTTAATATCATATATGCGTGGTTTTTACATTTTTAGTGATTTTTGTATGTGTTTTTATAATTTTCCCTTTCTCTTTTTAATATTTTCTACTTTGTTATAAAGATTGTATTACTTCATGATTTTCTTTTTATATATTTTCTACCTTTTATACAGATTGTGTTCTACTTCTTGAAGAGTTATAACCACCTTGAACCTTGAACTAAGGAGAAATTTCCTGGCAGTGAGAACAATCAACCCATGGAGGCTTTTAAGAAGAAACTTGGAGAGGCTCTTGTCTGGGATGGTAGAGGGTCTCCTGCCTTGAGCAGGGAGATAGGTGAGAAGACCTTTGAAGTCCCTTCCAGCCTTAGGATTCTATGTGTTAGATTGGGTAATGGAGAGGCACACACAGGCTCAACGGTAACAACAGCTCCTTATTAAGTACAACAAGTGAGAACAATCCAGGGAAGGTTGAGTCTGACAGCAGCCCTTTTATAGGGAGCTGTCAGACCCTTCGACCAGAACAGAGGACCTTGGTGGAAACCACTGTAGTTAGAGCAAGTATCTAACACCCCTCCCCTCTTGGATGGAACAATCCTACTAGTTACGTAGTCACACGGGCTTTTCGGTAATTCTGCCTGACCTGCACAGTTCAGTAGGAGGGGTTTCCTTGGACAGGTCGGATGGATCTGTTTGCTCCACAGCTCTGCTTGGTGGAAACTCCTGGAATCCTTCACAGGCCACGGCTGGAGCTTCTAGAGCCGGTTCGCTCAGAGCTCGTTGCGGGCTTGCAACAAAGCCAGATAAGTTTCCCAGTACCTCGGGCTTGAGCTGGCCAAGGAAGGAGTGAGTGTTTGCTCCATTTGGGTAGGGCTTTGGCTAACTCGTGCAGGAGTTACCTCTGGTTGTCTAAGAGCAGAGTTGGAGAGGCAGAGGAGAGTTGGTCAATATGCCTTCTCCAATTCCTACCGTCCTCGAGCTCTAGGAGGTAAGAGCGAGGGCCAGTGATGCCTATCACTGTGGCAGGAATCCACAGAGTTCCCTCGGAGTAGTTGTAGGCGTATACTTAATCCCCTATGGTAAAAGTCGAAATCTTGCTTGTGGAGTCTGGGGGCGATGAGGCAGAATATTTGGGGTGTAGCCGGTCTAAGTTGGACCCATGAGAAGCTCGTAAGGGCTTTTCCTTGTAGTGGCACTGGGTGTGATGTGCTGAATTAGCAAATAGTGGTCAACCCGTGTTTGTCAATCTCCTGGGCCCATCCTAGACAGGGCGTCTTTGGCAGATCTCACCATTCTCTCCGCCTCACATTGGAGGCCGGATGGAATGGCGCGATCAGGGCATGCCTGATTCCCTGAGCTGCTGGGAAGGTCTCAAATTGCATGGCCGTGAATTGGGGCCCATTGTCAGAGACCAAGATGTCGGGCAGGCCGTGCGTGGAGAAAAGTCTCTGTAGCACCTTGATGACAGCTTCTGCCATTGTGGAGGTCATCAGGACTACCTCTAACCATTTCGAGTAGGCATCCACAACTATGAGAAATGTCTGGCCATGAATTGGGCCAGCAAAGTCAATGTGCACCCTAGACCACAGTGCTTGAGGTCACTGTGGCCCACTCCTTAGCGGGTGCCTCTGGGGGAGCTGGTCTGGACTCCTGGCACGGTGTGCAGGTAGCCACCAATTCTTTGATCTCCCTGCCCATGTTAGGCCACCACACGTAACTCCTAGCCAAAGACTTCATCCTGACAATTCCAGGATGCCCTACGTGTAAAGCCTCTAATACTGCAATGCGCAGTTTGGGTGGAACAACAACCCGGTTCCCCCACAGTAAACAGCCATTTACAACCGATAACTCATCGCGTTTGTCAAAATACGTTTTGAAATCATCCCCAAAAGGCCCCCTTGGGCCACCCACCCCACACCCAGTTCAAAATTTGCTTGATGGTGGAGTCCTTTGCAAAGTGACGGGCAACGTCACTGGACAAGACACGCCCAGTCTCAAGGCAGTCAATGAGGAGGACTGGCGTCTCGGGGGTAGGGTCAGCGAGAAGTTCAGGCAGCGGGCAGCGGCTGAGAGCGTCAGCGTGCCCCAAAGTGGAGCCTGGTCGGTGGATGAGACGGTAGGAGTAGGCAGCTAGGAAGATGGTCCATCTGGTCATGTGGGGTGATAATGACACTGCGGTCGGTCGGTCCCCAGCCAGTAAGCTCAACAACGGCTTGTGGTCTGTAACCAGTTCAAAGTCCCGGCCATAAAGATACTCATGGCACCTCTTTCATCTGGCCACTGCAGCCAAAGGTTCACGGTTCAGCTGGCTGTAGTTCCGCTCTGCGGCTGACAAGGGAGCTGTCAGACCCTTCGACCAATAGGATTAAACCTCTGTTCCCGCCGGAACAGAGGACCTTGGTGGAAACCACTGTAGTTAGAGCAAGTATCTAACACTATGTTCTACCTGCACAAATATACTTTAAGGCAACCACCCTGGAGGGCTGCCTAGCGGGGTTTTCTGCTGGTTGACATTAAGATCAAGATCTTAGGAGATGGCTTTGATCCCAGAACCCTCAGGTGGTGGACGGCTGAGGTCCAGCTGAATTCTAGCCCATTTTCCCAGGAGGTCCATTTGGGAAATGCAGCTGCCAAGCCCCATTTTCACAAGCAATTCAGCCTCAGCTGAGAATCCAGCAAACAACCTGAGCAGGAGATGGAGAGACTCTATTTGTGAAAGACCACAAACACACAGGAAGGCCAAAGAGGAAGGAAAAGCAGCAACAGCTGAGGCTCAATGAATGGTTTAGCTTAAATTAGAGCAGGGAAAATAACATGTTATTCATTTCGGTCACAAATAGCAATCCCACAACAGTTCCCACCTCACCTATGAAGGGAGTGAATGAGAGGCCCACCATGGTAGAGGACAACAGGACCCCGCATCCTCTGCCTTACTCCCTTTGAGGGCAAGAGGATGACCCTCAAGGACCCCCTGACTCTTTCCCAAAGACTTTGTGGGTCCAGCCACTCCCACCAGATCCACAGAGGGGATCCCAAAGTGTCTTTTGGAGATTCCCAGCCTCAAAGCAAACCCACCTGTCTGTCTTCCTGCCACCCCATCTGGGAACCCCCTTTGGGCCCGGCCAAATGGAGAGGGGAGGCCAATGAGATCTGGGATAGGGCCCTACCTGCTCCCTTTTCACAAGACACACAGCTTGAGCTCCACTTCTATCCCCTCAGAGAAATGCAAGTTCTGGGCTGTGCCAAACCTCCTGGTAAAGAATATGGCGGGCAGGGTGGAACCCAGAGGAAAATGGTGGCATATGTGGTGTGTGCGTACAAGCCAGGATAGACCTGATCATATATTTTTTTTGAAACCAATCAGCATTGCTAAAATGCCAGAACTCTGCTGAAACCTCTGATGGGCAGATGAAGCTTTGAGAGATGTTAAAGTGAGAGCCACAGGTGAGCAGCCCTGGGATCCATCCAGAAAGTGTGTCTCTTCAAAACTGGACACCTGGAGCCCCCCAACAGACATCTCTCCCCCCCCCCTTCATCAGCCTGGCAAAGGAAGGAAGTCAGGAATTTGCTGGCATGGCTTGGATACTCACTAGAAACTCTCAGGTCAAAGGACTCAACCATCACTGCTTTGCTCGGTAAAACCATTTGTGCAGAGTACTGTCCGGCGTCCTCTTGCTTTAGATGGCTGAGATGCCATTCTCTGCAGTCCTTGGAGACGTTCACTCTGCTTTGGAAGGCTGGGAGGAAGACCCGGTGGCCACACGGCTGTGCAAAGGTCACCTCAGCAATATTGATTGACTTGTTGCCGTCCAGTTTACTCCAGGAAATCTTTTCATATGGTGAAGAAGTCTTCACCCGGAAAGTGATAGATGCCCCCAGAATGCCAGTCAGTTCTTCTATCCCAGAAGTCTCTGAAAGACCAGAGAGAAGAGAGAGAGAGAGGAGGATATCAGAGTTGGGGCACAAGAGACCTTCCCAGCATCCCATTTCTGACCCTCAGATTCCAGGAAAACCTTTTCCAAGAAGGAACAAAATGGCTCCAGGCCAGAGAACATGTTGGGGGGTGCTCTGGGCAATGGCCTTTCCTTCTTAGAGAAGAAAGAGGGGTTCAAAGGTTCTTCACTTTGGAGCTCAAAAGGAGGATCTGCCCCATCAGAGATTCCAAAGCTCCTCCAAGCCTCAGGTCACCTGAAGGATTCACCTAAACCACTTGGGTTATCTTCTCCCTGCCACCAGGCTGCAGCCCTTCAACTGCCCCTCCTCTTGTTAACATTTCATTACCCAATGGAATTAACCTAATCCAAGATAGGGAAAAATGGAGGGGGAACATGAAATATACATATAATGGGAAACTATTGAGATTTAAAGACAGAATCACAAATTGGGGGCGTGTAAGGATGCATAACTATATAAATATAATGATGAGAATAGCTGGGAATTGTACCCAGGTCTACATCTCGGCCAAAATCAGGCTGGGGAGGGATTTTTTTAAAAGCACAATGACTATATATGTTTACTTTTTTGTTCTATTGTTTTAAAGAAAGGAGAATATATGTTAAAATTAAATATGTATATTGAAAAGGATTTATAAATACCATCAACATAAAATGGAGCTCGCTCAGAAGTTGAAATGCACCAAGTAAAGGAGATGAAGGGTGTGAAGTAGAGGAGAGAAGTAAGGGAAGAAGAGAGGGATAGGAGAGAGGGAAGGGGGAGGAAGAGGAGGAGAGAAAGAAGGAGTGGAAAGGGGAGAGGGGAGAAGGAGGGAGGAAGGGGAAATAGAGAAGAGAAGGGTGACAGAGGGAAGAAAGGAGGTAGGGAGAGGGAGGAGAGAGAGGGAGAAGAAAGTGATGGATAAGGTACAAATATGGTGTATGGAGAGCAGAAGAGCCAATAATTGTTTTGGGGAGCTGATGGTAAGGAGAATTGATGTAAACATTTAATAATATTATGTTGATTATATGTTATGAAAGTGAAAAAATAAAAATTATATATATATATATATATATATATATATATATATATATATACCTTTCCCTCCTCTTTGTTGCCACCAATTTAATTTTCCCCTTCAACCAGCCTGGCAGGAGCAAGGGCACTGAGGAAAGATGGGGGCTCTGAATGGTTTAACTCAGCAGCCCCCAATCTTCTGGCTTGGCATACGGGAGCCCCAGTTTCAATCCTGCTTTGAAACTCCTTCTGAAGCCAGAAATGCAGTAAGAGAAACACAACTTACCAGCTGCTAAGAGAAGGATCGCGAACCACAAGCTGAGAACGATCTTGTGTGACATGGCAGCAGTTGGCATTTCAATAAGAAGTGAGGAGAAGCTTAGGGCAACTTCTGCAAACACGCAAGGACTGCCTCTTTGGTATGAGAGAGATTCAGCTGCAAAACTATGCAGCTATCTTAGTCCTACGTGAAACAATATTTGCATTTTTTTTGCATTTTTTTTGCTTGATATAGGGCAATATTGTGCTCAGCATACAAAATAAGAATGTAAGCAATACCTTTTGCAAGAGAGACCACAATTCCTGGTCCCTTTGGTGGTCTTTGGGGCGGGGTATTTACTGCTCTGGTCTATTTGGGCTGAAGTGCCCCCTGCCTGAGCACCTGGGGTGGGAAGGATACAGAATAACAGAGTTGAAAGGGACCCTGGAGGTCTTCTAGTCCAAACCCTACATCACTCCAGGCAGATGGCTATTCAATCTTTTCTTGAAAACCTCCAGGGATGGGAGTCCCCACAACTTCTGAAGGGAAGCCATTCCTCTGATGAACTGTTCTCACTGTCAGGGAATTTCTCCTTAGTTCTAGGTTGGATTTCTCCTGGATATATTCCATTAATTGCTCCTTGTCCTTCCCTCTGATGCTGTGGAGAATAGGTTAGTCATGTTTCTCTGTGACAACTCCTCCAATATCCCTATTCCCTAATCTAACTCATTTATGAAGATGTTGAAGGGTTTTGGACCCAAGACAGGACTTTGGGGTACCCCATTGCATGCTTCCCTCCACGTAAAAGTAGTTCCACTAAGGGCTACACGTTGACTGTGGTTTATCAGGCACTTACAAATCCATCTGGTGGTGATGCTGTCTATCCCACATTGTTCTTTCTTACCAAGAAGTAGGTTGTGGTCTACTTTATCAAATGCCTTACTGAAGTCCAAGTATACACCTATTGTGCGTCTGCTTTGGCATTTTCCATTTGTGAGTCGAGACTAGTCCTGGACTTGTCTGTGGTTCCAAACAGCATCTCCTGAGGGGAGGGAATCCCACCGCTTCACCTTGCAGGGTCAGGTCCGGTTGCAAGGTTCGCCCAGGAGCCGGCTCTTTGCACCTGGCTCCTAGCTGGCCTTCCTTTTCAGCTGCCTCCTCAGCTTCCACCATGGCTTGGGAAGGAGAGTAGATGGTCTCGACATAAATCACCGAGCTGTCACCTATGGGTGTCTTCTCTTCCTCCCTCTTCCCTGAGTCTTCCCACCGCCTGGTTTCAGGTCGGTGCTGGGGCTCAGGACCCTGGACAGCACCCCAAGGTTCAGGGTAGCTGATAAAGTATGTCACCCCAATGAAAGATTTCTTCCATCCACATCTGTCCAGGTGCAGGGACAAAAGTGGCCTTGACTTTCTAAGAAAGAATGTTGTTATGGCAATACATCATCCAACTCTGTATAATCCCCCCCTCCCATTTTCCCACAGTAGAAAGTGTGGCAGGCCTGAAACCCAAAAATGAAAAGGTGGCTTCCAGGTCTGACACCTTTCTTAATAGCAGGAACTCTGAAAGGGATCTTGGAGTCTTAGTGGACCACCAGTTAAACAGGAGCCAATAGTGTGCAACAGAGGTGCTTTCTAAGGACCTGTTTGGGGGGGTGTTAATAAACATCTGTAGAACTCTTGCCATACATGTGTGTGTGTGTGGGGGGGGAGCGAGGCAACAGAGGCAGGCTGGTTGCAATAGTTTTTTCTTCACTTCCAAATATCTGTTGAGGTCTCTGTCTGTCTTGTTTAGTCGCAGTGCCAAACCAGACTCTTATTGAGGTACAAATGACAGACTCAGTTATTCCTCTATAAAACGGTGTCAGCAGATCCTTGCGCAGTCTGAGCTTTCTGAATTGACTCAGGAAGAACAATCTTTGTTGTGCCTTTCTAATGATGGCTGTGATGCTTTCACCCTCACTCCCGAATATTAAATAGGGAAGCAAATGTGGAGCTGGGGTGGGGTTGTTTGGGGCCAGGCAAGGCAGAAGTGAAAGCAGTTACAGAGAAGCAAAATGGACCCTCCCACTAGCCAAATTGGCAATCTACTTCCTTGTGTTGCCCATGGAAGCACCCTTGTCCCAAAGGACTTTCTTAAAAGCCATCGAGGAAGACTATAGTCATCCGGAAGTGCAGGGCAGGAGGAAGACTCATATCAGGCATCCGTCAGTGAAGTCTATCCCTCAATGGCCTATCAGTCAGGAATTAAACCAAAATATTTCCTCCTCCACCTGCAGGGAATAAGCCAATTTAGCTTTAGGAGACAGAAGGTGCCAGGAGGCAGAGGTCCAAGGGGGGAAAGCTGGGGTGGGGGCAAAAAAAGAAGCCCGTAGCATGGCATTCGAACCACTGCACCACCACAATCTCCCACAGGGCAGGAGAAGCAAGAAAAGAGAAGGGAAGGGTTGGTTTCCCCAGAGATCATCCATACCTTTTCTCAATTTTATCATGAGAATGAACCCTGTGGAGCCAGGAAGGAGAAGACTTCCCATTATGCTAAGGAACACCTTGGCCCAGTGAGGCAGCCCAGAGAGGTTATCGGTCTGTCCTGAAAAAAGAGCAGTGGCCATTGTTAATCCTTTCAGGAGGCCCCAAAGAATATATATAGCAATAGCACTTAGACTTATATACCACTTCACAGTGCTTCACAGCCCTCTCTAAATGGTTTACAGGGTCAGCATATTTGCCCCCAACAATCTGGGTCCTCATTTTACCCACCTCGGAAGGACGGAAGGCTGAGTTAACCTTGAACCTGGTGAGATTTGAACTGTCAAATTGCAGGTAGTCGGCAGGCAGCAGAAGGAGCCTGCAGTACTGCCCTCTGGCCACTGCACCACTGTGGAGAACCACCAGTGCCTGGCTGCATTGCTGCAGAAGAGCCACCAGCCCCAGGCAGAGGACAGAACCCGTAACCCAACCATGAGTCTATCCAGCAACCAGAGAAGGTGTCACCAGGTGTCACCAGGGTAGAGCAAGTGAGGGGCCCTTGGTGCTCTCTGAGTTGGGCTGTTTTCTTGCAGGCATTTCATTACCGAACTAAGTAACAAAATCAGTACACTGATGATGTTACCTAGTTTGGGTAATGAAACGTTTGCAAGAAAACCACAAAACTCGGGGAGCAACAAGGACCCATCATTTCAACCCTGAGCTATAAATGGCCTCCTTTATGAGCGTGCCTCCAATTGCTTCTGCTGACACTCGGAAGACCAGCTGAAGCTCCTGAATGGTCTACAAAGGCAGGTCCAACATAAGGCAGTTCAGCATGTGTGACTGTGGTAGGGAAAAGCCAACTGTGAGATGCAGCTGCCCCAAGGCCAAAATTATCTTCTGGTGTATTAATTGGGCTCCAGATCCTGTTTAGGGTCCAGTTCTGGGCACACCAATTCCAAAAGGAAAACAACCAATTGGAGCAAGCTGTGAGGAAGCCAAGATGGTGAAGGCTCAAGAAACAAAGCTCTGGAGGAACTGAGTATTTATGGAAAAGATGACCAAGAGGAGCTATGAGAGCAATCTTCCAATATCTGAAGAGCTGAAGAAAAACTGTGGACTTATTCTCTGTTGCCCAGGGTTAGGAGGAGAACAGATGGGCCAGACCTACAAGAAAGAAGATTAAAGGTGGACCTTAGAAGGAACTACCTGACTGGACAAGCTGTGTGTCAGTGGAACAGACTGTCACAGGAAGCCCCGAGTTCTCCTTCATTGGAGATCTTCACACAGAACATGGACCTTTGTTGAGAATACTTTAAATAGCTCCTACATGGATCAGGGGGCTAGACTAGGTCAGTAGTTCTCAAACCTGGCAACTTTGAGATGTGAGGACACATACTGGGGAATTCTGGGGGTGGAAGACCACGAGTTGCCAATGTTGAGAACCACTGATTAGATGATTTGAACCTGAAGATTCCATGAAGAGCCTTCCTTACTCCGTTGCGTACTTAAAACAACGTCCTCACAAGCAAACTGCAATTGTTTTCATCTGGTGAACATAGTTCCTGACATGTTGGTTCTCTGTTTTGACTGCTGTAGCATGTGCTTGAAGGCCCCTCCCAGCAGCAACGTGTTGTGTTACATGTTTTCCGTGTGCCACACGAGGAAGGATGATGGGCTCTCTTCTGCAGAAAGGAAGTCCCCTCTTGGCAAAAGGCCTTGTCGTTGTACAAAGAGGAAGAGGTTTTACTCCATGGGAAAGGCCCAGTGTTGGGCCTGAGTGACCACTAACTGGTAGCCCAACCCTATAGTAATGCTCAGGATCTGAGAGCAAGGCCTGTCTCATCACAACTCCCACCTGCAAATTCAGGACTTGTAAGGAAGGACCTCTCCATGGTTGTCCACCTGTGTTTTGGGATGCACAATTGTACTTCAAAACAGATGAATCTCAGCCCCTGAGTCCAATTCTCTTCTGACCCACAGGATTCGTCTGGCCTCTTGTAATCCCTTCCTCTCCAATCCCTCCACTCTGCAATGGGGAAGAGAAAAAAAGAGTCAGGCACAGGAGAGATTGACTAAAGAGGTGACTTTTCCCCTCTCCTTGCTTGGTTGAGCAATCTCTACAGTCTGGGGGTGGGGGGAGGGAGAGAACCCCCTCCCAAATGATTTCTATATAGGTAATCTCTCTGTGTATCAGCAAAATTGAAACAGAACAGTAACACAACAGGGAACACACTGAGGTATTTGTGTAGTGTGCTTGGGGATGCTGGAGCTATTATTTATTTATTTATTTATTTATTTGTTTGTTTGTTTATTTATTTATTTATTTATTTAAATGCTTTTGCTGTGTATTTTGTGCCTGTCTATTCTCTTCTAATCCCTTCCTCTCCAATTTCCTCTGCTGTGCAAGGGATCAGGGAAAGGAAAATTCAGATCAAGCACAATCCAGTGCTTACTAAGTATAATAGTAATCATTCATGTAGGACATTGAGAAGTAATTGATGTTTTCTCTTTTGTTGTGGATTGTCTGGTTTTGTGTTGCTTGGCTTGGCTCTCCTGGATTTGGTCAGCAGGAGTGCCGAAGGTTGATTGTTCCTTTTACTTGGTCTTTTTGGGTCTTGTGGGCAGACTAACAGGACTTGAGATCTTTTTCTATCCCATCATAGAAATGCAAATCCTCAGCTGTGCCAAAGCTCCTGGCATGGAAGATGGTGGGCAGGGTGGAACAGGGAGGAAAATGGTGGCATTCTGTGGTGATCACAAGCCATCTCTCTGGAGAACCAGCCTCAAAGCACACCTGCCACTCAATGGTGGAATTCATTTTTTTTACTACTGGTTCTGTGGGCGTGGCTTGGTGGGCATGGCAGGGGAAGGATACTGCAGAATCCCCATTCCCACCCCACCCCACTAACCTGCTTTCCAGCTCCGTTCTCCTGTTCAGGGCAATAGAAGAAGCTCAGCTGGGAGGCAGTGGGGGCGGGGCCAGCCGGTTCTCCGAACTACTCAAAATTTCTGTTACTTCTCCAGAACCTGTCACAACTGGCTGATTACCACCTCTGCGGCCACTCTCTTCCTGCCATCCCATGTGGGAACCCACTTGGTCTGGTCCGGGCACAGCCTGTTTTCCATGGAAAGGGATACCTGGAGAGAGCTGAGCTGGGCCTCCATTACCTAGCATAATTCCTGGCATGTTAGTTCTCTGTTTTGGCTCCTTTGTCCAGTCCTGCTGTCCAACTGTCATGCCAGGAGAGCAGGCGCTTGAAGGCAGCGTCAGATATCTCTCCCCTCCCACAGTGACTTGTGTTACATATCTGCGCCAGATGAGGAAGTACGATGGATCCCCTTCAGAGGAAAGGAAGCTTCTGCTTGGCAAATGCTCTTGTGGTTGTACACGGAGGAAGGGGTGAATCCCATGGAAATGCCCATTGTTGGGTGACCACCAGAGCACATGCAGCCAAAGCACACCCGGCTACAACTCCCATCCACAAATTCAGGACTTCTAAGAATGGAGCCCTCAATGGAGGCAGACACGTGTTTTGAGGTGCACAATTCCACTCCCAAACAGATGAATCTCAGTCCACGAGTTGAGTTTCCTTCTGATCCACAGGAGGAGGCATCTGACTGGCTTTGCTTGATCCTCATCAGCTGAGCATCACACTTAGGCATTATTCAAGGCTTTTTAAAAATTGTGTTTAATCTACAAAAGAGGAAAAGAGAACAAAGGACATTGAAACATCATGGAAAACAAACAAATGAAGTAAGAAATTAAGAAAAAGGGAGAAAAATACCTAGATAATATAAATATTTACATTGTAAACATATACAAACAGAGAAAAATCAACATATTAAACCTTGACTTTATTGAAAAATAATGGTTTATCGGTATTTTTTTCTTCTGTCCATGTGAAATCAGGGACCTTGGAGGTCTTCTAGTCCAACTCCCTGCTTGAGAAGGAGACCCCATACCATTTCAGACAGATGGTTGCCCAATCTCTTTTTGAAAGCCTCCAGTGATGGAGCACCCACAACTTCTGGGGTTATTAGGGAGATTAAGGAGAGATTCAATCCGGAAACAAGGAGAAATTTTCTGACAGTGGAAATCAACTCATGGAACAGAAGTTGCCTTCAGAAGTTGTGGATTACTGGAAGCTTTCAAGAAGAGACTGCATAGCCATCTGTTAGAAATGGTGTAGGGTCTCCTCTTGGTTGGAGGGTTGGACTAGATGATCTACAAGGCCCCTTCCAACTCTGTTATTCTGAATTCATATGTTTTATGTAAAGGCAGAAAAAAGTGTGAGTGAGAAAAGATGCTGCAAGATGAACATCAAATCAAACCCACGACTTTTATTTTATGTTACTTTATCTTTTTTACAGTCTTTGACCAGCTTTTACAGTAAAAAAGAGAAACTGTCAACTGCCATCTTATGCTTCGCTTGTACTTTGCTTCCACAGCCTGCCATGAACTGGAGGGAGGGTGAACGATGGGAGGAGGATGTTTTGGGGAAACTGAAAGCTGTGCTCCTTCGGGAAGCTGCTTCAAGGTCACATAACTGGAGGAAGGAGGGAGACGCAGACCAACCTGCACTCAGGCTGGCTGTTATGAAAACCTCTTGCATGAACAGGATTAGTCGAGGGGCAGATAAGGGGAGGGGGAGTAGAACTTAGTGATTTTGGCACAAGAATCTTAGTTCTGGCTTCGCATTCCTACATTTGAATAAAAAATACACCTTTCCCCAAAAAGGATCATCTTTACTTAGGAGGTTGAAGCTGTGGAAGTTCTGATAGAAATAGTACAATAATTTGTTATTGGGAAAAAAGAACAACAGAGCAATAATACAAGATACCTATTTAAATTTTAAATGTTAAATATTTAAATTTTTTTAGGTTTTGGAATTTTTAAAAAATTAAAGAAAAAAGGGACCCAAATACTAACCCTCCCCCCCACCAATTTATTAATAAAAAATTAAACGCTTCATAAAACTAATTTGTTTAAAAAAAAAGAAACACAAAAAATTAAATAAATTTTAAGTCTCCCTACCCAAAACTGATTTTTAAACACAGGTTGCTGCCTTGCACCCATCCTAAATGCGGCTCTTACGTGACAGAGGGAAAGCAATGTGATCAAACTCACTACAACAGCCAGTCTACAGTCATCCGCCAATTGCAGGCAGAAAATTGTGAATCTCACTTCTGAAGTCCATCTCTCTGGAATCAACTGCCAGACACCAAACCCAATAATCAAGTCTCATTGCAGTACTTATTTATTTAATCAATGTGCACCTAAAGTTACTTTCCCGCCCTTCTCCTGCTCCTGTCTTCATGAGAGAATTATTGTCTTAATAAAAAGAAACACGTTGGTTGTGCTCCTTAAATTTTAAAAGAAAGAAAGGATCCAAAGATTTCTAAATTTCACACCAAATTGGTGTCAGAACTGCCTCCTCAATGTCAATCTGCCATGAACCAGGGGAGGGGGGGGGCTGGAAGGGAGAGTGAAGGCTTGGAGGGAGAGTGGAACTGGACTGTGAAAGCAGAGCAGCTCTCTGTGAGAACCCACAAAGTTTCCAAGGTCGTTTCCCTGGGAGCAGAATGCTGGCACAGAGTGATTTTTCCCAAAACATCCCTTTTAAAATTGATTGGACAATGAGACACAGACAATGGGAAGGGAGCAAGGGAGGAGAGTTAACTGGGGGAAATTGGCACGTGGACTTTTAGTTCTAGCTTTGCTCTCTTGCAATTTGCTCGACTTCTAGTAAACTAAACCTTTCTCACCAAAGGATCAATTTTTACTTAGAACCCCAAGTTCGAGGCAGTTCTGATAATTAGAAATAATACTGTAAAAAAACAAGACTGGCCTGGAACTACTAGAAACAATTGAGAATTTACTATTTTTCTGTACTTTCCACGATAATTTCAAATGGAGAAACTTTCCCCCCTTTTATTCTTTTTGCTTCATCTCTCCGTGGATTATAAACTACATCTTGAAGGAGACCTGCTTTGCCTTCAAAGTGTTACATTTAAAGTTTACTTAAAGTTTTTTTAAAGTTTAGCCATAAGGGGGTGCAAAACACTAACATTTAAGTATTATTTCAACATTAGCCACAAGAGGGAGGATTTTAGAAACCAAGGATATGGAATTGAAAGTATTGTTAAAAGATAAAAGTATTTATTTGAAGACAGAATAGGAATTGAATGATGAGCAGTTGGGGGAAGCTAGCTATATCTAGTCTAGGGGGAAAAGGACCAGAGATGATAGGATAGCAGTCTTCCATATTTGAGGGGCTGCCCCATAGAAGAGGGAGTATTCTCCAAAGCACCTGAAGGCAGAACAAGAAGCAACGGATGGAAACTAATCAAGGAGAGAAGTAACCTAGAACTAAATGTCTGTGGAGATTCTCCGTCACCCAGGACATGGTTTACCCTTGGTGGCTTTTTCAAGAGGAACTGAACTTTTTGTTTTTTTCTTTGAAGACATTTTGCTTCTCATCCAAGAAGCCTTTTCAGAGCTGAAGAAGCTTCTTGGATGAGAAGCGAAATGTCTTCAAAGAAAAAAACAAAAAGTCCAACTAACTGCCTCTTTACCTTTACCTTTACCTTTTATTTCGATTTTTATACCGCCCCCTCTCCCCAAAGGGACTTAAAAAAGCACTTTTGGGACATCCTAGAACTAAGAAGAAATTTCCTGACAGTGAGAACAATTAACCAGTGGAAGGGCTTCCCTTCAGAAGTTGTAGGTGCCCCATCGCTAGAGGTCTTCAAGAAGAGATTGGACAACCACTTGTCTGGAATGTGATAGATTCTCCTGCTTGAGCAGGGGGTTCGACTAGAAGACCTCTGAGGTCCCTTCCTAGGATCGTATATTCTATGAAAGGGGACAGTCCAACTGCTTCTGCGGTGGTGTCATCTGCTTTCAGTTCTGTTGGCTCTTCATGGGTTGAGTTTTGTGCCTGTGTGATTTCACTGTCTGCAGTCCAGCTGATTTTCACACAAAGTGGAGAACCACTGTGGCTTTGCCTCCCCCTCCCTACTGACAAGTTCCTTCCTGAAGATGTGATTTGTGTGTCAAAGCTGTGTTTGGCTCCTTCTCCAATGGGTGAAATGTTTGCAGGTGGAAGCGCCTGCCTGCTTGCAGGTCCTGCCCTCCCACCCTGCTTTCCCATGGCTGCTCCCTGGAACCAGATCACCCTTCTTTCTTCGAAAGTGGGATGGAGCTGGTAGATCAAGGGAAGGAGTGGATTTTCCCCCCAGCCTTTCACTTTGCACCAGACCTTTGGTCAAAAGGAGACCCACTGCAACTACCTCTCCTCCCACGAAGGGCATCCAGCGTATTTGTCCTCTTACTGGGCACAGGGTGACCACTGAGTTGCTTTTCCAATGCTCCATGTATTTAACTGCTCCTGGTCCAAACAGGTGTTTCCTAAACACAGAGCAATCTCTGCTCAACCCAAAAAGATCACACTCTCCCCTCCAAAGCCAAATCCCCCCCTTGGTCACTGCTCAGCTGAGCTGGCAGCAGGACAGGGGCAGCTGAGAATTGGGATGAAAAGGGGCCAAACACATTCAACAAGCCTCCCTACCCAAAACTGATTTTTAAACACAGGTTGCTGCCTTGCACACATCCTAAATGCGGCTCTTACGCGACAGCGGGAAAGCAATGGGATCAAACTCACTACAACAGCCAGTCTATAGTCATCCAGCAATCGCAGGCAGAAAATTGTGAATCTCACTTCTGAAGTCCATCTCTCTGGAATCAAGTGCCAGACCCCAAACCCAATAATCAAGTCTCATCGCAGTACTTATTTATTTAATCAATGTGCACCTAAAGTTACTTTCCCGCCCTTCTCCTGCTCCTGTCTTCATGAGAGAATTATTGTCTTAATAAAAAGAAACACGTTGGTTGTGTTGCCGTAGAGGTTTTGAGAAAGTGAACTGAGAATTGAGCACTTCAACGTTGCCTCAGTAATTACTCCATGTCTCTATCTTGCTAACCACACACTCCACAAAAACCACACACAAACACACAAAACCCCTGACTAATATCCTCAGTAGGTCAGGTTTTGGTTTACAGCAAGGAAACAAGCCCGATCAGAATATCTTGGAACAAATTTGCATTGCTGAAATTGACAAAATTCTGCCCAAACATCAGATGAGTTGAGTGCGCTTAAACAGACCTTAAGGTGAGAGGAATAGGTGAGCCACCCTGGGCTCCATTCAGTGTCTCTTCTGAAAGTGGACACCTGCCAAAAGAACCCCACCTGTCCACATCACCCAGGGCAAAAGAGGGAGGCCAGGAATTCCCTGCCACGGCTGGGATACTCACTAAAAACCCGCCGATCAAAGGACTCACTCATCCTTTTGAAAGGCTGGGAGGGTGGCCAGGAGGCCACAGGGCTCCACATAGAGCACGGCAGCAATTTTGTCTTGTTGCTGTCTATTTTACTCCAGGAAATCGTTTTTATATGGTGGCGTTTTCCTCACTTTGAAAGTGACACCTTCCTCCAGAACACCATTCACTTCTTCTGTTCCAGAAGCTTCTGCAAGGACAAAGAGAAGAGGGAAGAAGTTTTCAACATGGCTTCACAAGAGAACTTCCAAACATCCCATTTCTGATCCTCAAATTTTGGAGAAAGGACAATACCCCTATCAAACAATCACCAAAAACACACCCACCAGCACTGAGAAGACAAGCCACGCCCACAGAACCGGTAGGGAACATTTTTGGATTTCACCACCGCAGAAAGGTCAGGCCTCTTCAAAGGAGGGAGGCCAGGAATCTACTCCATGGCTGGGAGACTTACTGAAAACTGGCAGATGAAAGGACTCGTCCACAGACTCTCTGCTTTGTAGAACAATTTCTGCCAGCTTCCTCTTTCTCTAGTCTAGTTGGCTGAGATGTAATTCTCTGCAGTCTTTGGAGATGTTCACTCTCACTCGAGGAGGCCACAGGGCTCCCCAAAGGTCACTGCAGGAAAAATCCCATACTTGGTGCCTACAATTTTACTCCAGGAAATCATCTCATATGGTGGAGGTCTTCACTTGGAAAGCGACAGACTCCCCCAGAACTCCATTCAGTTCTTCTGCTCAAAGAAGCTTCTGTGAGGGCAGAGAGAAGAGTGAGGAAGTCATCAAGGTTGGATCACAAGAGACCTTCCCAGAACCTCATTTCTGATGCTTAAACTCCAGGAAGTCCATTTCTGAGAAAGGCAGAGTGATTCCAAGCTGGAGAACATGGTAGGGTCTCTCTGGCTGGTAGACCTTGTTTCTTAGAGTAGCAAGAGGGGTTCAAATGTCCTATATGGGAGTTGAGTCCTTCCCTTGGGGCTCAAAATGAAGATCTGCCCCACCAGAGGGACCTAAAGCTCCACCAAGCCTGAGGCTCACCAGACCACCTGAAGGACTAACCTGGGGGACACCTAAACCACTTGGGTTATCCTCTCTCTGCCTCCAGGCTGGTCCCCTTCACCTGGGACCCCACCTGATGCAGCTGTTATTGGCTGCCACCAATTTAATTTTACTCCTCAAGCAGGGTGGAAGCAGCAAGGTGGGAAGGACTAGAACCATCTTTGAGTAGTTTAACTGAGGTTTTTTGTTTCTTACCGGGGGTTGGACTAGATGATCCTTGTGGTCCTTGTGTTACCAGAAAGTTCAGAACCTGGAGAAATCCAGCCCTTATTAATGGATTCCCTGAAAAGACACAAATAAGTACCATGGGTATAAGTAGGATGACCCCCTCTTCTTTGTTACAACTTCTCAAATGCTACAATCATGTCATCCCTAGTCCTTCTCTTCATTAGACAAGACATTCCCAGTTCCTTCAAATGTTCAATCTGTTTTTAGCCCCCAGACCCCTAATCCTTGTTGCTCCATGGGTGGATTAAAACCCCAAATGTGGTGTAAACAATATGGCTGACAGTACAACCATCTCCAATAAAGTTCTTGCAACCTCCTTCACATGTAACCTGCATCTACACAACCCACCTGTCCTCCCCTCCCTTCCCACCTTCTCATCCCAGGTCAAATCCTACCTTGGTCGGCTCTAGCAGCTCCATTGCGAGTGTTAAAGCTATCAAAAGCTCACAAAAGATGAAGCCTTTTGTTATTCTGAAAAAAGACTCTGATTCTGATGTAGTACTTTCGTAATTTTCTATGTTCGTATATTCATGATTCAGGACTTCATTCCTAATACTGTTTTGTTATATAGTCAATTAGTTTCAGGTATTCAGATATTTTACTATTTTACTTTTTGTATTAGAGTGCTTAGCAGTCTAAACCATTTTATTTACAGTACTTCTTAGTCTTCCAGAAAAGGTTTTCAAAATGGAACAATATGCTCACCTGTGATCCTAATAAAGGTAGTATTTTTTGTAGATCATCCTTCTCTTATCCAAAGGCATTTGACCAAAGTATGGCTAAGTTGCTAAATTAGCTCCTTTGGGGTGGGGTGGGGGTGGGGGGAAAGCTCCTCCAAACTTTTATATCTATTCTAGTAAAGATCCTGCCTGGAGTGAAGGAAACAAATCATGTTTTGGGGCCCAAACTTCAGCCACGCTTTGATGCTGTATCTGAAGCTAGAAATAGAGCAAGAGAAACACAATGTCAGGCCTGGTTCTTTTTGGGATCTTTGGCCTGCCACACTAATATTCTATTCTACTATGCTGTTTCATTAGTGGGGAATTGGGAGGGGGAATAGTAAGGAGTAGAATGTGATGTTCCCAAAATAAAATTCCTTTCTAGAATCCAAGGTCATCCTTTGTCTCTACACCTTTGCACCTGACCGGGACTGGATGAGTGCAACTGCCAGCATGGCAGTGGAAGATTGGACCATGTGATGGACTTGGGGGTGTGGGGGGCAAGATCTTGAACTTTCAACTGGGTGGGGAAAACCGGGAAGCTTTCAGATTCAGGTTTTCCCAGATGTTCCAACATGACTCTATTAATAAATTGGAATTTTGAGCAATACTTTGCCTCAAACTCTGATTTAATTTTGGATGCTATTTGGAACCCTGACATACAACTTCCCTAAGGGAAGGATTGGGAACCACAAGCTAAGAATGATCTTGTGTGACATGTCAGCAACTGGCATTCCAGAAAAAGTGAAGAGAAGCTTAGTCTAATTTTTGCAAAATGTACAAGGACTGCGTCTTCCATAAAGAAGAGATTGTAGCTACAAAATTGTGCAGCCTCTTTGAAGGGGCGAGTTGCTCCATTGGACATTTGAGCTCAGAAGTTTCCTTCTAGTCATTGGAAAGTCTGTTTTCTATTAACTTTGCACAGGCCCAGAAAGGATGAACCAGCCTCCTTGAAGTGGGTTGTAGATTACTCAGCCAGAAATACTGTAAGGATTGCTTCTCCTATCTTAAGAAAGTGAAGACTCTTGAAACGAAGTATTTCAAAAGGAAGCTTTTATTAAGTAGAAGGGAAACCATTAAGTTCAAAGCAATGTCTGAATCCCCTTAGGCAATGCAAGTAGAATTAAAGCAGTAGAGACCCCTCCCATTTGTTAGAATGCAGATTTTAGCCAATACACAAGTGTGAAGATGTTTCCTTTATCAACTGCCCCGAGAGCCGAATAAACATACATTCCCATGGCTACCTTCCGTTAGACATTAAAATGAAGTGTACCACATGGCCATCATAAACATTCCCCAAAAGGTGATGGGATCTCAGGCATTTCGGTGCCAGGAAACCAGTTGTAAAATATCAGTTGTCATAGGCACTGCTAATACATCAACTCCAAGGCCCCCCTCCTCCAAATTGAATGGCAGTATCACTTTTAGGGATCTGGCAAATACACAATAAGAAAGTAAGCAAATCAAAAATAGGTAAACAAATTGCTTAAAACAATCTTCTGAAAGTTTGCTAAGCCTGAACACAAACCAATTTAAAAACAGCCAGTAAAACAGCTGACTGGTATTAGGGGAAGGTCAATTGCTCCAAACGGGGATTAGGTTTTGTTTTCTAGCAAAGAAACATACCGACTATTTTCAAAAAGGAAAACGAATGTCTCTTTATTGAAAAAATATACAGAAGAAGAAACCTGGCTAGCCTTTGTTGAATGTCAAGTTCTCAAATATTTGAAGTATATAAACATTAACATGTGAAAGCATTAAAACCATCATACACTAAAGTGTAATTTTCCTATTTCCCTTCATTTCCACTAAAGCCCATTAGAAGCAGTGCAAGATCAGACGACGTGGAGAGAGCGCTGGCTCATGGAATTGCCAAGAGTTGGAGACAACTGAATGGATAACACCATCAAAGCCCACCAGAAACTCAGGGACACACATTTAAAGGAAAGAGTCACTCAGATTTGAAAAGTTTATAAACTACTGGAAAGCGATAAGACAAAATTTCCTCTGCTTTCTTTCAAACCTCCCACCTTATCTTTCTTATCCTCCCACGTGGCTTAAAGATGGCCACATTCAAGCCGTCATTCTTTTGTGGCCAAAGCTTCTCTGTTTTCCATGCTTGTCTTCTCTGTCACACCCTTCAATTCTTTAATATTAAATAATGAAGTAGATGTCTTGCTGGGGAGGGGCTCTTTGGGGGCTACACAAGGCAGAAGTGAAAGCAGTAGCAGAAAAGCAACATTGACTACCCTTTGAACCTTCTCCCCTCCACTAGCCAAATTGGTAGTAGACTTCATTGGGTTGTCCACAAAAGCATCCTTTTCTCAAAGATTCCTCTTCAAAGCTGCCAAAATCTCCATGGGCATCTGGAACGAAGGGGCAGGAGGTAGAGCCAGTTCTCTCATGTGGGTCCAACATAGGGCTGGGCCAGTCGTCTTCCTCCTACAGCTGTTGGGAAGAAAACCAAGGTGTTGGCTGAGCTTTAGGAGATATAAGATACCAGAAGTCAAGGGGCCACCAGTTAGAGCAGATTGGAAGGTGCAAAAGGAGAAGGGGAAACTTGGCTGCAATATTTATCTTCCTTCCTTCCTTCCTTCCTTCCTTCCTTCCTTCCTTCCTTCCTTCCTTCCTTCCTTCATGTCTCGTCCTTCAATGCCTTCACGAAGGAGGTGGGCTCAAAGTGGAAACGCAGGTTGATCCTGTGGGATCACTTTGTGCCAACCACTCTTCGTGCCTCTCCCCAGACATTCTGTCTTGAGCGGGGCAAATTTGACTGTGCTGAGAGAGGCTTTGTGTTGTGGAAATACTTGGAATCAATCTCAACCCGTGGATCCTGAGAAAACCTCTGGACTCTTAGCCGGGGTCTAGGACAACTTGCTGCGGCCAACTTGCCACCGCAGAATAACTCACCATGGAACAAAAGTTACAAAGAAATGGTGGAATAGAATCATTAAAGAAACGATGCCAGAGGAGGGACAAAATGAAATGTGAATTAACAAAAAGTAACATATTTTTAAATTATTTTAAAAAATTACGTTGATTGTTGAAATGTCCCATGGTGAGTTGTCCCACAGCAAGTTGGCTGTGACAAGTCAGCTGTGGTGAGTTGTCCCATTGTGTCTTAGCTGAGTCACCTGTGGATCAGATCCCTGTGTCCTACTGGTTGACCAGAGTGACCAGGCAGGTGCTAGTTGGAGGGATGGAGGTGGTGGTAGTAAATGCATTGTTCATTACAGAGGTGCTCTCCATCCCTTTGGAGATGCTGAGATGGAGGCTGGACCACAGTTAGGCAGAACCTTGTATGAAGCAGTGTTGCCCTTTCTATCAAGATTCAGGACTGATATGGGAGTGAAATTGCACCAACCACAGGCTAATGACCTTTGATGGGATCAGGATGAAGGCGGTGCAACTATTCTGTTTCTGTCAGATCTCTTACCAGCCTTGATTCCATTGACCAGGCTGTCCTTCTGGACTGACCCGAAGTTAGCATGGGGAGGAGCACAAGAGTCAGGAATTTGGAATGAAGCCTTCATCCCTGAATTCTTGGCTGTCATAAAACAGGTGATAATTGAATAACAGTCTGGTGTTTGACAAAAGGATGGGAGAGGAGGGGAGGGAAGGAGGAGGGTCATTCATTCAGAAGTCCCAGTGTCAGTATTCTCTATTACTTTTATTGTAAAAGGCAATCCCACCCTGTTCCTCTGGATAACTCATGATCTCACCTGGGGAAGAAGGAGAAGGAAATAAGAAGTGTTAGGTTTCTCAGAGGGCTTCCTTAGGATGGTACCTTTGCTGGGTTTCTCCATGGGAATGAGTTCCATGCAGCCAGAAAGAAGGAGACTTCCCCCTAGGCTAAGGCACAGCAGGGCCCAGAGAGGCAGCCTGGAGAGTTTCTCGGTTTGTCCTGAAAAAAAAAAGCACACCAAGAATGTTCTTTCTGCGCCAACTCAGGAAGCTCAAACTGCCCAAGGATCTGCTGATTCAGTTCTAGAGAGGAATGACTGAGTCTGTCATCTGTACCTCTGCAACTGTCTGGTTTGGCTCTGCAACCCAACAAGACAAACACAGACTTCAGAGGATAATTAGATCTGCAGAAAAAACAATTTATTTTTATTTTTATTTTATTTATTATTCATGCTTCTAGACCGCCCCCTCTCCCAAAAGGGACTCGGGGCGGTGTACAGTCCATGCAAAATATATCAAAATACAATAAAAATTGAATATGTACAGTTGGAATGGAGGAGGTTAAAAATGGAATTAAAAGAACTGTACAAAGCAATATATATAAATATAGGATTTTGAACCCCTAAAACACACACAATAAGTTAAAAACAATACCCCTAAAATAACCAGTTAATACATTTGCCAGGAGGGACAGTTGTAATTATGCCAATTACTGCCAACCTGCCTTCCATCGAAGACCTGTACACTGCACGAGTCAAAAAGAGGGCTGTGAAAGTATCTACACTCTCCTCATATCCTGGACACAAATTGTTTCAACTCCTACCCTCAAAATGACGCTATAGAGCACTGCACACCAAGACAACTAGACACAAGGACAGTTTTCCCCCGAATGTCATCACTCAGCTAAAGAAATAATTCCTTCACCATTGTCACCACAGCTGGTTTTGCTTTCGTTCTGTGCTGAAATGATGTACTCAATAAACGTTTGCATTAAGACATTGGGTCGTCTCAACAGTGCTGGTTGGTTGGAGAACCATATTTGGGAGGAGCCAGGAAACAGGACCCCTTGCTAGGACTGAGTCCAACCCTGGTTCTTCGCATCCAGGCCCTTTATAATTATCTACAGTTCAACAGTTACAAGGCACACTTGTAATTTTTTTGCTGCTGTTTACTACAAGGCAAAACTATTGCAATTAATTCAGGAGAAATGGGATCAAAATTAGGGCATGGCATTCCATGATTGAATAATCAGAGCATGAACACATTCCTAAATCAAGGTTTCACAAGTGCTGCAATAATAATAATAACAACAACAACAATAATAGAAGAGGTTGGTTGAGGACTCCTACAAGTAAAGCAGACTGTGGAAGAAGAAAGACACAGCTTGAATGATTACATCCAGAAAAGTGAAGAACCAATGATTAAGGAAGTAAATAAAGGAGGCCTTTTGAAGACAACTAAGTTAAAAGAAAGAAGTAATTGAGAAGCGAGCTGAAAATTAGAAAAGCAAAGCTATGCATAGCCAATACTTGAAAAGCAAATGTCGCCTCTGTTATGAGAAAGATGAGACAGCCGACCACTTGATCAGCGGGTGCAGCAAAATTTTACAAACTGATTACCTACAACGCCATGACCGCGTTGCTAAGATTATTCACTGGAAATTGTGCCAAAAGTTTGGATTTGAGCACAGCAAAAACCCCTGGGACCATCAGGTTGAGAAGGTTTTAGAGAATGAGAAAGGCAAGATCTTGTGGGGCTTCAGAATCCAGACTGACAGGCACTTGGCCTACAACACACCTGACATAACAATAACTGAAAAGAAAAAAGTATGGTTCATTGACATTGCAATACCTGGTGATGCACGAATTGAAGATAAACACCAAGAAAAAGATCACAAAATACTGGGACTTGCAAATTGAGGTTGAGCGACTGTGGAAAAAGAAATCGTGTGTTGTCCCAATTGTAATTGGAGCCCTTGGAGCAATACCTAAAGGGCTACCTCGCTATTTGGAAATTCTAAATTTACCTGTCTTGAACATTCTGACTCTACAAAAAAACACCCTACTTGGAACAGCTTATATCAGGGGTGGCGAACACGTGGCTCTCGAGCCGCATGCGACTCCCGGCCAAAATGAATGCAGCTCTTTGCCTCTTATCATTATTTTGTATACTGTGGCTCTTTGCCAAGTTTGGATTTTGTCCCTTTCGGCGCTAATAATAAATAATAATAATTTTATTTGATTAGCCGCAACCCTCTCCCGAAGGACTCGGGGCGGCGTACAATCAAAACAGATAAAAAACAGATAAAGACAAACATACATACATAAAGAACAAAGACATATACATGTGCATGGAGGAGGTAGACTCATAAGTGAAAGACAATTAAAAAACACAATTTAAAATCCCATTAAATAAAATTACTAATTAAAAAACCCATCAGGAGCGTTATGAAGTTATGATTGAGCCAGGCCGGCTATTTGGAATAGGTGGGTCTTGAGCTTTACACGGAAGGAGCGGAGGTCAGTAGTGGTCCTAATATCCGGGGGGAGGTCATTCCACAGGGCTGGGCCCGCCACAGAGAAGGCTCTGCTCCTAGGCGCCGCCCCATGGCACTGTCTGGTGGATGGCACCTGGAGAAGTCCCTCTCTGTGCGAGCGGATGGGTCGTAGGGATGTATGGGGCAGAATACGATCCCGCAGGTAACTAGGTCCTGAGCCATGGAGCGCTTTAAAGATCGTAATCAAGACCTTGAAACGCACCCGATAGACCACAGGAAGCCAGTGCAGCTCGCGCAGGAGAGGTGTCACATGGGAGTACTTAGTACTCCCCATAATCACCCGCGCGGCCGCATTCTGGACCAACTGCAGTCTCCGAGTGCATTTCAAGGGAAGCCCCATGTAGAGAGCGTTACAGTAGTCCAGGCGAGACGTCACCAGCGCATGGGTGACTGTGCGTAGGGCGTCCCGGTCCAATAGGGGGCGCAATTGGCGCACCAGGCGAACCTGGTGGAACGCCCCCCTGGCCACGGCTGTCACATGGTCATCCATGGACAGCCTGGCATCCAGGAGGACGCCCAAATTGCGTGCCCGCTCCACGGGGGCGAGTTGAATGCCCCCAATGGCCAGAGATGGGATTAACTGGTTGAACCGGGGAGCCGGAACCCACAGCCACTCCGTCTTGGAAGGGTTGAGCTTGAGTCGGTTGTCATCCATCCAGACCCGTACGGCTTCCGCACACCGGGACATCACTTCGACGGCCTCGTTGGGGTGGTTCGGGATGGAAATATACAGCTGAGTATCATCAGATGATATCCCACCCCGAAACCACGGATGATCTCACCCAGCGGCTTCATGTATGTGTTGAACAGGAGTGGCGAGAGGACCGACCCCTGTGGCACCCCACAAGTAAGGGGGCTTAGGGTCGACCTCTGTTCCCCTGCCAACACACGTTGCATCCGGCCAGAGAGGTAGGAGCCGAACCACCGCAAAACGGTGCCCCGGACCCCCAACCCCTCCAGTCGGTGCAACAGGATACCATGGTCGATGGTATCAAAAGCCGCCGAGAGATCTAATAGGACCAGGATAAATGGGACCAGGCTAAACCCGGATTGCGCGCTCCCTTTTGGCGCTAAACCCGGTAGTACGGTCTTGCCCCGCCCCTGGCGACGCGACGACGCTTGCCTGCACTCCACCAGCTCGGCTGGGAACGGAGACGTTTCTCTGCTCAGCAATGTCTTCAGTGGAGTGGTGGCAGCCTGGCAGGCTGAGCCTGCGTCCCTTTCAGGCGCTCCGCTCCGCTGAGGAAACGTCTCCGTTCCCAGCCGAGCTGGTGGAGCGCAGGCAAGCGTCGTCGCGTCGCCAGGGGCGGGGCAAGACCGTACTTCCGGGTTTAGCGCCAAAAGGGAGCGCGTGGTGTGGCTCTCTGACTCTCACAGTTTAAAATTTTGTCTCTTTTTGTGGTTTCGGGGTGGGATATCATCTGATGATACTCAGCTGTACATTTCCACCCCTATTGGACCGGGACGCCCTACGCACAGTCACCCATGCGCTGGTGACGTCTCGCCTGGACTACTGTAACGCTCTCTACATGGGGCTTCCCTTGAAATGCACTCGGAGACTGCAGTTGGTCCAGAATGCGGCCGCGCGGGTGATTATGGGGAGTACTAAGTACTCCCATGTGACACCTCTCCTGCGCGAGCTGCACTGGCTTCCTGTGGTCTATCGGGTGCGTTTCAAGGTCTTGATTACGATCTTTAAAGCGCTCCATGGCTCAGGACCTAGTTACCTGCGGGATCGTATTCTGCCCCATACATCCCTACGACCCATCCGCTCGCACAGAGAGGGACTTCTCCAGGTGCCGTCCACCAGACAGTGCCATGGGGCGGTGCCTAGGAGCAGAGCCTTCTCTGTGGCGGGCCCAGCCCTGTGGAATGACCTCCCCCCGGATATTAGGACCACTACTGACCTCCGCTCCTTCCGTGTAAAGCTCAAGACCCACCTATTCCAAATAGCCGGCCTGGCTCAATCATAACTTCATAACGCTCCTGATGGGTTTTTTAATTAGTAATTTTATTTAATGGGATTTTAAATTGTGTTTTTTAATTGTCTTTCACTTATGAGTCTACCTCCTCCATGCACATGTATATGTCTTTGTTCTTTATGTATGTATGTTTGTCTTTATCTGTTTTTTATCTGTTTTGATTGTACGCCGCCCCGAGTCCTTCGGGAGAGGGTTGCGGCTAATCAAATAAAATTATTATTATTTATTATTAGCGCCGAAAGGGACAAAATCCAAACTTGGCAAAGAGCCACAGTATACAAAATAATGATAAGAGGCAAAGAGCCGCATTCATTTTGGCCGGGAGCCGCATGCGGCTCGAGAGCCACGTGTTCGCCACCCCTGTACTGATGGGTTTATTTTCTAAATGCTGAGTTGGTATCTAGATTCAGCCACTTTTTATTCATTAATACTTGACATGAAGTTCCCTTGGGAACTAAAGATCAAAAGATCAACATGAATTCTACTGTTTTCCCCCCAATCAACATGAAGTAAAAGAGATTGTAAGAATGTAATTGGTGGTTCAGGGTCATAGATCTTAAGGTCTCCAATTCATACCGTTTCTGCCTTTCAGCCGTTTGTATGCCTCTCCCTAACTGTCTCCCCATCCCACCAGATCCAGCAGAATCGACCTGCTTGGAGTCCCATTGATTTGGGAGCGTGATCAGGTGGGACCAGGAAGTGAACCAGTTCTGTTGCATCCTTGGGAACATCATTGCAATGAATGTGAAGCCCAACACCTTTCCAACAATGATTTCCCTGTACAAATAATCATTGGGTGTTTCATCTTCTCTGGGACCTTTTTTCTTCCAACTCAAGATCACCTTCATCTTCAGCCCCAAAGCCTCTTTCATGGAGGGAAAAACTTACCAGCACAAACTTGCTTTAAGGTGACTGTCCGGGATGCTAATTCACCTTTAATCCCTGCTTTGCAGGTGACTTCAAGATTAAGATTTTGGGAGGTGATTGTCATCTCAGAACTAAACGTGCTCTTGATAGCTGATTCCCACATGAAATGCACCCCATCTACCCAGTTCTCTGTAGAGCAATTCAGCCGCCATTCTCTGTTTCGAATCCCAACAGGGGTGCAGGTCACTCTCAGCTGAGAGACCAGCCAACGTCCTGAACAGAAAATAGAGAGACACCATTTGTGCAAGACCACAAAATCACCAGGAGGCCAAAGAAGAAGGAGAAGCAGTAACAGCAGTGGTTCAATCAACGTTTTGCTTAAAGCAGGGAAAATACGTGTGACACATTTCTGTCACAAATAATCCCATAACAATTGTCCCTCTCATGCATGGCATTCATTGTGAAGGGGGAGGACCACTATGGTAAAGGAGGGCAGGTACCCCTCATCCTCTGCCTCAACAAAGCCCCCTTCCATTGAGGGGGGGGGGAGTTGTGACGATACAGCATGCAATCTCAGTGCTCTGAGATCGCAGTTGACACTTTTGCCACTGGGGGGTCCAAATGGACCTAAACCGTCCCGAAGAGATGGTGAACAGGAAGAATACGTCTTGCTGATCTCAGGGACATCGCAAAGTCCCTGATTGATCCAAGGGAAGTTCTTCAAGCCAGTGACAAAAAATCCAGTCATTTGGCTGACGAAGTTGGGCGGCTCAAAAATGGAAGGATACGGAAAGAGAAAGTGTTTCCAGCTGGTGAGGAAATTTTATTGTTTTAAGAGTGACTGCATATAAAAAACTTAAAATAAATTCAAATTGAAGAACAGAAGAAATAAGTGGCGGAATTAAATTTGGAATGGTTTTTGACAGGGAGTTATCCTTTTTCTTTTTCCATGCTATCTTCACGGATGGAATTTATGTAAGACCTTTAAAACGAATGGACTAAGCTTTCTTCTTCTATTTTCTTTTTTTTTTCATTACTCTCTGTAACCTACGGTCTAAAACTCTCATCTGTCATTACTGTGGATGTTTTTTTTAACTCATTTAAGAATTGGACTTTCTCTTCAACTTGAAATACAAAAAAGACATTTTCTTTTTAAAAAGGAAAGAATTTGCAGCATTATGGCTAACACTGTGGAACGCCTTTACTTTTTTTCACGGATTATCTCGGCTGGTACCTCAAGGTCTTGTTGCCTGTTTACAGAGAGCGATAAGAAGAAACAGATGTTCCTTTGAGGTATTTCTAACCAGAGAGAGGTGATTAAAAGCTACTAAATTAGAATAACAGTGTTTACATAGTTGAAAACAATGGCGCTATCACAGCAGGAGAAAGAGGCTTTAAGTCTGCAAAAGATATTTTCAGAAATATAGAAGCTATCAAATACACGCGAGACGATTGAGAAGAAGTTGGATGATTTAGTCCATTTAACAGCAAAATATGACGGGGAAGTTGAAGATGTTCATCAAATGGAGAAAGTGGCAGTTAAAATTTAAAAAAAATGAAGAGGAAAATGAATGCAAAGAAATTAAAACTGCTGACATTTATTGTGATGGGTTCATCTCTGAAAATGGAAAGAGTGGAATATTGAAAGAGGAATTAAATGATGGGGAAACTTACTCCAGATGGCAAGATACAGAAGAAGAAAAAATAAAAGAATTTATGAACCTAAAGAGAGAAATTTTTTCAGTAATAGTTTTGATAACACCACTGACAATCAAAGATGAGCTACTTAAGGAAACAGAAGAAGGGCATCGAAATTACAAGAGAGACCGTATAAGCAAAGAGCTACTAAGAGGACTCCATACAAAGTTGATTAAAGAGAAGATAAGAGGACTGATACCACAAACAGCAGAAGATATGAGATTGCCTCGTTACTGGAAAGATACAGATTGATAGATGGAAGAATATAACTTAAAACTAGCTAAACTTAGTGAAATTTAGTGATAATAGATATAGTTAAACAAATAATTGATAATGATAATAATGTATACTATGTGTAGTGTCATGATAAATAATAATGGGATATGAATATTGAATGGTACCCATGAAAGGAAGATTAGAAACCTTCTTGGATTATATATAAAGATTAATGAATAAATAAATAAAAAGAACTAAGTTAGATATAGTTAAGTTTTGAATCTTAGGGGGAAAATGTAATGATATACGATATAGTTAAATAAAGGAGGGATAATGATAACAAGGTATATATAGGCATGGGTACAATATAAGGAAATTGAACGTAAATAGCAAATAATGATTTGGAAAGAAGGATTAGAAAATTTTGTTATTGAATATTATGGATGTTTAGCTAGAATAGGATATAAAGATTCAGTGTTATTGGAGGACTTTAGAAATACTAAATGAAATGCTAGTATGTGGTTATGTATTAAATTATGATGAAGGACGTTTAAACAATTATAGTCAAATGTAAATGGAGGTATGATGATGGTAACATGTATAAATATCTGAGTTAAAACACTTGAGTGAATATGAATTATGATTGATGACTGTGGAAGAGATGCACGAAAGCCTTTTGTAACCAACTGATACACTTTCTGCAGTATGTAAAAAAGGAGGACTTTTATGTGTTGTGTTTGTTTTGAAAATAAAATAAAAAGTCTTGGGAAAAAAAGAAAGCCGCCTTTATATCAACCCATGGATTGAGGGCAAGAGGATGACCTTCCAGGCTCTCTCCTCAAAATCCCTTCAACTCTTTCCCAAAGAGTTTGTGGCTCCATCCACAAAGAGGATCCTGGACTGCCTCTCTGGAGATTCCAGCCTCAAAGCAAACCCACCTCTCTCTTCCCACCCAGAAACCTATTTGGCCTGGCCAAGTCCTGCCTCCATGGAGGGAGAATCCTGGAGAGATCTGGGCTGGATCCCCACAGGTTTCCTTCCATGGGGGAAAGAATGAAGAACACAACTTGAACTCCAGTTCTAACCCATTGTAGAAATGCAAGTCCTCAGCTGTGCTCCAGGCATGGGAGATGGTGGGCAGGGTGGAGCAGGGAGGAAAATGGTGGTATTGGTGTGTGTGTGTGTGTGTGTGTGTGTGCAAATATAACCAAGGCTTGGTCAGAATATGTTTAAACTATTTGATTAATAGGTTTGCATTTAAATCCTCATATCTGCTTTAAAAAAAGAATTCAGAAACTTTACTCTTGGATAATGGCTCAAAAGAAGGGAGCAGCTGCTTCCGGTTCCGGCGGCTGACGGCGACGGGCAATTTGTTGCTCGCTCCGGCTCCCCGGTGGGCCTCCCCACTCCTTGGGGGGCACAGGACGCCCCGCAGAGGCGTCCTGCCGGAGGGGCGGCACTGCGGGGGATCCCTGGATCGGCGGCGGCCAGCGGGAGGTCCCCCACCTCACCCAAGTCACCGGGGAGCAGATCGGAGGACGCGTGGGCGTCTTCGCTGAGAGGCTGTGCGGAGAATGAGCAAGCAGAAGGACGCAGCTGCGGTGCGGTGAGGCGCAGACTCGCCTCCATTCCCTTTACTGATTTGAAGAATTTGCCAGCAGTTTAAAACTTTTTCTCTCGGCTGACTTGAGAGGCGGGGCTGGAGGGAGGGGGATTTCCCCCCCCCCTCAGACAGGCGGCTTGGAACAATTCTGCTCTCAGCCCCAGGGGAAGGAGGAGGGGGGAGAGCCAATCAATGATGCCACACCCTTTCTTAAAGTGATTTTCTTTGAACTTAACCTTATAATATATTGATGATCTGAGAACTTTGGGAACTTTGAACTTTGAAAACTTTGTTATGCCTCTAAACCCGAAGCTGGCAGGGCAAGATGGCACACTTCCGTTGTCTTCATGAACTGTGAAACCTGACTCCACCTTTAAAAACTCAGGCTTCTGGTCTTTGTCTCCGTGCTACTCAGATAAATCTCTTGTGGATTGCTACTCTTTGAACTCCCTGGAGTGAAAAACTTTGCTCTACTGCCAGGGTGATCAGAGAAACTCTCTTCTGCCTGGACCTTCTGCCTCCTGGACTCTTCTGGCCGCTCTGCCGCTCTGACTGTCCATTCTCTACATTGACTGAACTCTTTATTTTATAAACAATGCCTCCTAAAAGACCACCTCCTGGAAAGCCTGGCTTTGCTACCTCTGCCCCTACATCAGCAACTTCCAGCCCTGCTACACAATCAACGATAACAGCCCTGATGCAACCTAAAAGTACAGAGATGGACTTCCAACAAATGTTTCAGCAAATTTTACAGGGACAAGAGGAAATCAAGAAACAACTAAAGGAGATGAAAGAAGAAATTAAAGAGAATCAGGCCCAAATTAATACGAACTCACAGAGACTGGACCTTTTGGAGGGTGAGGCGGCTGAGATGAGGGAGGGGGTGGAGGGGGTGCAGAAGGGAAACAAAGAACTTGATACCCAACAGATGAAAATAGAGTTTGAGAGAATGTCCTTTTACCTTAGATTCCAAAATGTGATGGAAGCAGATGATGGAAAACATAAGGGACATCATGACAAGTATTTTGGCTGAATACATTCATAAAGAAAAACAACAGATGGGGTGGGAGATAGATTTGGTGTATAGAGTGAACTCAGCCTATGCTAGAACACACAACGTACCCAGGGAAGTACACATTAAATTTCTTAGAAAAAGCACAAGAGATGAAATTCTGAGTGCACAAAGGGGGCAAGCCTTGACATACCAAGATAGGGAAATAACCATTCTGAAGCAGATCCCCAAGAAAGTGAGGGAAAAAAGAAAAAACTATTCGCAACTAGCGAATAAATTATACCAGAAGGGGGTGTGGTTCAGATGACTGATGCCTGAAGGTATGTTAATATTCTGGGAGGGGACAAGAATTAGAATCAATACACTCATAGAGGCACAGGCCTTTATGGGAAAAAACAAAACACACCTAGAAAAAACAGAAGATCCTATAACAGACATACAGGACACGGGAGGGGCCGGAGCTCTGTCGGCGGGGGGAGATGGGGCAATACAGCTCAGATCACAAAAATGAATAAGAAAATCTTTTTGACACAAACTGACCGAAAGTACCAATGGAATTAATATGCTGACTATATACTACTATGTATTAATGATTTTTACTTAGATGTATACTATGAGTATGGAGGGAGGGGGTGCCTACCACACTTTGCAACTGCCAAAATTTGTATACCTTTTCCACTACCTTTTCCCTTGTAAATTAAAAAAAAACACAATAAAACTTGTTTATAAAAAAAAGAAGAAGGGAGCAGCTGATGAGAAGCTCTGGACTCTATCCAGAAAGGGCATCTCTTCAGAAAGTGGACAACTGGACAATCTCCCCCGACAGAAAAGCCTCCCACCTCCTCTCATCACCAGGGCAAAGGAGAGAGACCAGCAATTTGCTACCATGACTGGGATGCTTACTAAATATTTCCAGATCAAAAGTCTTATATTCCAGCTTCTTGTTTCCTTGAACAATTTTTGCAGTGTAAATGCCAGCATCCTCTTTCTCTAGATTGTTGAGGATTAATTCTGTGCAATCCTCAGAGACACTCAATCTGTTCAGGAAAGCTGGTAGGTGAACCTGGAGGTTACATGGATCTGAAAGTCTCATCCAGGCAAATTGGTCAGTGTCATTTTTCGTCCAGGTAATTTCTTCAGGTGGTTCCATTTGGAAAGGTGTCCTCAAGCGGGGCACTTTAAAAGAGACAAACTCCCCAAGAAAACCTTGTATGCCTTCTGGTTCAGAAGCTCCTGCAAGGCCAGAGAAAACAGAGGAAGCCTTCAACAGACCACAGACTGCAGACCACCCACCCAAACAGAGGAAATGAATGCTAATCAGTTAACACATGCGTAGAAAATATATCATAGTAGTAATGGGGAGCTAATTACCCTGACATCAACTAGGAGGCAAACTCTGCATCAAGTGGGAGATCAAACAAGTTCTTGATGTGCCTAGCTGATAACGTCATCATCGAAGAAGTAGAGGAGGGAATTGGAGGGCCAGCTTCACTGGGCCTAATTCTCAGTGATGAAACCATAGAGGGGGTTGAGGCTATGGGACCAGACTTGAAATTTTGGGCTTGGACAATCTGGAACTGCACTGCCTGCAGTATGATCTAAGCACAGTACACAAAATTGTCTGCTACAACATCTTACCTGTCAACGACTTCTTCAGCTTCAACCTCAACAGGCAAACAATCGACACAAACTCAAAGTAAACAGCTCCAATCTCAATTGCGGAAAATATGACTTCAGCAACAGAGTGGTCAATGCCTGGAATGTTCTATCTGACTCCGTTGTTACATCCTCAAACCCCCACAGCTTCAACCTCCAACTGTCTACCATGGACCTCACCCCATTCCTAAGAGATCCATAAAGGGGGGGGGCACATAAGTGCACCAACGTGCCTTCTGTCCCTGTCCTAGTGTCCTCATTTATTTGTATTCATTTTTTCGTTCCTGTCCATGCTTATATTTATATCTGTTACCTTATATATGTTTGTCAAACTAATAAATATAAATGCAAAACTGTGGGAGAGTGTGACTGTGCCATATTGGAATTCACCATAATGTTGGCATTTCAGATTCCTAGACCATGCTCTATCTACATGAAGGTCTTTGTTAAAATATTCATGACTGGGAAAGATATGGTAACAAGGTCAGCCAATGAATAGGCATATCAACTAAGTCAATGGGAGCTTAAACAGATCTGAGTCTGTGCAATGGATTGAAACTGAAACCGGTCAGTCTGAGCTCTAAAGCTGAACTAGTCTGCTGCCTGAAACTGCTTGTAACGTCTACCACATTGAAAGAACTCTGCTATTGGTATTGTACATTTATTCATCTGTTATTGTCAGCCTCTGCTTCGCTATTTGCTTTCGGCTGCCACTGAAATGGGGAGAGGGGGCTTGGTATTTGGGAGGGGAAGGAGAGATTGTAAAAAGGGAGTTTTGGTCTCACCGTCTACAGCGCATGCTGGAGACTGGTGCTTAGTGTCGGTCAAGGCCAACCGTCCTGCATACCAACCTGATGATGCTCCTTGAAGATGAAACCCACATGACACCTGAGGGATTTGCAGATTGGACAGTGGGATGAGGGTTACTGGGGGGGAGGGAGTTGGACACATATTGATATGTATGATTTCGCACACTTTTGCCTCAGATCTTACTTTGCTTAGCTGCTATCTTTTCATAACCAGTAAAAGTACTCTTAATTCTGCAAAATGGAGTTAAGTGGTTTCTTTCTTGGTTGCTGAGGGAGGCCGGTTATTATGTATATAAAGAAGTTAATAAATCCAGCTGAATCAGTTATCTGTGTGTGCTTTCTGGATTTGATTTTTCTGAAACAAACTGACAGGTTATGGGCCCAGAACACGCACAGACAGACTGCATTGTAATTTGAGCTGAGAGGCTGCCTATGTTTAAAAGGAGAAACGAAGCAGAGGAGGCTTGGCAGGATGGCTGCTGCATTTAAGGAAAGCTCTGTGCCTCATTTGGGACAGAAGAACTATATTATTTGGGCTGCAAAGAAGGAATGTTTCCTGAAGGTTAAGGAGCTGTGGGATATTGTTATTAATCTTTTAAGGAGCTTTTGCAGCTGGTGAGCAGAAGCAACCTGATAAAGCAATGGCTTATATCATCTTGAGTTTAGAAGATGAACAGTTTATCAGTGTAGCTAATTTAAAGACTGCACACGAAGTCTGGCTGAAATTAAGAACTGTGCACGTGAGTGTGTCTGCATGCAATATTGGACAGTTATGAAGGAAATTATACAGAGCCTGCTCGCAACCAGGTGTATCTGTGGAAAGACATTTATTGCAAATGCAAACTTTCAACAGGGGTTGGGACAGTTGGGAATAAAACACAGATGCACAAATCCGTACACAGCAGCTGAGAAAGGCGTAGCTGAGAGATGGAATGGAGTCTTGCAAACCATGAAGGACTCTGGTCTGAGCAGGTCATATTGGGGTGAAGCCGTGTTGACTGCTAATTATTTAATCAATAGGCTGTGGAGTTCTTAGCAGTGCTATATGGGAGAAAGTCATCTCTGGCACATGTAAAGGGTGCTTGGAACTAATGCGTGGGTGCATATTCCAAAGGCAATTAGGGGAAAAGGGCAACTGAAGCCTGGAAAGGTTTATGGGCTATGAGCCAGGTTCAAAGACGGAAGCAAAAGAATTTCAAGATCTGCAAGCTTTGCAGAGCAATCTGGAACAGAATTGATGCAAATTTTTGGAATGATTCACTTAGTGATGGTGATCCACTTAGTGATGGTAACTCACTTAGTGACAGCAACTCACTTAGTGATGGTGTCAGCGTTCAGGGAGGAGAAGCTGAACAAGATATGAAGCAAGAGAAGGCAGGAGCAGTCAATGCCATGCAGGTCAGAGCGATGGAACGAGGGGATTCCACCTGACAGGTATTTCTGCTAGTGAAGTCAAGGTGTGTAATGTATGGTATAAGCCAAGGAACTATCAGGAAGTTTTGCCATTTCCTAAAATGCCAAGTAAAGTGGAAGGAAGCCATGGACAAGGAAATGAAACCCATGGGTGAACATAACACGTTCACTTCTATACCTTGGACACAGGGTGGCAAAGCTGTAGGGTGCAAGCGGGTACACAAGAAGAAAGTACTACCCAATATAAAGCAAGGTTAGTGGCACAAGGTTTTTCACAGCTGAAAAAGGTGCACTGAGATATTCGCACCAACAGTAAAGAGTGAAGGCTGGCACTAGCGTTGGCAGGGGCACATGGCCATAAAATTTGGCATTTTGACATAATTCTAAACTAGAAATAATAAGAGAAACACAACTTACCAGCTCCTAAGAGAATGACTGATAACCATAATCCAAACATAATCTTGTGGGACATATCGGCAGCTGGCATTTCAACAAAATGAAGCAAAGTCTAATTTCTGCAAAATAGAAAGAGTCTGGATGATTTGTATAATATTTTAAGGAGTCTCTAATGTTTCTCAAAATTCTACAGTCTCTCTTTCTTGCACACTTTCTGTGTGGTGGAGTTGAAGGCTGCCTCTTCAGTGGAAGAGAGAATGTAACTGAAATTTTTTTCAAAATAAGTCTTGCAACATTTTATTTATTCAATTTATATGGATACCCATGAAACTGGAAACTGAAGACCAGGAGGCAGGTAGAGTGAAGTACATTTCAGCTTATTGACAGCAGTGGAGGCAAAGACAGATCTTGAGTCTTTAAAGTCCACCTTTGCCTCTCTGTTGGTCGAGGCATACTCCCAGATGATCAAGGAAAAGTTTTCCTTGTCAATCACAAATTATTGATCAGCCAACTGTGTTTCATATTGAAAACAAATCCCCCGCAAACAAATGATTGTGTTATCTGCCCATGGAGGTACTATAATTCCCTGCAGCTGGCTCTCTGTTTTGGCTCCTTTGTCCAGACCTGCTGTGCAGCTGCATTGCTAAATTAGCAGGAGGCCGTGCCAGGCCTGTTGTCATTGTCTTGTTATATTTCATCTGTATGCCAGATGAAGAAGGAGTGCCTACTACAGAAAGGAGGCATCTTCTTCGCAAAGGTGGTTCCTTCCTTGTACGGACATACAAAGAGGAAGAGGTAAAGCCTGTGGGGAACATCTGGCATCGGTTCTGAGTGACCACCATGGATTTGTAGACAGACTCAAACAAATCTGGATTGTGGAGAGACTGAACTATACATCGACTACCGCGCTGACTGTATTAAACACCAAACCAATGGCTCACGTCCCTACAATCACAACAACCCAATAACCAACAATCGACAACCCCAACAACCCAACATCCCAACAACCAAAAATCAACAGCCCCAACACCCAACATCCAACACTAGACATGCAGGCCCCCCAAGATCATCCAGGTTCACCGCTAGAGACCTTAAATGCAAACTCTTCAACGCAAGTAGCCTCGCTAATAAAATGCCGGAATTTCTTCCCCTACTAAATACGACTCAATTTGACCTTGCATTTGTCTGCAAAACGTGGTTAAACAAATCCTTTTCAGACTCCATTACCACTACAAGCGACTACCAGGTCCACCGATCTGATATCCGAAGAGGAGGTGGTGATGCTGCTATCTTCTACAAAAAGTCCCTAGATCTGAAAAATATTCAAGTAACGCAAGAGCTTGTTCTTCCGGAGACCATTATCTGCAATCTGTCACTAAATACCACAATTCACTTCCTTTTATGTTGCCCCTGATTATGACCTTGATCATGCCAGAAAAATAGCTACATTACTAACGTGGGCAGCCTCATGCCCATATCCCATTATCTTTCTTGGTGATCTCAATTTACCTCTTGGACCCTCAATGAGTGCACAACTGAAACAATACATACGACCCTGTATAATGCCATCACTACTTTAGGAATCGTTCAATTGGTAACTATCAGCAGTAGATTCAACAACTGCCTCGATCTAATCTTCTACAACAGTTTAAACACAATTTATAGCCTTGGTATCAAAGAGCCTTTTTCCAACAGTGACCACAGAATGATTGACTTTTGTCTAAATTTGCATCCATACAAAGAATATGACTCCTAAATACAGCTTCAAAAAAGCAAACTACGATCTCGTAGCTGCCCCCCTCCCACCTCTAGATTGGCAAATCCTACTCAATGACTGCAACACTGCAGAAGGCCATTATAACCCTTTTCTACTTGAAGATCAAAGAGTCATTAATCTATATGTACTTTTCGTAACACCCAAAGCCAAAAAGAACGAATTACCCATCTCAATAAGGAAACTCCAATCCCAAAAGAAAACTTTGGCAAAAAAAGAAAACTGGCTATGTAGCTAACTTCAAAAACCGATATAAAACCTTACGCCTCCAAATAAAAGCAGAATGTACCAATTGCCACTGCAAACAGGAGGAAGAGCTGTTACACACAAAATCCAATCGAGCCTTCTCTAATTTCATAAGCGCCAAACAAAGTCTGAAAAACCATCCCACTTCTAAAATTGTAATGATGATGGCGTTAAGGCCAATCTCTTCAACAATTTTTCAGTTCAGTTTTTGTCAAAAGCAATGGTATCCCCCCCTCATTTCCTACTCACACAACAACCAATTGCAATGATTTAATCCACATTGATTTTACGGAAGATACTGTCAAAAGGGCCGTACACAACCTCTCTTTCTATTGGTCCCAATGGAATATGTCCCTACGTTCTAAAAAAGCTCTCCACTGCCTTAGTTGTGATGTATCTTTTAAAACGAGCTCCTTGCCTGACCTATGGTCGTAGCAACGGTCATACCTATCTTCAAAAAAGAAGAGCCCGATGTCAGTGTTCCAAATATCATCCAGAATTAAATCAGAGTCCAAGGCAGATCTTTCCTCAGAGTTCCAGTTTAATAAGAGAGACATGTTGGTACATCTGTGGGAAACCCGAATCTGAAAGCTTCCTGGGTTTCCCACTCAGTTGAAAGTTCATGATCTTGCCCCCCACACCCACAAGTCCATCCCATGGTCCAATCTTCCACTGCCATGCTGGCATTTCCACCCATCCACTTCTGATCAGGTGCAGAGACAAAGGACGACCTTGGGCTTCTAGAAAGGAATGTTTTATTTTGACAACAACATTCTACTCCTTACTATTCCCCCTCCCAATTCCCCACTAATGAAACAGCATAGTAAAATAATAGAGAGTGTGGCAGGCCAAAGATCCTAAAAGGAATATGACTGGAGGCCTGACACCCGGCCTTGTTGAGAATTACCGACCAATCTCCCTTTGCTGCGTCTCCTGTAAAGTCATGGAATCCATCATAAACCATTCCATCACCCTCCACTTAGAGACAAACAACCTACTCTCTAACAAGCAGTTTAGTTTCAGGAAAAAAATTGTCCTGTAATCTGCAACTCATACACCCCAAAAACATTTGGAGCTCTCAACTCGACCAGGATAAAGCAATAGATGCAATCTATATTGACTTCTGCAAAGCCTTTGATTCAGTGGTACATGACAAACTTCTGTTAAAACGGTTCTTACGGCATTTCTGGATCCCTGCACATGTGGATAGCTGCATTCCTATCAAACAGGCAGCAAGTAGTCAAAATTGGAAATCCTGTATCTAACCCTGTACCAGTTAACAGTGGTGTCCCCCAAGGCAGCGTTCTAGGACCAACACTCTTTTTCCTTTACATAAACAGCCTTTGTGATCATATTATTAGCAGCTGCGTCCTCTTTGCCGACTATGTAAAACTATTTAACACCACAGAAAATTCTACTACTCTACAAAACGACATAGATTATGTATCTGAATGGTCAAACAATTGGCAACTCCAAATCTGTGCTAACAAATGCTCTGTCCTACACATTGGCAATAAAAATCAGAACATCAAATACAAGCTGCCATAACATCCTACCTGTTAATGGCTATTTTTACTTCAACGGCCATAACACCAGGGCTATCTATAGATACAAGCTCAACGTAAGCCATTCTAATCTTGATTGCAGGAAAAACAATTTCAGCAATAGAGGAGTAAATGTGTGGAATGCCCTACCTGATCCTGTTGTTAATTCCTCTGACCCCCAAACCTTTTACCTTCAACTGTCTACCGTGGACCTTACACATTTCTTCAGAGGTCCATAAAGGGGGCGTGCATAAGCGCACCAGCGTGCCTACCGTCCCTGTCCTACTCTCCCCATTTATATGGGCTCTTTTTATGTGTTTATGGCTATGTTTTGCTTATTTATATCCATTGATTTGTGCCATTTTTTCACGTGTTTTCATATTTGTTTCCTTGTACTTGTTGATAAATAAGTAAATAAAAATAAATAAATAAATAAATAACCACTCTTTGGCAATGCCTGTGACCTGAGAGAGCAAGGTCTGTGTCACCACAGCTTCCACCTGCACGTTCAGGACCTCAGGATTTGAAGGGTCATTGCAGGGTTATTCAATGTCGCTCCTCTGCAGCCATTCCCTTCCTTATTTCTCCACAGCTCTCCCAAGTGCTCAAAAATCTGTTTTTGCTGCTGCCTCATCTCCCCCTCACAAATAAAACCCACTTTTGTTGTTTGTTTAATATTCAGGAGCTCATTGCATAAACTGGGTGAAACCAGGCTTAATAGCAGTGACTGGGAGAGGGATCTTGGCATCTTAGTCGACAACCAGCTAAATAGGAGCCAGCAGCCAGGAGCCAAGTTGCATTAACAGAGGGATACAATCAAGATCAAGGGAGGTTCTAATACCACCCTATGAAGCCTTAGTAAGGCCACATCTGGAGTCCTGCATCCAGTTTTGGTCCCCACGCTATAAAAAAGAGGTTGAGACTCTGGAAAGAGGGCAGAGAAGGGCAGCCAGGGTGATGAGGGGAAAGCTACAGAGATGGTCTTAATGACGGTGAGTACCAGAGCTGTGTGAACAGCAACCACCACCCCTGAGACCTGCAACGCTAGTATGTGCTGGCTGCTGATGTGGAAATTGACCTAGTCAGAAATCGGTACAGTGGGGGCAGCAGCTGGATTAAAACCCACCTCCTGCTTTGAGAGAGGTCCCTAGAGCAGCAAAAGGGGGGGTCCTCAACCAAGCCCAGATTGAGTGCATGTTTCAGATGTGGGAAGGAGGGGCATCGGGCGGCCGATTGCTACTCTAAACCTGGCCCAAAATCACCTTCGGCTGGAGGGGGAAAAGCTGAGAAGCAGCCAGTGAAACACTGCAAAACAGCCCTGAAAGGTGTGGAAGTCGTTGATTTTCCTCCTTCAGGCCAGGAGGAGATGGGAACTCCAGCCACTTCAGGTGAAAGCCAGATCGGCTTCCACAATGACCCCCTGGTAAGCCCTCTACTGGCCATCCCAGTAGAACTAAGGGTACTCTCAACTGGTGCCCAGGGAAGGATGCTGGCCCTTTTAGACTCTGGTGGCACCAGGTGTGTTATTAGCCCAGAGATGGTGGAGAAAATGGATCTAAGGCTGGGAACAATGAAAGTATCCACTGCCTTTTGACAATTGGAAGGGTCAGTTGCTGGGAGGGGGCGGCCCACTTTGTAAACGAAACGGTAGAGATGTGGATGGGGGACCACCAAGTAGAAAAGGGTTATAATGGCCTTCTGCAGTGTTGCAGTCATTGAGTAGGATTTGCCAATCTAGAGGTGGGAGGGGGGCAGCTACGAGATCGTAGTTTGCTTTTTTGAAGCTGTATTTAGGAGTCATATTCTTTGTATGGATGCATATTTAGACAAAAGTCAATCATGCTGTGGTCACTGTTGGAAAAAGGCTCTTTGATACGAAGGCTATAAATTGTGTTTAAACTGTTGTAGAAGATTAGATCGAGGCAGATGTTGAATCTAGTGCTGATAGTTACCAATTGAACGATTCCTAAAGTAGTGATGGCATTAGACAGGGTCGTATGTATTGTTTCAGTTGTGCACTCATTGAGGGTCCAAGAGGTAAATTGAGATCACCAAGAAAGATAATGGGATATGGGCATGAGGCTGCCCACGTTAGTAATGTAGCTAGTTTTCTGGCATGATCAAGGTCATAATCAGGGGCAACATAAAAGGAAGTGAATTGTGGTATTTAGTGACAGATCACAGATAATGGTCTCCGGAAGAACAAGCTCTTGCGTTACTTGAATATTTTTCAGATCTAGGGACTTTTTGTAGAAGATAGCAGCATCACCACCTCCTCTTCGGATATCACGGTCAGATCGGTGGACCTGGTAGTCGCTTGTAGTGGTAATGGAGTCTGGAAAGGATTTGTTTAACCACGTTTTGCAGACAAATGCAAGGTCAAATTGAGTCGTATTTAGTAGGGGAAGAAATTCTGGCATTTTATTAGCGAGGCTACTTGCGTTGAAGAGTTTGCATTTAAGGTCTCTAGTGGTGAACCTGGATGATCTTGGGGGGCCTGCATGCCTAGTGTTGGATGTTGGGTGTTGGGGCTGTTGATTTTTGGTTGTTGGGATGTTGGGCTTGTAATAATTATTGGTTATTGGGTTGTTGTGGCTGTAGGGACGTGAGCTGTTGGTCTTGTGTTTAATACAGTTGGTGTGGTAGTTGATGTATATACATCAGTCTCTCCACGATCCAGATGTCTTTTGAGCTCAGCGCAGAGCTCGCGGGAGCACGCACATTGTACAATGGATGGGTCGGGCCACGAACACAGTTTATTATGATTAGAGTGGTTTCTGGCAAGTGCATTTATTGAGTGGATGGATTTGCGTTTACTGGCCTCACTATTACAAATGACTCTGCAGAAGCGTGGAGCCATCGTGCCGTCGCTGTTTTGCGTATTCAGGGCCATCACGGGAGATGTCAATGATTTCATTGTTGATGCTGGAAAGTTTCTGGTGCTGCTGCGAACCTTAGTGATGTCATCTATTTCATTGTTGTACTCAAGTCCAAATGAGATGGCATTTGGACGCTTCAGTTGACGTTTGACTGCATCTTTGATGAGGATGGAGATGTCGGTAGAAGTGTAGCTGGCTGGTTCCCTGAGGTTGTGGTTGAGGCTGAGGTTGTCGAGATGGGGAAGGTTTATGAGATGGCGGCGCTTCAATTTTCTGCTTTATATCATCTTTTTTGAGAGATGCTACAATGGTGTTAAGGGATTTTAATTGTGCTTCAGTGGTGTCGAGGGATGCTAAATGCGATTCAAAAGAGTTTACCCCTTTCTTGCAGGACGTTGGCATTCTCAAGTTTTGGTTTGCCAGATGGGCAGAGAAGTGGGAGTGGGAAATGGGAGGATGGGAGTGAGGCCTCTTGTATGAATTGGGTCATGGCTTTGGTTAACTTCATGCATTTGTGGTGAGCATACATGCTGCATTGTTGCAGAAAATCAAGAGATAGGACTGCGAGATCAAGAAAAACTTTATTTTGGCCAAAAGGTCCAGACAGAGATATCAATTTCCAACATCTGGACAAAAACCTATAGAAAAGACAGTTTCTTATATATCTTTCGAAGAGCAACGTACACGGAAATGCTTAACTTCACTTCTTATTGGTTACCTTGAGGAAAGAGCCTTATGAGTAGAGAGGGTCTTACTTCTCCTTTTGTCTTGGGCCATAGGAGTCTCTAAGCGAACTTCTAGCTGACCCTTGTGGTTTTGGTGAGAACTATTGAAGTCTGCGGTTAGGCACTCACTTCCCGTTCTTTTGCAAGCTGCAAACTCTGCCTATGTGGCTTTTTAATATAAAAGTAAAGGGCCCCCGAGAGGCTGTCCAGCCTGACCCAGTAAGTTCACTCTTAATGTCCAAATCTCACTTTACGTCCTACTTTAGCATAGGGAGCTCTTTATTGAACCCTCGTCTTCCTCAATGGGACCTAATCAGCAGCATGAGCTGGTCTTTTGTGGGTCTTTAGTAGAGATTTCTTTCATTGTGTGTGTGGGTTTGGGGGTGGAAGTGTTTGCTAGGCATGGTAGTTTTGTATTTGCAATCCAGGCCTTGCCAATTAAGTATTCTATGTAGCTGATTTGATTGCCCAATTACAAAATCAATAAATAAACAAAGTCTGACTAATTAGACAGGCAATTTAACACAGGAGCATTTATTATAAATGAATGCTAAACTATTAGTTAATAGTGCCTGGTCAATTAAATAGTTAAATTCATTAAATGGTCCTGATAGTGAAAACAATCAGTGGAACAACTGGCCTGCAGAGGTTTTGTGTGGTCCAATACTGGAGGTTGTTAGAAAGAGACTGGAGAATCAGCTGTCTGAAATGGAATGGGGTCCCCTACTCATTGAGGGGGCTGGAGGGCTGGAGGGCTGGGGCCACGCAAGAAGCCCGTTCGGGTGGGGAGGGAAGGCAGCCCCGACCACAGCTCTGCTCTGCTAAGAAGTGACGGCCGGGATCCCCTCCAAGTCTTTTGGCACCTGCAGCCATTACTCTTCCTGTTGGTGGTTTTTGCGTGTGCATGTGTGCCAGGAACCAGATAGCCAAATGGCCGATGCGCAGGTGCAGCCCTGGAAACAAAACGATCATTTTCCTCCTCTTCTGCTTTCTGGCACACCAATGCACGTAAGACCAGCTGGGTGCTGGGCCTGAACCCGGAAGAGCAACTGGTGATGGCTCTGCGTGCAACTTCTGGCATGCGTGCCATAGGTTCGCCATCATGGGACTAGACAATCTCCAAACTCCCCTTCCAACTCTGTTGTTCTGTACATGTCTCCTGGCCTCTTGTCATAAGTCATTTTTCCCAGTGCTGTTGTAACTTTGAACACTCACAAAATGAACTGTTGTAAGTCAAGGACTGCCTGTATTGAAGAAAGAGAGACTGTGGCTCTTTGAGTAGCATAAAAGATCCTCGTTAGACCATTATGCAAATTAACCTGACTATTTATATTTTGCAGAAATTAGGCTTTGCTTGACTTTATTTCATTGACATGTCATACAAAAGCATGCTCAGCTTGTGGTTCCCGATCCTTCTCTTAGGAGTCGGTAAGTTGTGCTTTACGATGTCAGCCACAGTGGTCAACGTCTTGAATGCTCTACCTGACTCCATTGTTACATCATCAAACCCCCGCAGCTTCGTCCTTAAATTGTCTGGACCTCACCCCATTCCTAAGAGGTCCCCATTTATTTGTACTCATTTCCTAGTCCATGTCTATGTTTATACTTATACCTGTTATCTTGTACTTGTTCAACAAACTAAATGAATAAATAAAAATAAAATAATTGACTGCTAAGCAGCTCTCATGAGAACTGGGACCAGTGAATTTGGCCAAAGGAAGAGCAACTGAGTTCTGTGGAAGTTGAAGCAGACACACGCACTGAGAAAGTAGATGTGAAGAAACCCTTTATTGTAAATCATGAAAAATCCTGGAGAGCTCACAGCCTTGGTAACCACATGTCAAAGAACACAGACCTTTCCCACGGTTTACTGGAAATGAACTCTGAAGCCATTTGACTTATTCACATGCAGCTGCCAGCCCTTGAGTTCAATAACAAGGAAGAATTTGCGGGAGACTTTGTAGTTTGAGGAGAAGCACAGATTTCAACAGTTGGAAGGACCTTGGAGAAGATCTAATCCAGTGCAGAGATCTACTGCCACAAAATCCCCAACTAAAGACCTGCTATCCAATGAAACATCAGCAAAGGACTCATTCCACTCAAACATTTTTCCTGATGTCCACATTCCTCCTTGTTTCTTGTTATGTCTTGGCCCCACTATGTCTGCTATCTTGGAGCCATTTTATCTTTTCCCAGAAAAGGCTTTCCTGGTGTGATGGGAAGAAGAGGACGGGAAAGGAGAGACATGGAGAAAAGGGAAGGTTTTGGTGCAAAAATTGGGGGAGAATTACTGAGAGAGGAAGAAGGGCTTAGCAGCACTTCTGCCCACCACTTGACCACGTGGCTCCTCAGTTGAGAGGGGGCAGCACAAAGGGGGAGGTTGAGAAAAAAAGGGAGAGAGGGGAGAGAGGAAGGACAGTGAGTCGGGAGACAGTAGAGGCAAGCTGACCCAGGTGAGTGGTCAAGCCAGTAACCAGAGGGGGTGCCAGATGTACCAGTTGACAATGGAGGCAAGATGACCCATGCAGGTAGGTGAGCCAGTGACATGAGGGGCACCAGGTACCCCAGTGGACAGTGGAGATGACCTGAGCTGGGCAAGTGGAGGTGCCTGGGCAAGAGATCTGATGTCCAGAGCAACGGACATTGAGGCACCTGGCAAGTGACTGTGTTGAAGGGAAGAGCCTGGGATCCTGTAGAAAGGGGATAGAGGAATCTGGACTCAAGTGGCACCACACTGGAATCTGAGGGAAAGGAATGCTGGGAAGATCCCTTGGGACCCAACTTTGAAGGCTTCTTCTCTCTTTTCTCTGGCCTTGCAGGAGCTTCTGAAACAAAAGAAGTGAAGGGCATTCTGGGGGAATCTGTCACTTTCCAGTTGACGGACCCTCCACCGTATCAAAAGATTTACTGGAGTAAAAGTGTCAGCAACAACTCCACAAATATTACTGTGGTGAACTTTCAGGAACCATGTCGCCTCCGGGACTCCCACGCAGCCTATGAAGAGCGATTGAGAGTCTCTGAGGACTGCCAAGAACTGCATCTCAGCCTCCTAGAGAAAGGGGATGCTGGCAGATACACGGCAGACATTGTTCGACAAAACACAACGGCAAAGGAGTCCTTTGACCTGGAGGTGTTTGGTAAGTATCCCGGCCGTGGCAGCAAATTCCTGGCCTCCCTCCTTTGCCCAGTCTGATGTGGAGAGGTGGGAGGGGGGGTTCTTTTGAGGGATGGTCTTTAAGTGCCCAGATTTTGCAGAGATGCAACATCTGGATGGAAATCAGAGCTTCTCACCTGCTGCTCCCTCCTTTTGGACTCCAGAACACTGTCCATCAGATGTTTGGGCAGAGTTTTGTTCATTTTAACAAAGCAAATTAGTTCAAAATGTTCTGATTTGCATTTGTATGTTGGGTTAGAAGTGGAGCTCAAACTGTGTCCTGCAAACTTTTCCTCCCTGGGGAATTTTTCTTCCCTGAGCCTGGAAAGGCCAGGCCCAGCTCCCTCCAGGCTCCCCTCTCCATGGACACAGGCTGGACTGGGCCAGGCCAGGTTCCTAATGGGCTGTTAGGAAGAAAGACAGGCAGCTTTGCTTTGAGGCCGGGATCTCCAGAGAGGCAGTTCTGCATCTTCCCCCTGGATCTGGTGGGAGTGGCTGGACCCACAAACTGTTTGGGGAAGAGTTAAGGGGGCCTTGAAGGGTCAGCCTGGAGATTCATCATGTTGCCCTGAACTTATAGTTTGGTATAACAGAATAAAAGAGTTGGAAGGGACCTTGGAGGTCTTCTAGTCCAATCCCTGCTCAAGCAGGAGATCATTCCAGACAAGCGGCTGTCAAGTCTCTTCTCGAAAGCCTCCAGTGATGGAACACACCCACAACATATGGAGGCAAGCCTGATTCATTGTTCTAACTTGCAGAAGATTTATTTTCATTTCTAGGTTGGATCTCTCATTGATATAATGGCATCTGTTATTTCTTGTCTTCTGCTTTGGGGAATAAGTGGACCCCGTCTTCTCTGTGGCAGCCCCTCAAATATTGGAATAACATATTTGTCTTCTTTTCACCAGATTACACATATCCAATTCTTGCAACTGTTCTTTGCACGTTTTTGCCTATTTTAAAGAGGGCTTGGAGAAAGGCAGAGGATGAGAGGCCTGCCATGGTGGGCCCCTCCCTTCTCAATGAGTGCCATAAAAGAGAGGCAGGGTTGTTGTGCAATTGTTATTTGTAACAGAATTGGGCAACGTGCATTTTCCCTGCTCTAATCTGAGCCAAACCATTCATTGAGCCATGCTGCTGCATGGGTCGCTGTTGTCCTTCTTCTTCCTTGGCCTTCCTGTGATTGTCTGGCCTTTCACAAATGGTGTTTCTGCATCTCCTGCTCAGGACGTTTGCAGAACTGCCATCTGAAAGTGACCTGCGTTCCTGGAAACGGAGCTTGGCGGCTGAATTGCTCTCAAGAGACCTGGGAAGATGGAGTGGAATTCAGCTGGCTCTCAGCTGCCGTGGTTACGAAAGTCACCCTCGGGAGTTCTGTGGTGGAGATCATCTCCCAAGACCTTGATCTAACAGTCATGTGCACGGCAAGAAGCAAGATTAGTGGAGCATACAGGGCCGTCACCTTAAAGGAAGTTTGTGCTGGTAAGTTTTTCTCTGGATGAAAGAGACTTTTGAGTCAAAAGGAGCCTCATTGCAACCACCTCTCCTCCCATGACAGAAGCCTAGTCTATTGGTCCACTTCCGGGAGCACCAGATGACCACTGAGTGGGGCTGTTTCCATTGCTTCATGTGTGAGTTTGGACCCACGGTCCAAACTGCTGTTTCATGTCCACAGCAGGAGCCCCTATTGACCTCTTGCCAGACTTCCTGAATCTGCACATTATCCCTTCGCCTTCCTCCCAGAGATTCTTGCATTTCCCCTTCCTTTACCTGTTTAATTTCTGTCTATGTCCCAAACTGGAGGCTTCTTCGGCCCATCCCTCCCTTTTCCTCCTTTCCTGGGTTGATTATTGTGTTTCCTGGGATTCACATGTTGGGCTATTTGTCTTCTGATCCCTTTCACTTTCACACACTCCCCCTCTCAAAGGGCCATTCACCATTCAGATTCTGCCCTGGGCTCCAGTCTGTCCATCCCTCCCTCCCTCCCTAGTATCAGCTTTGCGATCTTCATTCAATGAGACAAGAGGAAAAGGGTTTGAGGCACTCCTCGGGGGAGGCATTTTCTCTCAGGCCTCCCACCTGGAGGCCCCACGGAAGCGGAAGCTGACTCCAAAAGGCGTCTGAGCCTCACCATGTCCCCACCACCAAGGCAAACCTTTGGCTGAGTGCAGTAAGCTGAGAGCGGATTTCCCTCCCCCGTTGTCAATTTTGCCTTCCAGCTAGTGCGGCTCACATCAGTCTGCTTCAGTCTTTTTTTTTTTTTTTTTAATTAAAAGAGTTTTGTACAAACAAATTTTCCCCCTTTTCACCCCCCCCTCCACACAATATAAATCTCATACAAATGCTATACCCCCCCAACCCCCCCGCAAAAATTCACATTCAAATATTATACCAAACACTTTACCCCCTCCCCTCCCCCCATCTTAAAATAGATTACTCATAACCCCTCTCCTCCCAACAAACACTATATAAATTTCTCTTAAATTAATAATAACACATTGATCATTTTCTAAGCTAATTTAACATCTATAACTCTTAATATAAATTTCTCCTAGCCTAACAATGTTTCATTAGTCCCATCTTCTAATTTATTCATACATATATATTGCCCCATCCTCCACCCTAACCCTCCCCCACCTCCCACACAAACCCACCCCCCTGACTTCCGCTGTATACCACTCTAACAATTCCAAACATCCCATATACTATTTACTCTGATCATCTATCGGTCTAAACATTCTTACCTAAAGGCTAGATAATAACTCCTAGTCTGGTATTTATTCTGTATATAATCAATCCATTTTGCCCATTCCTGTGTGTAATCCTCCTGTTTCTGAGCTTTTAAGAAAGCTGAAATTTTTGCCATTTCAGCGAACCCCGCCACCTTCTGAATCCATTGATCAATTGTCGGCAAAAAATCTTTTTTCCAATGTTGCGCAATCAACAACCTAGCTGCTGTAACCATATACAAGGCCAATTTTGTTTCCCCTTTGGTAAAATCCTTAACTATACCCAATAAAAACATTTGTGGAGTGAATTGTATTCTTTTCTTAAATACATTCTGCATAACCCACCATATTTTTATCCAAAAAGCTTTAACCTTGTTACAAGTCCACCATACATGAAAAAAGGTAGCATCTAGACACCCGCATCTCCAACATTTTGGTTGAACATTTGGGTACATGCATGATAATTTTTTAGGATCTAAATACCATCTATAAAACATTTTATAGAAATTCTCCCTTAAATTCTGTGACTGTGTAAATTTAACATTCTGAACCCATATTTTTTCCCACGTTTCCAACATAACCACTTCACCAAAATTCTGAGCCCATTTAATCATACAATCCTTAACCAATTCACTTTCTGAGTCTCTTTCTAACAGTACATTATATATTCTTTTAACTTGTTTTGGACCCGTCTCTTTTATCTGCTTAATCAGTTCCACTTCTTTATCCATAAAACCGACCCTGCGATCTTCTTCCCATCTCTTCTGAAGCTGTATGTAATGTAACCAATTTAAAGTAATTCCTTCTTCCAACAGCTGTTCCAAAGTTTTTAACTTCCATTCGCCCCCATCAGCAATAAGCACATCTTTATATAAACAACCCCCGAGTGACTTAATATTCATAATCCCCATGGTGTCTGCAAGATCCAACCAAAGCGGTATTTTATAATCCCAATTGGGCCGGTGCTTCTTCCATATTCTCATCAAGGCACTACGGAGAACATGGTTGTTGAACACTTTATCCACCCTGTCTTCATAAAAAAGATATGCATGCCATCCCAGAACAAGATCATGGCCTTCTATATTCAGCAATTCCATTTTTGTTTTCCCGAACCAATCTGCTACATGCGTTAATACCGCAGCTTCATAATACAATCGAAGGTTTGGGAGTCTGAGGCCGCCTCTTTCACGTGTATCTTGCATAATCTTCATCTTTACTCTCGGTTTTTTCTCCTTCCAAACAAATTTATTTAATGTTGTTTGCCAATTTAACAAGGTTTTATCTGACTTAAGCACCGGAATCATCTGGAATAGAAAGATAAATCTAGGTAGAATGTTCATTTTAATTGCTGAGATCCTTCCAAGCAAAGACAATTGTAACTTTTTCCACGCTTCAAGATCTTTCTGTATCTTTTGCCACAACACTTCATAGTTATTTGAGAAAAGTTTTGTGTTTGATTCTGAAATTTGTATTCCTAAATATTTAACTTTAGAAACTATTTCAAAACCTGCTAAACTTACAAGTCTCTTTCTTTGAGTCTCTGTCATGTTTTTAACCATCATTTTCGTTTTGTTTTGATTTAGTCTAAACCCAGACACCATGCCAAATTCTATTATGATATTTTTCATCTGGATTATTGATTTCAAAGGATGTGAAAGGGTAACAACCAGATCATCGGCGAATGCTCTAGTTCTGTATTCCTTTTGCCTGATAGCTATGCCATCTAAGGAATTTGAGTCCCGAATTGCGTTCAACAAGACTTCCAAAGTTAAAATAAATAACAATGGGGATAATGGGCAACCTTGTCTTGTGCCTTTTTGTATCTCGAAAGTTGTTGACAAATTTCCATTAATAATAAGTTGTGCATTTTGTTGCTGATAAATTGCTCCAATCGCCTGCCGCAATCGTGGTCCCATATCCATCTTTTCCAAAGTCTTGGTTAGAAAGTTCCAATTCACTCGATCGAAGGCCTTCTCTGCATCCAAGAAAACCAGCACTGCAGAGATCTGCTTATTCTTATCAAGATAGTCAATTAAATCTATGAGTTGCCTTACATTCTCCTTCATATGTCTGCCTTCAATAAATCCTGCTTGATCATGATGAATAATCTCTTGAATAACCGGCATCAATCTGTTGGCTAGTACCTTAGCAAATATTTTATAATCTGTGTTCAGAAGAGATATCGGCCTGTAATCCTCTGGTTTCTTAGGGCCCTCTTTATCTTTAGGTATCAATGAGATAAAAGCCGCTTTCCATGAGGGAGGTATTTTACCTCCTTGTTGTATATTACAAAATAGTTGTGTAAGATATTCAATCATTTCCAGTTGTAAAGTTTTATAATACATTGCAGTCAAACCATCAGTCCCTGGAGCCTTAGCTAATTTAAGTTGATTTATAACTAAAGTGATCTCATCAGCGGTTATAAGACGTTCCAAATTTGCCTTTTGAAGCACAGAAATTTTTGCAACCCTTTTTCCTTCCAAAAAATCATCTATTAACTTGTTCTGTATATTATCCTGTACATATAGCTTAGTATAATAGTCCACAAATGATTTTTTAATCAACTCTTGTTGATATACCATCTTCCCTCGAAACTCAATTTTATCAATAATTCTGTCATTCATATTCCTTCTCAAAGTATATGCTAACCATCTACCAGGTTTATTAGCGTTGGCAAAGGTGTTATGTTTAGCAAATTGCAAATTGGTTGCTGTTTGTTCTGCTATAAGCATCTGAAATTGATCTTTCAACAGCTTTAGCGCCATCTGGAGCGCCTGGTCATTCGGGTTTATTATAAGCAGCTGTTCTTTGCGTTTTATTTCATCTTCCAATTCCATTCTCCTTTTCTGTCTAATTTGTTTATGTTTAAAGTTCATATGTATCAGGACCCCACGCATATAAGCTTTACTTGCATCCCAAACTATTTCAATGGGAGTGCCCTTATTCATATTAAAACTGAAAAATTCCTTCATATGTTTTTTAAGTTCATCAACATTTTTTTCATATCTAAATAAATTTTCATTTACTCTCCAAGACCTTCTTGGCCTCATCCCTAATTCAATTTGTAACCACACCGGACTATGATCGCTAAGTGTCCTGGCGAAAATCTTGGATTTCTTGGCTTTAGGAATTAGATCCGGTGTTAACAAAAAGAAATCAATCCTTGAAAAGGATTTATGTCTATCTGAATAGAAAGAAAAATCCATCTCATTTAGATGTTGCGTCCTCCAAACATCTTTTAATTTCAAATCGTCTTGTAAATCAAAAAAAGCCTTTGGTAATTTGGTAGTGAATTTCGTCTTTGTACTCTTGTCTATCTTTGGAGAAATCACTCCATTCCAATCTCCCATTATTAGAATACTTTTAAAGTTCCAGTCTAAAATTTTTAAATGGAGCATCTTATAAAAACTTTCTTGGCGTTGGTTAGGAGCATATATTCCTAGCACCAAAATGGAACTGAAGTCTATATCAAATTGAATTGCTATATATCTACCAGCGTCATCTGCCTCTATAACTTTAGTTGAAAATCTTTTATTTATATATATCACCACACCATTTTTCTTTACCAAATCAGAGGCAGCATAAAATGTTCCCAGTTTTGAATTCACTAAGTACTTCTGGTCTTGCAGCCTAATATGAGTCTCTTGAAGGCAAACAACATCATTATTAAATTGCTTCAAATAATAAAATATTTTTTTCCTTTTTTGTGGGGAGTTCATTCCATTCACGTTCCAAGATAATAGCTTAAGCATCTTTAGATCTGGTCTGGAGCGCTGAAAGCATTTGCTGAAGATCTCTCTCCACAAGACCAATCTTCGGCCTGCTCCTCCCATGGCTCCGGTTTGCTTCTTAGCTTCTTTCTTAGCACATTGTGTTTGAGGGTCGACGCGCTTGTGAGATTCTAA